>NC_135238.1:47920953-48228953 GCF_051348905.1 Ranitomeya variabilis
ACACACATGCTGCAGAGCACGCTGTCGGTGATGGTGCAGGGGAATTGGTCACAACACGATTACTGTGTACTGAGCAGTGACTGTAATTGCTCCTTGTACCTCCCCGAGAACAGGAAGCGAGCAGCTGTAGGGGGAATAAAACTCCATTTTCTCTCTATATCAGTGCTTCCAGTAAGTCGACTACATGACAAAATGCTGTTTACCCTTACGACTGCAAGTAAATTACAGGTTTCCTTTAACTTTTCCTTTCACTTGAACGGAAGGACCGAGGTCGACCCCAGAAAAACAAGCCCATGGCGTTATCCTCCCACACCAAACTACATCTGGCTCAATGTGGTCAGGCAGGTAACGTTCTTCTCAAATTCTCCAAATTCAGACTCATCCATCAGATGCCACACAGTAGATCTGTCACTGCACACAACACATTTCCACTGCTTCACAGTCCAATGGTGGCGGTGTAACACCCCAGGTAACCGGTTGTTACAGTGGTATTGCCTTCCTCACGGGGAGGGTGATGCCATGCTTGGAAGCAAGGAAAAGATCACTTTAACAGGTAACACATACATGCAACACATTCTGACTCCAGGCCAGAAGTGGGGAGCTCTGATCCAGTTTATGGGTGGCTTCCCTATATATTCTGGTCTGGAGGAGGAGTTAGTCAGTCTGTGAGAGGAGAGTGAAGAGAGAGGAAGCAGACAGAGAGAGTACAGGAAGAGAGCTGGGGCCGTGCAGACGAGCAGATCTGCAGCTCCTGGAAGGAAAGAAAAGCAGAGCAGTCTGTAGGAGACTGGAAGGGAAGAGAAGCACAGGAGAGTAAAGAGCTGGAGGGAAGCTGTGACTGAGCTTCCTCTGTTCTGAAGCGCAGAATTCTGGTAGCCAGAAGACCGAGGTTGTGGGGGGTAACTTCTTGCCCCACGGCAGAAACTGGCGGACGGCAGGATTTTAGGTCAACTGTCCACCATTAACACCTGAAGGCACAGTAACAAAGAGCGCGGGTCATAATTAGAGATCCTGTAATAAGGCTCACGTTACCTGCCATGCGGGTTACTGTCCTACCTAAAGGGGGGACAGAGAGAAAGTGAGGACCTTATGTGATGCCTAAGGCAGCAAGGCTTCCGATTCCACCTGGCTGAGGGGATTCCTGAGTCGCTTCCATGTGGCTGCCTTGCATCAGTAAAGAGACTGCAACCTTGTGTCCTCTAGTTCTTTCTACACCATTTACCTTCTGTCCCAACTACATCGGGAGCCCTGGGTACCCAGCTTCACCTGTGGGAAGCCATACCATCCCTGCTGCCAAAACATCACCCCAGAGGACCCCTTTAAGCAGCGTCGGTTATCCCTGACTGAATACCACAGGTGGCGTCACAACATTTTTTTTATTCAACAACCCCTTAACCCCCGGAGCTTTTTTCGTTTTTGCTTTTTGCTCCCCTTCTTTCCAGAGCCATAACTTTTTTACTTTTCCGTCAATATGGCCATATGAGGGCTTATTTTTTGCGGGAAGAGTTGTACTTTTGAACTATACCATTGGTTTTACCATGTCGTGTAATAGAGCACAAAAGCACGAAAAAAAATTCCAAGTGCGCTGAAATTGCAAAAAAAGTGCAATCCAACACTAGTTTTTTGTTTGGCTTTTTCGCTAGGTTCACTAAATGCTAAAACTGACCTACCATTATGATTTTTCAGGTCTTTACGAGTTCATAGACACCAAACATGTCTAGGTTTTTTTTTATCTAATTGGTGAAAAAGAAATCCAAACTTTGCTATAAAAAAAAATTGCGCCATTTTCCGATACCCGCAGCGTCTCTATTTTTCGTGATCTGGTTGTTGGGTGAGGGCTTATTTTTTGCGTGCCGAGCTAATGTTTTTAATGATACCAGATTTGTGCAGATACGTTTTTTGATCGCCCGTTATTGCATTTTAATTTTGGCGTTTTGATATTCTTTTTCTCGCTACGCTGTTTAGCGATCAGGTTAGTCCTTTTTTTACATTGATAGATCGGGCGATTCTGAACGCGGCGATACCAAATATGTGTAGGTTTGATTTTTTTTATTGCTTTATTTTGATTGGGGCGAATGGGGGGTGATTTGAACTTTTATATTGTTTTTATATTTTTAAACACTTTTTTTTGCATGCTTCAATAGTCTCCATAGGAGGCTAGAAGCATGCACATCTCGATCACCTCTGCTATATAGAGGTGAAGCACAGATCACCTCTATGCAGCAGAATAACAGGCTTGCTATGAGCGCCGACCACAGTGTGGCGCTCAAAGCAATATGCCATCATCAACCATAGAGGCCTCGGGTTGTTATGGCAATGCGCTGCTGACCCCCGATCATGTGACCGGGGTCAGCGGTGCGAGCGCTTCCGGCCGCGTGGCCGGCAGGGCGCTTGTTAAATGCCGCTGTCAGAGTTTGACAGCAGCATTTAACTAGTTAATGGGCACGGGCGGATTGTGATTCTGCTTGCACCCATTGCTGCCACGTCAGCTGTTGATAACAGCTGACATGTCGCAGTTTTGAGGTGGGCTCACCGCCGGAGCCCACTTCAAAGCGGGGAAGTCTACCAGCTGATGTACTATCCCGTCAGCTGGCAGAAAGGGGTTAAAGTCCTTTTCCTTAGACGCCCAGGGCCAAGGACCGGGTCGCTGCACCGTGACCACCCCTTTAACGACCATCGGACCCGGTACCAAGTAACCCCTAGGCCCAGGCTGGCACTCCAGCGGCTTTACCACCCTCTATCCGATGCTATGGATTGTGCTTGGTGATGTACGTCTGCATGCAGTTGCTAAGCCATGAAGCCTCCAGTGGGGGTGCAGTGTTGGTGCTGATATTAATATCAGAGGAAGTCTGGACTCTGCAGTCATGGAGTCAGCAGATCATTGTTGACTTTTCTTCCCTCTGCTACTCAGCACTCGTCCCCCCCTCTCTGTAACGTTACGGGGTCTCCACTTCATGGCTGAGTTGCTGCAGTTCCTTCTGCTCAATAATATCACTCAACGTAAAGGGGGAAGATTTAGAAGGGAAGAAATGTCAGGATAGACTTGTTACACCGGTGGCTCCTATTACAGGACCGCGCTGGTATCAGGGAGCTCTGCACCACCAGTCATTCTGTCACAGGTTAGTAAAGGTAGATGGCATGTAAGGCTACGTTCACATTAGCGTTGTGCGGCGCAGCATCGGGCGCAGCTGCGGCGACGCATGCGTCATGTGCCCCTATATTTAACATGGGGGGGCGCATGGACATGCGTTGTCTTACGTTTTGTGACGCATGCATTTTTTTGGCACAAGCGTCAGGGCGCAGAGGACGCAGCATGTTGCATTTTTTTTGCGCTATAAAAATGAACACATGCGTCACAAAACGCTGCATTTTGCTGCGTTTTGCATGCGTCTTTGCGTGCGTTGCGTCGCCGACGCAGCACACAACAACGCAAATGTGAACGTAGCCTAAGGGGGTTGGATTTTATACACCGGATCCATAGGTCGGATGTTATATATCAGGGCTGGATGTCATACATCGGGGTCCAGGGGATACATGTTATACACCAGGGGCGGGATGTTATACACCAGAGGCAGGTGGGCTGGAAGTTATATAATAGAGGCAGGGGACCCGGACCTTATACACTGGGATGGGGGAGGGGGTGCGGAAGTTCCACAACAGGGACGAGGGGCCAGATGTTATACACCAGAGGCAGGTGGGCTGGATGTTTTACACTGGGCAGGGGAGGTGCCGATGTTCCACAACAGGGATGAGGGGCAGGATGTTATACACCAGAGGCAGGTGGGCTGGATGTTTTACACTGGGTAGGGGAGGTGCCGATGTTCCACAACAGGGATGAGGGGCAGGATGTTATACACTTGGGGCGAGGGGCCAGATGTTATACACGGGGGCGAGGGGCAGGATTTTATACACGGGGGCGAGGGGCCGGATCTTATACACCTGGGGTGAGGGGCCAGATGTTATACACCAGAGGCAGGTGGGGCTGGATGTTATCCATCGGGTAGGGGAGGCGCTGATGTTCCACAACAGGGATGAGGGGCGGGTTGTTATACATGAGGGGCTGGATTTTATACACCTGGGGCGAGGGGCCAGATGTTATACACCAGAGGCAGGTGGGCTGGATGTTATCCATCGGGTAGGGGAGGCGCTGATGTTCCACAACAGGGATGAGGGGCGGGTTGTTATACATGAGGGGCTGGACTTTATACACATGGGGCGAGGGGCCAGATGTTATACACTGAGGGCAATTAGACTAAATACCAATCCTGAAGTCTATGAGATCCAATACGTTTCTCCATGTTGTGTTTGCACAGTAAGGCGTGAGTAACTGAAGTGTTTGGATTCCAGGACTTGCACTTTGTCAGACAGCAGTGGGTGTAATCAGAATTTGTACTTCTCCCCCATACACGCACTGTATGTATGACTCAATGTAAAATGTTCTGCAGGCTTCTAATACACTTTGTGATCTAATTTCTACCATTTTTAAGATCTTTGATTGCTACCAGTGAATAATATCTACAAACCCAAGTCATAATATGAAGTTTCTGTACACAGAAATCATATTTCCAGCCTGGTCAGGGGTTGTTCACCTCTGGAGACATTTTTGTTAACCCCTAAATTATATTTGGAACTAGAAATCATTTTTGCAATTGGGTTCCATTAAAAATGTTGCACCATTTTGCTTTTACAGGCCCTTTGTTTTCTGCACATTCGACTTTGATGTGGTCATAAATCAGCTGAGAGGAGCTCAGAAAACACAGGTAAAAGAGTTAGAAACTCTCCCATTGAACATCAGAATGACAGATTCTGAGTTAACCCATTCTACAGCCAGCAGTAGACAGTGCAACATAAAAGCTATAGATCTCAAGGGTGCAAAATGTTAATGGAAAAGCAAAAAAAAATTAAAATATTGCAAAAAATCCATGCATTTCAATAGGAAAAAACAATTGTGCCTAAAGGTTGACAACCCCCTCAACTCACACTTACCTTCCAAAGATGTGCAGGGATATGCTGATATTCTGCCCGGTGGTGGTCGTCTCTCTAGGGCCAGCTATGGCGATACTGCTTATAATATCTGGAATCCAAAATACAACAGCGGTAACTTTCTGTGCAGAAAAAGGATGTAGTAGTGTTAGGTCCAGTATAATGAAGACAACGGAGCCTTAATAGCGATAGTACCTATCACAGAACCTTCTATTAAATCCTTAAAGGAACACTAAACATAGAAAATTATCAGAAAACATAAAAATATCCCGGGGAATCCTCCCTAATCTCCTTTTCTTTTATCCTATTCTGTCTCATATCACAATTATGACTGATGAACATGTAAAGGAATCTTCTCTCTGTGTGATAGGGGCTCAGTAATGTCCTTTTTATTAGTATCTTGGGTCTGGTAGTAAAGCAACTGGCTGATGCATGTGCCTCCCCCCTCTGCCCTTTCTGCAGCAGGAGCTTCCCCCCTCTGCCCTGTCTGCAGCAGGAGCCTCCCCCCTCTGCCCTGTCTGCAGCAGGAGCCTCCCCCTTCTGCCCTGTCTGCAGCAGGAGCCTCCCCCCTCTGCCCTGTCTGCAGCAGGAGCCTCCCCCCTCTGCCCTGCATTTCTACAAAAACTGAACTTTTCAGGTTCAGGCAGGAAAGGCTGCGACTGAATTAGTGAGGAATTTATTTTTAAGCATTAATTTCGGCGATTAGTGTTCCCTTAGGTATACAATTTAAACGCCCAACTCCAAAGTCATCAGAGGTTTAAAGGTGTGTTCTCATCTCCGAAATCACTGGGACCAATATCTTATCTTAAGAACAGTGCCCTATCATAGAGTGGATCCAGGGCCGGACTGGCCGCCATCAGGCATTCCTGGCAAATGCCAGGAGTGGGCTGCTTCGGCTATCAGCGGTGCCAGGGCCGACTCTCCCCCCTATCGCCCGCCCCGCATTTAACTGTAAGGGTACGTTCACACAGGACTTTTTTGCTGCTTTTTTTTGCTGCTTTTTTTTTATGCTAATTTAGGTGCGTTATTTTGGTGCGTATTTGGTGCGTTTTTTGGGTACGTTCACACAGGACTTTTTTGCTGCAGATTTTTGCTGCTTTTTTTATGCCAATTTTCAGCTGCTAGGACACCTCACAATGGCTCTTCACACCTCACAATGGCTCTTCACACCTTACTACCAGGAACTCCCTCACAATAGATCACAATCAGGACACCTCACAATGGCTCTTCACACCTCACAATGGCTCACAATGGCTCTTCACACCTCACTAACCACACCCCTAAGCTCTTGGCTGTGAGATCCCTTCCTGCTGGCCATGATTTTCTGCACAAAAAACGCAGCAAATAATGCTACATGCGTTTTTTCAGAGTTTTTGCAGCGTTTTTTTTCATCACCCATTCAAGTCAATGGGTGAAAAAACGCTGCAAAAACGCAGCAAAAACGCTGAAAGAAGTGACATGCCCTATGTCCAAAAAAAGCAGTAAAGCAGAAAATACTGATCAAACAAAAAAACAACGTGTGTGCATGAGATTTCTGAAATCTCATAGGCTTTACTGGTACTGTAAAAAGCAGCTGAAAATTATCATAAAAAAAAGCAGCAAAAAAAGCAGCAAAAAAGTCCTGTGTGAACGTACCCTAACTGTAACAATTGAATGCAATGATGGAGGAGAGCGCGTCCGCTGTCGCTCCCTCTCCCATCATTCCCTGCTCTGCCTCGATCTGACACTGCGGGTGCGCGATGGCGCCATATCATCGCACACCTGCTGTGTGGCCGGGGAGACTGCAGCTGCTGAGACCGGATCTGGGAGCAGCGCGGGGCACGAGGAGAGGTGAGGAGAGTGTTTTTTTTTAAATATATCAATGAGTGATAACTGGATTGTGGGGCAATTGGGGGGGCTGTATTACATTCTATGGGGGCTGTGCTGTATTACATTCTATAGGGGGCTATGCTGTATTACATTCTATAGGGGGCTTTATTACATTCTATGGGGGCTGTGCTGTATTACATTCTATGGGGCCTGTGCTGTATTACATTCTATGGGGGGCTTTATTACATTATATGGGGGCCGGCTGCATTACATTATATGGGGGCTGGCAGTATTACATTCTATAGGGGGGGCTTTATTACATTCTATGGGGGCTGTGCTGCATTACATTCTATAGGGGCTGGCTGCATTACATTCAATGGGGGCTGGCTGCATTACATTCTATGGGTCTGGCTGCATTACATTCTATGGGGGCTGGCTGCATTACATTCTATGGGGGCTGGCTGCATTACATTGCTGTATTACATCCTATTGGGGGGCTTTATTACATTCTATGGGGGTTGTGCTGTATTACATTCTATGGGGGGTTTATTACATTCTATGGGGGCTGTGCTGTATTACATTCTATGGGGGGCTTTATTACATTCTATGGGGGCTGGCTGCATAAGATTGCTGTATTACATTCTATTGGTGGGGGGGTTATTACATTCTATGGGGCTGGCTCCATTAAATTCTGTGGGGGGCTTTATTACATTCTATGGGGGCTGGCTGCATTACATTCTGTGGGGGCTGGCTGCATTACATTGCTGTATTACATTCTATTGGGGGGACTTTATTACATTCCATGGGGGATGGCTGCATTACATTCTATGGGGGCTGTGCTGTATTACATTCTATGGGGGTTGTGCTGTATTACATTCTATGGGGGTTGTGCTGTATTACATTCTATGGGGGGCTTTATTACATTCTATGGTGCCTGTGCTGTATTACATTCTATTGGGGCTGTGCTGTATTACATTCTATAGGGGCTGGGCTGCATTACATTCTATGGGGGGGCTGTATTACATTCTATGGGGCTACATTATATTCTATGGGGGGCTGTATTATATTCTGTGAGGGGTGATTGCATCATACTCTTATGAGGGGGCTGCATTATATTCTATGGGGAGCTGCATTATACTATATGAGGAGTGCTGCATTGTATTCTATGGAGGGGCTACATTATATTTTATGGGGGGCTGCATTTTGCTCTATGAGGGGGCTACCATATATATATGCAGGGGCTGCATTATACTCTATGAGGGGGCTGCATTATATTCTCTGGGGGTATTACATATACTCGGGGCTACAATATATTCTGTGGGGTGGCTGCATTATACTCTGGGGTGGCATCATTATACTATATGTGGGCTGCATTTTACTGTATAGAGGACTATGGGGAATACATTATACTATATGAAGAACTATGGGGTGTATTATACTATGGGAAGTGAATTGTACTACATGGGTGACAATGGCAGTGCATTATACTATATGGAGCACTATGAGGAGTGTATTATACTATTTGGAGGACTGGCAGTACATTATACTATATGGAGGACTGAGGAGTGTATTATACTATATGGAGGACTGAGTAGTGTATTTTAATATATGGAGGACTATGAGGAGTGTATTATACTACATGGAGGACTGAGGAGTGTATTATACGATATGGAGGACTATGAGGAGTGTATTATACTATATGGAGGACTGAGGAGTGTATTATACTATATGGAGGACTGAGGTGCATATTATAATATATGGAGGACTATGGGGTGTATTATACTAAAGAAGCAAAATGCTGCCTATTCATCGAGTGATTGGATTGTTTATGTGGGAACAGAAATTCTTGTTCTCAGCAGCACATCGCCAGTGTAAACTATAGATCTGCTGATAGCATGATACTGTATGGGGACAGATTGATCTAATTGTGATTCTTCTGTTCTCTTCATTCTTTCTCAGTTGGTGTAAAGAGGCCGGGAAACAAGCGAACGACTTCAGTATTGTCGATCACACTCGTTTAGCGGCCTGAGATCTGTGCATGTAAATACAGCAGAAATGCTTCGCAGGGAGATGAGGCAAGGATGATGACAGTTGTAGTTAGCAGCCGACGCCTGTGAATAGCGCTAACTCTACTGCTTTTCCCAGCGCCAAAGCATTTAATTCTGGTGTGTAATGATTTTTTGTGTTGATGTCAGCTGTGTAATGTCAGCTGCTACCCTGGTGTAAGTAATGGAGAGGTGTCTATCAGACACCCCCACTACTAGCCCAGACCTAGCGAGACCCAGCGACTCTGAAGAGTGGTGACAGTGGTAACAATACTGCTCTTCACAGTCGCCGAGCTCAGCGCAAGACCCGGAATATCTCAAGAGCGGTGATGTTACTGATGTCACCGCTCTTCAGTCACCGGGTTTCGTGCTGCGCAGCGGAACCAAAAGTGGCTGTAGACAAAGTGTATGGAGCATCAGAATGAGGTTCCATAGCCTTTGGTCGTCTCATCCATTCATTATCTATGAGATCTAGTTATGTAGGTAAAGTAGCAGCTTTTCTTGGTACTGCAACTAAAAGCAATAAATAGGACTGAGCTATAATGCTGGATACAGCTGTAATTATATCTTATACTAGCTGTACTACCCGGCTTTGCCACAAAACAAATAGATAGAAATGTAATTATTAAAAGACAATAACTAAGTTCATTGGCTCTTGAGGAAGCAGCTCTTGTTTTCATGTCTGCAAGCCTCTCTTCCCTCTCCTCAGAAAGTTCATTGGCTCTTGAGGAAGCAGCAGCTGTTCTTATGTGTGTCAGCCTTGTTTCTCGGTCTTCACATTTTACATTGGCCCGTTTCTTTTCGTATAAGCTGACATTTGTGCCATGGAATTCCTTTTCTTATGAGGTATTATTGTGGTAAAAATAGCCTGTAACTGGCAGTTTCTATATCCTCTCACATAGAGGTAATGTGACTGACATCAGCCTTTCCACCAACACACCCTAACTGACGTGCTATTACCTCACACAAGCTTTGTCATACTGAGAATGTCCTTTGTTGCCTATAATGACTAATCAGAGTTCAGATTAATTAACTGTAGCAAAATAGAAGCTGAGCTGTGATTGGTTGCTATTGGCAGCCTGATAAATCCCCAGCCAACAGGAAGCCCTCTCTCCTGGCAGTATATATTAGCTCACACATACACATAATAGACAGGTCATGTGACTGACAGCTGCCGTATTTCCTATATGGTACATTTGTTGCTCTTGTAGTTTGCTTATTAATCAGATTTTTATTTTTGAAGGATAATACCAGACTTGTGTGTGTTTTAGGGTGAGTTTCATGTGTCAAGTTGTGTGTGTTGAGTTGCGTGTGGCGACATGCATGTAGCGACTTTTGTGAGATGAGTTTTGTGTGGCAACATGTGTGTAGCAACTTTTTGGGTGTCGAGTTGCATGTGACAGGTTAGAGTAGCAAGTTGTGTGCAGCAAGTTTTGCGCATGGCGAGTTTTGCGCGTAGCGAGTTTTATGTGTGGTGCATTTTGAGTATGTGCTAGTTTTGTGTGAGGCAACTTTTGCATGTGTTGCAACTTTTGTGCATGTGGCAATTTTTCTGCGTGTGCAAGTTTTGCGTGTGGCGAGTTTTCCATGAGATGAGTTTTGCACGTGTGGCTAGTTTTGCGCGTGGCGAGTTTTGAGTGACGACTTTTGTGTTTCGACTTTTATGTGGCGAGGTTGGTGTATGTGTGGTGAAATGTGTGCTGAGGGTGGTATATGTGTTCAAGCACGTGGTAGTGTGTGGCGCATTTTGAGTGTGTGTTCATATCCCCGTGGTGGTGAGTATCCCATGTCGGGGCCCCACCTTAGCAACTGTATGGTATATACTCTTTGGCGCCATCTCTCTCTTTAAGTCCCCCTTGTTCACATCTGGCAGCTGTCAATTGGCCTCCAACACTTTTCCTTTCACTTTTTCCCCATTACAGTAATGGGGAAAAAGTGACAAAGGGGCAAAATTGTTTGGTGAATTGGAATGCGCAGGGTTAAAATTTCGCCTCACAACATAGCCTATGACGCTCTCGGGGTCCAGACGTGTGACTGCAAAATTGTGTGGCTGTAGCTGCGACGGTGCAGATGCCAATCCCGGACATACACCATACCTCCCAACCATCCCGGATCCAGCGGGACTGTCCCTATTTTGACAGTCAGCCCTGTGATCCCGGGCGGGACATTAGTTGTCCTGCACTGGTTGGGAGAGGTGTATATCACCCGGTCAGCTCCCTGAGCCCCTGCACCCGCAGACTCTCTGTGCGCACAGAACCTGTGATGAAGTCACAGGATGGGAGGAGTCAGGGGGGTCACATGATCGGGAGGACCTCCGTGTACAGGACTCTGCTGGTTGTCATGGCGCTGGAGGAAGGTAAGGGTATGTGTGAGGTCAGGAGGTGTTTACAGTGTGGATATAGCAGAGCCATGTGTGTGCGAGGTGTATGGATCGGAGCAGTGTGTGAAAGGTGTATGGAGCAGAGCCGTGTGTGTAAGACGTGTACGGAGTGGAGCCACGTGTGTACGAAGTGTGCGGAGCAGAGCCATGTGTGTACAAGGTATACGGAGTGGAGCAGTGTGTGCAATGTGTATGGAGCGGAGCCGTGTGTGTACGAGATGTATGGAGCAGAGCCGTGTGTGTACGAGATGTATGGAGAGGAGCCATGTGTGTATGAGGTGTACGGAGTGGAGCCGTGTGTGTGCGAGGTGTACGGAGAGGAGCCGTGTGTGTACGAGGTGTACGGAGTGGAGCCGTGTGTGTGCGAGGTGTACAGAGAGGAGCCGTGTGTGTACGAGGTGTACGGAGTGGAGCCGTGTGTGTATGAGGTGTACGGAGTGGAGCCGTGTGTGTATGAGGTGTACGGAGCGGAGCCGTGTGTATGAGGTGTACGGAGCGGAGCCGTATGTATGAGGTGTACGGAGCGGAGCCGTGTGTACGAGGTGTACGGAGCGGAGCCGTGTGTGTACGAGGTGTACGGAGCGGAGCCGTGTGTGTACGAGGTGTATGGAGCAGAGCCGTGTGTACGAGGTGTATGGAGCGGAGCCATGTGTACGAGGTGTATGGAGCGGAGCCGTGTGTACGAGGTGTATGGAGCGGAGCCGTGTGTACGAGGTGTACGGAGCGGAGCCGTGTGTACGGTGTGGAGACGTGTGTGTACGAGGTGTACGGTGTGGAGCCGTGTGTGTACAAGGTGTATGGAGCGGAGCCGTGTGTGTGTGAGGTGTATGGAGCGGAGCCGTGTGTGTGTGAGGTGTATTTAGCGGAGCCGTGTGTGTGCGAGGTGTATGGAGTGGAGCCGTGTCTGTGCGAGGTGTATGGAGAGGAGCCATGTGTGCAAGTGTAAGGAGCGCAGCCACGTGTGTAGGAGTAGCTATGTGTGGCCATTATATGGTGCGAAGTATCATGTGCAGCCAATATACAGTATGGAGCATCATGAGCGGCCAATATACAGTATGGAGCATCATGTGCGGCCAATATACAGTATGGAGCATCATGTGCGGTCATTTTACAGTATGGAGCATCATGTGCGGTCATTATACAGTATGGAGCATCATGTGTGGTCATTATACAGTATGGAGCATCATGTGCGGTCATTTTACAGTATGGAGCATCATTTGGGGTCATTATACAGTAGGGAGCATCATGTGCGGCCATTATACAGTATGGAGCACTGTGTGGCCATATTTTTTTGTTTATAATTATTGTATATGAAACAGTGTGATCAGCAGTGCTAAATGGGTGTGGTTGGGACGTGGATATGGGTGTGACTAGTTATGAATGGGTGTGGTCAGAGGCGTGGCCTAAAATTTGCCGCGGCGCGCGTTGCGCACCGCTAACTTTGTCCCTCTTTCCCATCTTCAAAAGTTGGGAGGTATGTTTACAGTAAACAGGTTTACAGTGACACACTGGTACAGAGGGGAGAGGACCCTGTCCTTGCGGACTTACATTCTATGGGATAGTGGGGAAGAGACAGAAGGTAGGGGTGAGGCGGCGGTGGTGAGGCGCGCGGCTCGGTTATTGTAGGCTGTAGGCTTTCCTGAAGAGATGGGTTTTCAGGTTCCGTCTGAAGGATCCGAGGGTAGTGGATAATCGGACGTGTTGAGGCATGGAATTACAGAGGATGGGGGATATTCGGGAGAAATCTTGGAGGCGATTGTGTGAGGAACGAATAAGTGTGGAGGAGAGTAGGAGGTCTTGGGATGAACGAAGATTACGTGAGGGAAGATAGTGGGAGATTAGTTCAGAGGTATAGGGAGGGGACAGGTTGTGGATGGCTTTGTAGATCAGTGTTAGTAGTTTGAACTGGATTCGTTGGGGAATTGGGAGCCAGTGGAGGGATTTGCAGAGGGGAGAAGCAGGGGAGTAGCGAGGAGAGAGATGGATTAGGCGGGCAGCAGAGTTGCGGGCAGCAGAGTTGAGGACAGACTGGAGTGGTGCAAGAGAGTTAGCGGGGAGGCCACAGAGGAGGGTGTTGCAGTTATCGAGGCGGGAGATGATGAGAGTATGCACAAGAGTTTTGGTAGATTGTGGACTGAGGAAGGAACGGATTCTGGCAATATTTTTGAGTTGGAGGCGACAGGAGGTGGCAAGAGCTTGAACGTGAGGTTTGAAGGACAGGGCAGAGTCAAGAGTTACCCCGAGGCAACGGATTTCAGGAGCGGGAGAGAGCGTGATGCCGTTCACCATAATAGATAGATTGGGTAGGGGGGATACGTGAGGTGGGGGAAAGATGATGAATTCGGTTTTGTCTACATTGAGTTTTAGGAAGCGAGAGGTGAAGAAGGAGGATATGGCTGACAGACACTTCGGGATTCTGGACAGCAGGGAGGTGACATCTGGGCCAGAGAGGTATATCTGAGTGTCGTCTGCATACAGGTGGTACTGGAAGCCATGGGACTTTATGAGTTGTCCTAGGCCAAGGGTATAGATGGAAAAAAGTAGGGGTCCTAGGACAGATCCTTGAGGGACTCCAACAGAGAGAGGGCGGGATGAGGAGGTAGTGTGGGAGTGGGAAACGCTAAATGTGCGGTTGGATAGGTATGAGGCAATCCAGGACAGGGCGAGGTCTTTGATGCCAAGGGAAGAAAGAATCTGTAGCAGTAGGCAGTGATCGACTGTGTCGAAAGCAGAGGACAGGTCAAGAAGGAGGAGGATGGACAACTGTCTGTTAGCTTTGGCTGTGACTAGGTCATTAGTAATTTTTGTCAGGGCAGTTTCGGTCGAGTGGTGGGGGCGGAAGCCAGATTGGAGGTTGTCAAGGAGAGAGTTAGATGAGAGGTGGGAGGAAAGTTGTCCATGGACATGCTGCTCAAGGAGTTTGTATAAGGTGTATGGAGCGCAGTCATGTGTGTACGAGGTGTACGGAGTGGAGCCGTGTGGTACGAGGTGTATGGGGAGGAGCTGTGTGTGTATGTGGTGTACGGAGTGGAGCTGTGTGTGTACGAGGTGTATGGGGAGGAGCCTTGTGTGTATGAGGTGTAAGAAGCGGAGCCGTGTGTGTACGAGATGTATGGAGAGGAGCTGTGTGTGTATGAGGTGTACGGAGCGGAGCCGTGTGTGTATGAGGTGTACGGAGCGGAGCCGTGTGTGTACGGAGTGGAGCTGTGTGTGTACGAGGTGTATGGGGAGGAGCCGTGTATGTATGAAGTGTACGGAGCGGAGCCGTGTGTGTATAAGGTGTATGGAGCGGAGCCGTGTGTGTACGAAGTGGAGCCGTGTGTGTACGAGATGTGTGGAGAGGAGCCGTGTGTGTATGAGGTGTACGGAGCGGAGCCATGTGTGTATAAGGTGTATGGAGCGGAGCCGTGTGTGTACGATGTCTACGGAGTGGAGCCGTGTGTGTACGAGATGTATGGAGAGGAGCCGTGTGTGTATGAGATGTATGGAGAGGAGCTGTGTGTGTACGAGGTGTACGGAGCGGAGCCGCATGTGCAAGGTGTATGGAGCGGATTCGTGGGTGTACGGAGCGGACGCTGGCTGTGTCGGATCGGAGCAGATATTGCTCCTCGCTCTGACACTGACTGGCACAGGAGACACAGGAGGTCTTTATCAGTGGCGTATCACAGCTGCAGTGACGTGAGCAGTCAGCGGCGCAGCTGGATGACACCATTCAGAGCCGTGGGAGTGGAACCTGCCGGCTGCTGCGAGGGAGCGCGGTGAAAGGTGTGTGTGTAGTGATGGAGAAGGCAATGATGGGGGTGGGGTAACCATGTGTGGCCATTATACTGCACCCAGCATTGCGTGGGGTCATTATACTGTATGTAGCATCGTGAGGGGCCATTATACTGTACCCAGCATTATGTGTGGCCATTATACTGTACCCAGCATCGTGTGGGGCCGTTATACTGTACAAAGCATCATGTGGGGCCATTATACTGTATGGACCATCACGTGGGGCAAGTATACTGTACGCAGCATCATGTGGGGCCATTATACAGTATGGAGCATAATGTGGCCATTATACAGTATGGAGCATTATGTGTGGAGATTATACAGTATGGGGCACTGTGTGGCCATTATACAGTATGGAGCATCATGTGGAGCCATTATACAGTAAGGAGCATCATGTGTGGCCATTATACAGTATGGAGCATCATGTGTGGCCATTATACAGTACGCAGCAACATGTGTGTGTTCATTATACAGTACGAAGCATCATGTGGGGTCATTATACAGTATGGAGCGTCATGTGTGGCCGTTATACAGTATGGAGCGTCATGGGTGGCCATATTTTTTTGTTTATAATTATTGTTTACGAAACATTGTGATCAGAAGTGCTAAATGGGTGTGGTTGGGGCGTGACTAGTTGCGAAATGGGTGTGGTCAGAGGTGTGGCCTAAAATTTGCCGCTGCGCGTGCCGCTGACTTTATCCCTCTTTCCCTTCCTCGAAAGTTGGGAGGTATGCATACACACATACACACACACATATTCAGCTTTATATATTAGATAGTCGTGTTACTCCCCTCACTTCTTGTAACCTACAGGTGTACAAAGATATTATACAGTCACCATGTGACAAGTGGGCCTGTGTAACTTCAAATGCCAGGGCTGAATTTTAGTCCCAGTCCGCCCCTGAGTGGATCTATTAGAGCCTCTTTAAGATAGCCATACAGCTTAAACAGCTGTGTAAATCTTGACTCCTTCCCTATCCACAATATTAGGATTATGCTGCTGCCAGTTACCTTGACTGCATCTCATCTTTAGAACAAAAGGATTGAGCATTTTGAAATTCAATATGCCTGATCTTTCTTTCTCTCAAGTCCGTGGTGGTCATCTGATTCCGCCGAAACCAGCAGGTTGGACTAATATTCATCTAATGTGTATTGCCACCTTTCTGTTGCTGCTCTGACCCTTCACCATGCTTTACACTGCTGCTCAGCTTCATCAGATGGGTTTCTGTGTATAACCACAAGCCCAGGACATAATCATGTCAGCGCACAGAGAGCCGATCCCCCTCCACAATATATCCTCATTAGTGAGAACAAGATCTGCCAAAAGAGAACCAAGATCAAAACCCCCAACAACATGTACCTTGTAAGGTTAACATGGCCGTGAAGTTCCCAGTCTTTCTCTCATGGTGTCTTTGGTAATTGGCTTCATGGAGATAAGCAGTAACAAGAAGGGAAAGTTTCCAGGGGAAGAATAGTTTTGATGGACAAAATGATCAGATGTCAAAACCGTGGTTCTGTAGTAAGAAAACACAAAGACATTAGATATGCTTATATACAGTACATAGAGATCGGTCCAGCAGAAGACCCTGCTCTCTAGGCTCACACAAGATCGATCTTCCTACAGATAATTCATCCATCAAGTCGCTATGGCTCATCCATTTTTAAAAACTGATAGAGGTGACTGGTCTGACGTTTTTTGTGCACTGACTCTAGGTAATGTATAGGGTCACACGACTGTATAAAAAAATACACTGCTCAAGAAAATAAAGGGAACACTAAAATCCCACATGAAGTTACAGGCTGATCCAACTTCAGTGGAAATGCCTCAAGACAAGGAAATGATGCACAGTATTGTGTGTGGCCTCCACGTGCCTGTATGACCACCCTACAATGCCTGGGCATGCTCCTGAGGGATCTCCTTCCAGACCTGGACTAAAGCATCCGCCAACTCCTGGACAGTCTGTGGTGCAACGTGACGTTGGTGGATGGTGCGAGACATGATGTCCCAGATGTGTTCAATCGGATTCACGTCTGGGGAACGGGCGGGCCAGTACATAGCTTCAATGCCTTCATCTTGCAGGGACTGCTGACACACTCCAGCCACATGAGGTCTGACATTGTCCTGCATTAGGAGGAACCCAGGGCCAACCGCACCAGCATATGGTCTCACAAGGGGTCTGAGGATCTCATCTCGGTACCTAATGGCAGTCAGGCTACCTCTGGCGAGCATAAATAATCAATAAAGGAAAATCAATCAGATATTAAGTTACTCAAAGAATAATGCCATATACGATTATTCTTTGGGTAACTTAATATCTGATTGATTTTCCTTTATTGATTATGCTGGCCGGTTGGCACACTGCGCCCCCTCACCTCATTACTTGGTTTTATTCTTTGTGTTTTAGCATGCCACACATGCTTTTTAAATTGTGTTGTACAATGATGTCTTTTTCTTATTGTCGTCTAATAAAGTTTATATAATTATTACTTTGTCTTCTGGATACTTCCTTTTTTTCTTTTGGATTTGTGGTAATAGTATCCTATTTTCATACTTATTAGTACAATTGGTATTTATTTTCTATGTAGGTTTATTTACCTCTGGCGAGCACATGGAGGGCTGCGCGGCCCGCCAAAGAAATGCCACCCCACACCATTACTGACCCACTGCCAAACCGCTCATGCTGAAGGATGTTGCAGGCAGCAGATCGCTCTCCACGGCATCTCCAGACTGTCACGTGCTCAGTGTGAACCTGCTTTCATCTGTGGCGAGCACAGGGTGCCAGTGGCGAATTTGTCAATCCTGGTGTTCTGTGGCAAATGCCAAGCGTCCTGCACGGTGTTGGGCTGTGAGCACAACCCATCTGTGGACGTCGGGCACTCAGACCATCCTCATGGAGTCGGTTTCTAACCGTTTGTGCAGACACAAGCACATTTGTGGCCTGCTGGAGGTCATTTTGCAGGTCTTTGTCAGTGCTCCTCCTGTTCCTCCTTGCACAAAGGTTGAGGTAGCGGTCCTGCTGCTGGGTTGTTGCCCTCCTACGGCCCCCTCCACGTCTCCTGGTGTACTGGCCTGTCTCCTGGTAGCGCTTCCAGCCTCTAGACACTACGCTGACAGACACAGCAAACCTTCTTGCCACAGCTCGCATTGATGTCCCATCCTGGAGGAGCTGCACTACCTGAGCCACTTGTGTGTAGCGTCCGTCTCATGCTACCACGAGTGTGAAAGCAGAACCAACATTCAAAAGTGACCAAAACATCAGCCAGAAAGCATTGGTACTGAGATGTGGTCTGTGGTCCCCACCTGCAGAACCTCTCCTTTATTGAGGGTGTCTTGATAATTGCCAATAATTTCCATCTGTTGTCTATTCCATTTGCACAACAGCATGTGAAATTACCGTATATACTCGAGTATAAGCCGAGATTTTCAGGCCAAATTTTTATTATCACATGCAGATTCGGTCAGTGAAAACAGTCGCTCATCTGCACCGCCCCATTGAATAATATTGGTCCGAGTGCGATCCTATTTTTTGATGGACAGCACTCAGGCCAAAAATACGGTGGTGAGCACTGGGCCGGATGGGAAACTTTAAGTACAAAGTCTGTCCTCTGATTCTCATCCATTTTACACAGATTTCCATAGACTTTAGGGTAAGTTCACACAGGGCGTTTTTGCTCCTTTTTTTATGCTAATTTTCAGCTGCTTTTTCCATTACCAGCAAAGCCTATAAGATTTCAGAAATCTCATGCACACACATTGGTTTTTTGTGAGGATTTTGTGCTTTGCTGCGTTTTTTGACGTAGAACAGGTCACTTCTTTCAGCGGTTTTGCTGCGTTATTTCAGCATTTTTCACCCGTTAACGTGAATGGGTGTTGAAAAAACGCTGCAAAAACGCAGGTATCATTATTTGCTGTGTTTTTGCTGCTGAAAATTCAAGGACATTAGCATGGATAAAGAGAAAAAAAAAAAACACAACAAAAAAATGCACCTAAACCTGCGTTTTTAATGCAGCTTCTTTCCTGACAAGAAGATCAGGTTTTGCTACAGAAAGAAAAGCAGCAAAAACGCCCTGTGTGAACTTACCCTTAATAATAATCTGTGTAAAGTGCTGTGGAATTAAAGGCGCGATATCAGCAAGTAAAATACATTATAAAAAAAAGAAAGGCCAATCTGTATCGCTGTTTCTAGCCCCGCCGAGCCCCCCGTCCTCCAACTATTCAATGTATAAAAATAATTGCTACCTAACGGGAACCCAATTCAGTATATATAATAGAGGTCCCATGTGTGGGAAAAAATAAAAACATGAAAAAAATAACTGAAAAACAAGCCAGATATTTCCTTTTTTTTCCGACACTTTCCCTCGATATCAAAGAAAAAAAATTAAGAATATAAAAATGACAAAAAAAACATAAAAATAAGGTTCAAACAAGGTGTCACTAAATAAAGAGGCAACAATTATTTGGATGCTTAAACGAGAAAACATTTTAGAGCTAGTAAAAATGCATATAAATGTTTTTTTGTTTTTTGTTTTTAAAGTGTCTGGTCGTGAAATGGTCATAATGATATTTCATTTTCGATTATTATCACGGATTATATAAAGAACTTTATGACTCCGCAACCAAGCTTTATTAGCGCTCTCTAACCAGACTCAGCGAGCGCCAATGGGATCGCAGAACGTCACTCTCACGAAGCCGTTAGAAGCTATTGTTAGTTATGGTCTTACTCTAGGTATCCCTCCGCTCTACAATATAGTCCCTCTCAATGCAAATCGCTTTATTGCTACGGTTTCACGTATGACTAACGGAGATGGCGACGATTATTATCAGCGATCTGGGATATTATTATTGGATTGTGATCGATTAGATTAGATTTTATCTTTGATGTAGAGAAGATCTCGTCACTCGCGCAAAGGCTTCTGGGTTGGGATGTGTGCTGAGCGGGTCACGGGAGACTGCGGAAGGTTCTACTGTCCGTGGCTGGTGCTGGGGCGGTGATGGCCTCGGTGAGATAGATTTATGACTGGCGCCTTCTGGGGGTGACGGGGATCAGGAGATTTTATCTTTCTCGTCCCCATATGATGTGATAATGCTGAGCGGGCGGGCGTGAGGCCGGAGCTCTCCCCGGGGCTGCAGCACCATCCTGCCCGGCTGTACAGGGGACGTGCTGGGGCCGGTGCCCGGGCCTCCTGGCCGGATCTCCCACCACACCGCGCTGCTCCCACTAGATGGCGCCTGTGTTCCTCATAGTGTGAAGGAGGAAATGCTGCAGTAATAAGCGCCATAAGCGGGGTCTGGAGGCCTCTCCTCACAGCTGTGGGCGGAGATTAGCAGCGATTTGTTCTGTTTCTAGTGATGTTTCCAGTTGTCACAGTCTGTTCTGTGCCCCATACACTGCGGCCATCTGCTAGTAATGTGTCCTCCATGTGGGGGGCTGGAGCCTGATTATAGGGGTATTCCCAGCTCCGAGATCCTGCCCCAATATGGAATAACATTAGCTAATACGTCCAATTAAAACTACTGCAGTATAGTTCTTCTGATTAGCTATGTGGCAGGGCATACCTCATATGCAGGCTTTGCAGTAGTGTAGGTATCCATGGTTACGACCACTCGTAGTGAGTTGTTAACGAGGCTGAAGTTGGTTTCTTATTCGGCAATTTTTTTTTTTGTAGGTTTAACGACAAAAAAATAAGCATCACAATATAACATACAATGCAGCGAGGTGCCGTAATGTGAATACACTTAAAAACAGCTACAAAAATTATAAAACTGGCACAAAAATGGGCATGAAAGGGGTAAATGACTTTGGGCCACTGATGTCATACTGCAGACATATAGACCAGGGCGCCCCACAGCAAAACCAGGAATCTCCAGCCTGGCCCAAATGGGCCAGTGGGCAGCACGATGGCTCAGTGGTTAGCACTGCAAGGAGTTTGCATGGGTTTCCTCCAGTTTCCTCCCACATTCCAAAGACATACTGATAGGGCATGTAGATTGTGAGCCCCATCGGGGACAGCGATGATAATGTGTGCAAACTGTACAGCGCTGCGGAATATGTTGGCGCTATATAAAGATTATTATTACTTAAACTAGATGATGGCCCGATTGTAACGCATCCGGTATTCTAGAATATGTATTTATGTATGTACGGTATATAACCACATAGTATATAGCACAGGCCACGTAGTATATAGGAGCCATGTAGTATATAGCAGACAAATACTACGTGGCTTGTGTTATATACTATGTGGCTGCTATATACCGTACATAAATACATATTCTAGAATACCCGATGCGTAAATACAGGCCACGCAATATATAATACAGCCCACGCAGTATATAACACAGGCCACGTAATATATAGCACAGCCCACGCAGTATATAACACAGGCCACGCAGTATATAACACAGGCCACGCAGTATATAACACAGGCCACGCAGTATATAACACAGGCCACGCAGTATATAACACAGGCCACGCAGTATATAACACAGGCCACGCAGTATATAACACTGACCACGTAATATATAGCACAGCCCACGCAGTATATAACACTGCACACGTAGTATATAGCAGCCACGTAGTATATAACACAGGCCACGCAGTATAGAACACAACCCACATAGTATATAACACTGGCCATGTAGTATATAGCAGTGTGGGGACCATATCCCTGTTAAAAAAAAAATAATTTAAATAAAAAATAGTTATATACTCACCCCTGGGATCCAGCGAAGCTCCGGCGATACGCACGCGGCTGCCGCCATCTTCCGTTCCCATGCATTGCGAAATTACCCAGATGACTTAGCGGTCTCGCGAGACTGCTAAGTCTTCTGGGTAATTTCGCATTGCATCTCTGGGAACGGAGCTGGCGGCAGGCGCGAGCGCATCGTCGGACTACGTAGGGTGAGAATAGCAGGTTAGTAAAAAGTTGGGGACACACAGGGTTAATAGCAGCGGTAACGGAGTGCGTTACCCGCGGCGTAGCGCGGTCCATTACCGCCGGCATTAACCCTGTGTGAGCGGTGACTGGAGGGGAGTATGCAGGCGCCGGGCACTGACTGCAGGGAGGAAGGAAGGAGCGGCCATTTTTCCACCGGACTGTGCCCGTCGCTGATTGGTCGTGGCTGTTTTGCCTCGACCAATCAGCGACTTGGCTTTCCATGACAGACAGAGGCCGCAACCAATGAATATATGTGACAGAAAGACAGACAGAAGTGACCCTTAGACAATTATATAGTAGATGGGTTCTGGGCATCATAACTGGCGTCAAAGTGGAAAAACAGCCGATTTCCCAGATTTTAATAAGTAATAGTGATGGGCGAGTAGCATTGTTGCTCTGGTTTCCCCGAGCACGCTCTGGGGATCTCCGAGTATTTGTGAGTGCTTGGAGAGTTTTTGTCCAAGCAGCTGCATGATTTACGGCTGCTAGCCAGCCTGAGTACATGTGGGGGTTTCCTGGTTGCTAGTTAATCCCCACATGTATTCAAGCTGTCTGCTGCGGTCGACAAAAACTAAATCACCGAGCAGTCACATACTCGGAGACCACCTGAGCATGCTTGGGAAAACCCGAGCAACGGATATAGTCGCTCATCACTAATAAGTAACTGATGTTTTAAAGGGTTAAATGACTTTGGGCCACTGATCTCACACAGGAATACACAGATGTATATTCTTAGTGTGAGATCAGTGGCCCAAAGTCAATTAGCCCCTTAAAACATCAGTCACTTATTCAAATCTGTGAAAATCAGATGTTTTCCCAATGTGATGCCAGTTCTGATGCCCAGAACCCATTTTGGCCAGACTAGAGGGACCTGTGTTTGATGCGGGGCATCACTATCTGTGTATTCTTAGTGTGAGATCAGAGGCCCAAAGTCATTTAACCCCTTAAAACATCAGTTATTAGTTACTTATTGAAATCTGTGAAAATGGGCTGTTTGCCCACTTTGATGCCAAGAACCCATTTGAGCCATGATAGAGGGACCTGGGTGTGATGCGCAACATCAATGTCTCTATTCTTTGTGTGTGCTTTGTGAGCCAAAGGTATTTAACCCCTTAAAAACATCAGTTACTTATTCAAAATCTGTGAAAATGGGCCGTTTGCACACTTTGATGCCAGTTCTCATGCCCTGAGCCCATATGGGCCACGCTGGAGGGACCTGGGTTTCATGCAGGGCGCCGCTGTGTATTCTTAGTGTGAGATCAGTGTCCCAAAGTAATTTAACCCCTTAAAAACATCAGTTACTTATTCAAATGGCCAAAATCGACTTCCCACTTTGATGCCACTTCTGATGCCCAGAGCCCATTTAGGCCAGGCTGGAGGGTCCTGGGTTTGATGCAAGGCATCACTATCTATGTATTCTTAGTGTGAGATCAGAGGCCCAAAGTCATTTAACCCCCTTCTCATGCGGTCCTCGGTGTCCGCAATGTCTGGGCAGCAGCCGCATCCTTCCGGCCCTTTAACTTCAAGTGCACCGCACGCAATGTTCATCACAGCATGCTGCCTGCCCTGCACAGGAATGGTGTCATCGGGGTGGGCAGGGTTAGCATCAGGTGGGCGTGGCTGGGGTGGGCGGGGCCTGCACCAAATGCTCTCCCGTCCTACTGTCCCTGAAGAGGAGATGCTGCAGCCAGAGAGTCCAGAGCGATCTCTGCTGGCAGCTCTGCAGGTGATCTGTGTCCCTCAGCTAATCTATGTGCCCACTGTGATCTCTGTACCCCCCTGCTATGTGCCCCAATACGATCTCTTTGCTCCCCCAACTATAAGCCCCCTGTGATCTCTGTGCCTCCCAGCAATGTGGCCCATGTCATCTCTGTGCCCCTCCTGTGATCCCTGTGCCCATCAGCTATGTGCCCCCTGTGATCTCTGTTCCCCCCGCTATGCACCCCAATATGATCTATTTGCTCCCCCAACTATAAGCTCTGTGATCTCTGTGCCTCCCAGATATATGCCCCATTTTATCACTGTGCCCCTCCTGTGATCCCTGTACCCCCCAGCTATGTGCCCCTGTGATTTGTGCCCCCCCTCTATGTGCCACCCACTTTGTGCCACCCACTTTGTGCCCCAATGATCTTTTTGCTCCCCCAACTATAAGCCCCCTGTGATCTCTGTGCCTCCAAGCTATATGCCCCATGTCATGTCTGTGCCCCTCCTGTGATCCATGTGCCCCAATATGATCTTTGCTCTCCCAATTATAAGCCCTCTGTGACTCCAAGCTGTGCCCCCTGTGATTTCTGTTCCCCCTGTGATTTCTGTTCCCCCTGTGATCTCTGCCCCGTATCTATATGCCCCTCTGTGCTTTCTGTGCCGTCCAACTATATGCCCCCTGTGATCTGTTCCCCCTGTGATCTCTCTGCCCCTCCAGCTATATGCCCCCTTGTGATATCTGTGCCCCCAGCTATGTGCATCCCTATGATATCTGTGCCCCCTGCTATGTACCCCCCTGTGATATTTGTGCTCCCATTTGAACTGTGCCCCCTGTGATCTGTCTCCTCCAGCTGTGTGTGGCCCTCCGTGATCTCTGTGTCTCCCAGCTATGTGCCCTCTCTTGATCTTTGTCTCCCCCTGTGATTTCTGTGCCCCCCCCCCCCCCTGTGATCTTTGTGCCACCCCTGGAAAAGCAACTGTGAGAAGCAACATAAGCATCACCTAATATAATAAAAAGAAGAAAGTGGCACTCACCAAGATCTTGCTAGACAGTGGATTGTCCTTTATTGCAATATCACAACATAGCGACTTTTACATGGAGAGGCGGCAGGTTAGAGGTAGGGTGCGGGGAGTGAGGAGAGGACTACGGCCGTTTCGCGCTTGTGACCAAGAAACTCTCCTCACTCCCCGCACCCTACCTCTAACCTGCCGCCTCTCCATGTAAAAGTCGCTATGTTGTGATATTGCAATAAAGGACAAACCACTGTCTAGCAAGATCTTGGTGAGTGCCACTTTCTTCTTTTTATTATATTGGATCGTTCATATACACCTTTTTCAGTGGAGCACCGCCTATTGACTGCTGTCAGCACATTCAGAACAATCCCGCAATAAATCCTGTAACAACAAGTTGTATGGTGGGATTTACAGGAGCCTAGTGCCGGATACTTCGGGTTATTTTACATTTGTGTTATAAGCATCACCTAACATCACAGCTGCACCAAAGAGAAGCAGCTCCAGCCATCACATTAAGGGTGAGTTACCGTAATTAATTGTTTGACTAAACCTACCGGGGGAATTTTCATGGTGATCATTTTTATGTGGCCCTCGAATGATGGTAGAAATTTCCAAATGGCCCCCGGCCGGAAAAAGGTTCCTCACCCCTGCCTTAAAGCATCAGTTACCGTATATACTTGAGTATAAGCCGACCCCCCTAATTTTGCCACAAAAAACTGGGAAAACTTATTGACTCGAGTATAAGCTTAGGGTAGGAAATGCAGCAGCTACCGGTGAATTTCAAAAATAAAAATAGATGCTCCATACCGTTCATTATGGCCCCATAGATGCTCCATATAAAGCTATGCCATACATAATGCTCTGCACCGTTGATTATGGCCCCATAGATGCTCCATATAAAGCTATGCCATATATAATGCTCTGCACCGTTCATTATGGCCCCATAGATGCTCCATAGAAAGCTGTAACATATAGAATGCTCTACACCTTTCATTATTGCCCCATAGATGCTCCATAGAAAGCTGTGCCATATAGAATGCTCTGCACCGTTCATTATGGCCCCATAGATGCTCCATATAAAGCTGTGCCATATAGAATGCTCTGCACCGTTCATTATGGCTCCATAGATGCTCCATATAAAGCTGTGCCACATATAATGCTCCATACCGTTTATAGCGGACTAGAGGAAACTAGAGTGGACCCTCTGGACCTTGGGGAGACCTACCTCTGGGCGAGCGGCCTAGGTGAGAAACGACCCCTATACAGGGACCGCAAGGAGCAAGCCCAGAGGTCACTTACCCACGGTGAAGATACCAGGAGGGACGGCTCCAGGAAGAAGGCTGGAAACTGGAGAGGAATACGGAAAACAGCGGGAGAACCAGGAGGACTGGGAAGCCGGAACGGAGAGACCGCTGAGGGAAAAAGCAAAACAAAACAATAGGTAAACAATAGGAACGGGTAACCAGGAACTGAGGGGTAAAAACAAAGGAGGGGACGGAATTGAAGACAAGGTTGGCACGGACAAGAACGGAGTGCGAATGCTGAGCAGAGAAACAATGGAGGGCCAAACGCAATAGCAGAAATGCTAAAACAATCAGGCACCAGGGAGCAGGAAGACCTACCTCTTATAGTAGAGGCAGGAACGGGATTGGGTGAGAGACAGATGACCTCATGACCTCAGGAAGAGGTAACAGTGAAGCTGTGCCTGCGTCCCTGAGGGAAGCTAGAGCGCCTGCGCAAAGAGAGAATACCTGCTGAGGACCTGGACACCGGAATTGCTAGGGAAGCAGAGGAGCGCGCGGACCCGGACATGGATAGCCGGGGACATGCAGCAGCAGGGGAGGAAGATCCGGCGATCACAGGACCAGGAGCAGAGCAGATGGAAGCAGGTGCCGGGACCGAGCGAGGACGCAGGAGCGCAGCGTTGGGAATAGAGCGGTGAGAGCGGCGGGACCCGGGCGGTGCAGCGGTGGAGCGAGAACGCAGGAGCGCAGCGTTGGGAACAGAGCGGTGAGAACGGCGCCGCAGGAGAGCGGCGTCTGTAACACCGTTCATTATGGCCCCATAGATGCTCCATAGAAAGCTGTGCAATATATAATGCTGCAATAAAAAAAATGACATACTCGCCTCTCTTGCTGCCCGCAGCTCCTCAGCGTCCAGTCTCGGCGTCTCTCCGCAGTGACTGTTCAGGCAGAGGGCGGCGCGCACACTAGTACGTCATCGCACCCTCTCACCTGAACAGTCACAGCCTGTTATGATTCCAATGGCAGAGAATCTCAGAGATTACAGCAAAGTCTGCAAACATAAATACCAGCTCATAGGGAAGTGGTAACTAGGCTGACCATATACCTGATCCT
The DNA here is from genome assembly GCF_051348905.1 of Ranitomeya variabilis. Lineage (NCBI taxonomy): Eukaryota > Metazoa > Chordata > Amphibia > Anura > Dendrobatidae > Ranitomeya > Ranitomeya variabilis. The sequence goes on from NC_135238.1 coordinate 47,947,959, forward strand.
AGCACAAACAACTAATAGTAGCCGGGGAACGTGCCTACGTTGATCCTAGACGTCTCGCGCCAGCCGGAGAACTAACTAACCCTGTCAGGGAAAATAAGACCTCTCTTGCCTCCAGAGAAAAGACCCCAAAGTTATAGTACAAGCCCCCAACAAATAATAACGGTGAGGTAAGAAGAAAAGACAAACGTAAGAATGAACTAGATTTTAGCAAAGAGAGGCCCACTGACTAATAGCAGAATATAGTAAGATGACTTATATGGTCAGCAAAAAACCCCTGCAAAATATCCACGCTGAATATCCAAGAACCCCCAAACCGACTAACGGTGAGGGGGGAGAATATCAGCCCCCTAGAGCTTCCAGCGATATTAGAAATCACATTTTGTACAAGCTGGACAAAAATATGAAAAATGCAAATAAACAAAAATAAGAAAGCAGGACTTAGCTTATCTTGAAAGAACCAGGACCTGAAGACAGGAGCAAACAGAAATGAACTGATTACAACGATGCCAGGCACTGGACTGAGAATCCAGGAAGTTTAAATAGCAACACCCCAGGCCTAACGAAGCAGGTGAGTATCAACCTGGGAAAAGACAATCCAAGTGCCCAACCACTAGTGACCACAAGAGGGAGCCAAGAAGTATAGTTCACAACAGTACCCTCCCTTTAAGGAGGGGTCACCGAACCCTCAGCAAGACCACCAGGGCGATCAGGATGAGCAGCGTGGAAGGCACGAACCAAATCGGCCGCATGAACGTCAGAGGCGACCACCCAGGAATTATCCTCCTGACCATAGCCCTTCCATTTGACCAAATACTGAAGCCTCCGTCTAGAGAGACGAGAATCCAAGATCTTCACCACGTACTCCAACTCGCCCTCAACCAACACCGGAGCAGGAGGCTCAACAGCAGGAACCACAGGCACAACGTACCGCCGCAACAAAGACCTATGGAACACGTTGTGAATGGCAAACGACACCGGAAGATCCAAACGAAAAGAAACCGGGTTAAGAACTTCCAAAATTTTATAAGGACCAATAAAGCGAGGCTTAAACTAAGAAGAGGAAACCTTCAGAGGGACATACCGAGAAGACAACCAAACCAAATCCCCAACACTAAGTCGGGGGCCCACACCGCGGCGGCGGTTGGCAAAACGCTGAGCCTTCTCCTGTGACAACTTCAAGTTGTCCACCACATGATTCCAAATCCGCTGCAACCTATCCACCACGGAATACACCCCAGGACAGTCAGAAGACTCAACATGACCCGAGGAGAAACGAGGATGAAAACCAGAGTTGCAGAAGAATGGCGAAACCAAAGTAGCGGAACTAGCCCGATTATTAAGGGCAAACTCGGCCAATGGCAAGAATGTCACCCAATCATCCTGGTCCGCAGAAACAAAACATCTCAAATAAGCCTCCAGTGTCTGATTAGTTCGTTCCGTTTGACCATTAGTCTGAGGATGGAAGGCAGATGAAAACGACAAATCAATGCCCATTTTAGCACAAAAAGATCTCCAGAATCTGGACACAAACTGGGATCCTCTGTCGGACACGATATTCTCCGGAATGCCGTGTAAACGAACCACATTCTGAAAAAACAAAGGAACCAGATCGGAAGAGGAAGGCAACTTAGGCAAGGGTACCAAATGGACCATCTTGGAAAAACGATCACACACCACCCAGATGACAGACATTCCTTGAGACACCGGAAGATCAGAAATGAAATCCATGGAAATGTGTGTCCAAGGCCTCTTCGGGACGGGCAAGGGCAAAAGCAACCCGCTAGCACGAGAACAACAAGGCTTAGCCCGAGCACAAGTCCCACAGGACTGCACAAATGACCGCACATCCCGTGACAAGGAAGGCCACCAAAAGGACCTAGCCACCAAATCTTGGGTACCAAAAATTCCCGGATGCCCTGCCAACACCGAGGAATGAACCTCGGAAATGACTCTGCTGGTCCATTTATCAGGAACAAACAGTCTGTCGGGTGGACAAGAGTCAGGTCTACCAGCCTGAAATCTCTGCAACACACGTCGCAAATCAGGAGATATGGCCGACACGATTACTCCCTCTTTAAGAATACCAGCTGGCTCCGAGACTCCAGGAGAGTCAGGTACAAAGCTCCTAGAGAGAGCATCAGCCTTAACATTCTTTGAACCAGGCAGGTACGAGACCACAAAGTCAAAACGAGAGAAAAACAATGACCAACGAGCCTGTCTAGGATTCAGGCGCTTAGCAGACTCGAGATACATCAGATTTTTGTGATCAGTCAAGACCACCACACGATGCTTAGCACCCTCGAGCCAATGACGCCACTCCTCAAATGCCCACTTCATGGCCAACAACTCCCGATTACCAACATCATAGTTCCGCTCAGCAGGCGAAAACTTCCTAGAGAAAAAAGCACATGGTCTCATCACAGAGAAAGCAGAGCCTCTCTGCGACAAAACAGCCCCAGCCCGATCTCAGAAGCATCCACTTCAACCTGAAAGGGAAGTGCGACATCAGGCTGGCACAAAACAGGCGCCGAAGTAAACCGGCGCTTCAGCTCCTGGAAGGCCTCCACAGCTGCAGGAGCCCAATTAGCCACATCAGAACCTTTCTTGGTCATATCCGTCAAAGGTTTAACAACGCTAGAAAAGTTAGCGATAAAGCGACGGTAGAAATTAGCAAACCCCAAGAACTTCTGAAGACTCTTAACAGACGTGGGCTGAGTCCAATCATGAATAGCTCGGACCTTGACTGGGTCCATCTCCACAGCAGAAGGGGAGAAAATAAAGCCCAAAAAGGAAACCTTCTACACTCCAAAGAGACACTTTGAGCCCTTCACAAACAAAGCATTATCACGCAAAACCTGAAACACCATCCTGACCTGCTTTACATGAGAATCCCAATCATCCGAGAAAACCAGAATATCATCCAGATAAACAATCATAAATTTATCTAGATACTTCCGGAAGATATCATGCATAAAGGACAGAAACACTGAAGGAGCATTAGAGAGCCCAAAGGGCATGACCAAGTACTCAAAATGACCTTCGGGCGTATTAAATGCAGTTTTCCATTCATCTCCCTGCCTAATGCGCACAAGGTTGTACGCACCACGAAGATCTATCTTGGTGAACCACTTGGCACCCTTAATCCGAGCAAACAAGTCTGACAATAGTGGCAAAGGATACTGAAACTTAACAGTGATTTTATTCAGAAGCTGATAGTCTATACAAGGTCTCAAAGACCCGTCCTTCTTGGCCACAAAAAAGAATCCCCCACCAAGAGGGGAAGAGGATGGACGAATATGCCCCTTCTCCAAAGACTCCTTGACATAAGAACGCATCGCGGCATGCTCGGGTACAGACAAATAATCGTCCCTTAGGAAATTTACTGCCAGGAATCAAATCTATAGCGCAGTCACAGTCCCTATGAGGAGGAAGAGCACTGGACCTGGACTCACTGAATACATCCTGATAGTCACACAAATACTCAGGAACTTCAGAAGGAATAGAAGTAGCAATAGACACCGGCGGAGAATCGCAATGAATTCCCTGACAACCCCAACTCGACACAGACATAGCCTTCCAATCCAAACCAGGATTATGGGTCTGTAACCATGGCAGACCCAAAACGACCAAATCATTCATTTTATGCAGAACAAGAAAACAAATCACCTCCCGATGTTCAGGAGTCATGCACATGGTCACTTGTGTCCAATACTGCGGTTTATTTTCCGCCAGTGGCGTAGCATCAATTCCTCTAAGAGGAATAGGAACTTTTAAAGGCTCCAGGACAAAACCACAGCGCTTGGCAAACGACCAGTCCATAAGACTCAGGGCAGCACCTGAATCCACAAACGCCATAACAGGGTAGGAAGACAATGAACAAATTAAAGTCACAGACAAAATAAATTTAGGCTGCAAATTACCAATGGTGACAGGACTGACAACCTTGGTTAGGCGTTTAGAGCATGCTGATATAACGTGTAGAATCACCACAGTAAAAACACAGCCCATTCTGACGTCTATGATTTTGTCGTTCGGTTCTAGTCAGGATTCTATCACATTGCATTGCCGGATCGGGGTCTCTATCACATTGCATTGAGACAGGTGTCTGTTCAGACAACACCGCCAGAGGATTAGCGGATTTGCGCTCCCGCAAACGCAGATCAATCTGAATAGCCAGCGCCATAGAATCATTCAGACTTGTAGGAATTGTGAAACCCACCATCACATTCTTAATGGCTTCAGAAAGGCCATTTCTGAAATTTGCAGCCAGAGCACATTCATTCCATTGAGTAAGCACGGACCATTTCCGAAATTTTTGGCAATACACTTCAGCTTCATCCTGGCCCTGAGAGATAGCCAGTATAGCTTTTTCTGCCTGAATTTCAAGATTAGGCTCCTCATAAAGCAATCCAAGCGCCAGAAAAAACGCATCAACATTCGCCAATGCCGGATCTCCTGGCGCCAACGAGAAAGCCCAATCCTGAGGGTCGCCACGCAAGAAGGAGATCACAATTTTAACTTGCTGAGCTGAATCTCCAGACGAACGAGGTTTCAAAGATAGAAACAATTTACAATTATTCCTAAAATTCCTAAATTTAAATCGATCTCCAGAGAACAGCTCAGGAATAGGTATCTTAGGCTCTGACATAGGACTGCTAACAACAAAATCCTGAATGCCCTGCACTCGTGCAGCAAGCTGATCCACACTAGTAATCAAGGTCTGAACATTCATGTCTGCAGCAAAGCTTCAAGCCACTCAGAGATAAAGGGGAGAAAGAAAGGAAAAAAAACTCAGAACTTCTTTTCTTTTAATCCCACTTCTGCAATGCATTAACTATTCATGGGCCTGGCATACTGTTATGATTCCAATGGCAGAGAATCTCAGAGATTACAGCAAAGTCTGCAAACATAAATACCAGCTCATAGGGAAGTGGTAACTAGGCTGACCATATACCTGATCCTAGCACAAACAACTAATAGTAGCCGGGGAACGTGCCTACGTTGATCCTAGACGTCTCGCGCCAGCCGGAGAACTAACTAACCCTGTCAGGGAAAATAAGACCTCTCTTGCCTCCAGAGAAAAGACCCCAAAGTTATAGTACAAGCCCCCAACAAATAATAACGGTGAGGTAAGAAGAAAAGACAAACGTAAGAATGAACTAGATTTTAGCAAAGAGAGGCCCACTGACTAATAGCAGAATATAGTAAGATGACTTATATGGTCAGCAAAAAACCCCTGCAAAATATCCACGCTGAATATCCAAGAACCCCCAAACCGACTAACGGTGAGGGGGGGAGAATATCAGCCCCCTAGAGCTTCCAGCGATATTAGAAATCACATTTTGTACAAGCTGGACAAAAATATGAAAAATGCAAATAAACAAAAATAAGAAAGCAAGACTTAGCTTATTTTGAAAGAACCAGGACCTGAAGACAGGAGCAAACAGAAATGAACTGATTACAACGATGCCAGGCACTGGACTGAGAATCCAGGAAGTTTAAATAGCAACACCCCAGGCCTAACGAAGCAGGTGAGTATCAACCTGGGAAAAGACAATCCAAGTGCCCAACCACTAGTGACCACAAGAGGGAGCCAAGAAGTATAGTTCACAACACAGCCAGAGGACTGGATGACTGAGCGGCGCCCGGCGGGTGGAACGCGGACAGGTAAATATGACATACTTACCTGCTCCCGGCGTCCCTGGCTCCTTATCCCGGACAGATGGTCTTCGGGTGCCGCAGCCTCTTCCTCTGTCAGCGGTCACTGGCACCGCTCATTACAGGAATGAATATGTGGCTCCACCCCTATGGGAGTGGAGTCCATATCCATAACTTTAATGAGCGGTACCACGTGACCGCTGAACAGAGGAAGAGCTGCGGCACCCGAAGACCTTGGGATAGGCAGGGGGAGCGCCAGGAGCCCCGGAAGCAAGTGAGTATGCGACAGTCCTCTCACCCGCCGACCCTGCCGCCGACCATGACTCGAGTTTAAGCCGAGAGGGGCACTTTCAGCCCAAAAATTTGGGCTGAAAATCTCGGCTTATACTCGAGTATACGGTACTTATTCATATCTGTAAAAATTGGCTGTTTGCCCACTTTGATGCCAATTCTGATGCCCTGAACCCATTTGGACCAGGCTGGAGGGATCTGGATTTGATGCAGAGGATCAATATCTGTATTTTAAGAATAAGATTAGTGGCCCAAAGTCATTTAACCCCTGAAAAACATCACTTATTCAAATCTGTGAAAATGGGCTTTTTGCCCACTTTGATGCCAGTTCTGATGCCCAGAACCTATTTGGGCCAGGCTGGAGGGACCTGGTTTTGCTGTAGGGCTCCCTGTTCTATATGTCTGCAGTGTGGTATCCATGGCCCAAAGTCATTTAACCCTTTCATTAACGCTCTTTGGTGCCCATCTTGATGCCTGTTTTTGTGCTAGTTTTATCATTTGTGTAACTGTTTTTAAGTGTATTCACATCAGGGCACCTCACTGCATTGTTTGTTGTTTTTGCCGAGCAGAAGTGGAGAGGTATTCATATTCATTACCTTCAAGGGAACCTGTCGCCCCCAAAATCGATGGAGAGGTAAGCCCACCGTCATCAGGGGCTCATCTACAGCATTCTGTAATGCTGTAGATAAGCCCCCGATGTTACCTGAAAGAGGAGAAAAAGAGGTTAGATTATACTCACCCAGGGGCGATGACGTCCTCTTCTGGTCTTCACGCCACGGCTCCGGCGCAGGCGTACTTTGCCCTGCTGAGGGCATAGCAAAGTACTGCAGTGCGCAGGCACCGGGCCTCTCTGACCTTTCCCGTCGCCTGCGCACTGCAGTACTTCCCTCAACAGGGCAGACAAAGTACGCCTGCGCCGGAGCCGCAGCATGAAGACCAGAAGAGGACGTCATGGAATGAAGATAGTAGGCGCCGGATTGGACCTGAGACGCCCATCGGACCGGACCGCAGCGGGACCTCCCCTGGTCGAGTATAATCTAACCTCTTTTTCTCCTCTTTCAGGATACATCGGGGGGCTTATCTACAGCATTACAGAATGCTGTAGATAAGCCCCTGATGACAGTGGGCTTAGGTCACCATCGATTTTAGGGGTGACAGGTTCCCTTTAATGAGCAGGGCCACGCGATCGCTCGGCCGGAAATGCTGCTGGCACCGGAACCAACTAGATGCGAGGGAGCGCAGGAAGTTGAGTAGGATGTCTTCTGGAAGCCGGCGGCTGCAGATGTCACTGTGCGCGCTATAAGAGAAATTAATATTCATTTCTCTTTAGCAGCGGGCACAGTTACAGCCGCCGGTTCCTGCCTCTGTGACCCGCCTCTCCCCCTTCCCCGCCAGGCCCTCTAGGACAATTGACTTGTGTATATGCCGAGGTGGGTATTTCCAGCACACAAAAAAAGTGCTAAAAAACTCAGCTTATACACGAGTATATACGGTAATAATAATCTTTATTTTTATATAGCGCTAACATATTCCGCAGCGCTGTACAGTTTGGTGTACAGGTGGTGAGTTCTCCTTCCATGGAAGTTTTCAATCAGAGGCTGGACAGACATCTGGGTCATTCCACATCAAGTGGACCAGTTTTAAAAATCGTCCCCACTCGACCTTCTCCGATTTTGCTGAAAATTTATAAGGATGTACATGTATATTTGAAAAGAGGTTCTGTAAATTTTTAGGGCCAGATCTCAAATACATTGGCCACTGTTGACCTTTCACTGGAGGTTCCACCAAGCCTGCGGCTTTAGCTAAGTGGATTTTCCAAACTTTGGCACATAGCCATTAGAGTTCTATACTGGCTATGATGCTGAAATTTGGCATACTAGCTTAACTTTTGCTGCTAAACACGATAAAATTATTACTGGCTATGACAAAACAATATTTGGGCCGCAATTTTGTGTCAAAGTAGCTTGAAAAACGCGTCGCATAAAATTTATGCCAAACTTTGCCCATATATAACTCAAGACCAAAAACCAATAGTAACTGGTGCTTTGCCCTGTACACCAAACATCTACATGACTTTGCATTGCTGCAATATCACGGTCAAAGCATATGTATTTGTGGAAATATTCACACCCACATATGATGAAAAACGAATTTTACCTATTTTTAGGTCAAATTTCTCAAAAAGGGTACCCCTAAAATATATTAATTCTGATATCATTAGAAAGAGCACATTTTTCTCTACAAGGATCATTGTTTGTTTTTTTGGAGTCTCTCAGTTTAAGAAATGAAAAATGCCACTGAACATGGTGTTATTTATTAATATGCAATGAATGGTAACTGCACTAGTCAAACCCTTGCGTTGGTCCATGGTGGTTATACCACAACCAATTCCCTAAGAATTGGTATTATAATCCTATTAAGAATTGTAATAATGCTGTCTTTCGAGAATTGGCAGCCCCATCGCCTAGGAGCCATGGCCGATAGCCGTGCAAGGCGAGCCTCGGGCGGTCTCTTTATTGCAGGTTCCGAAGCCTGAGGGTGGGTGTCTTTGCCTAGGATCCCAAGCCTAATATTGGGTATCTTTTGTTGGTTCCCAAGCCATAATGTTCAGTCTATGTGGTCTGGAATTGTTGCTGAATTTGCAACATAATCTGTTCAGAGAAGCTGTATTGTCGGCCCATTGATGTTGCAGCTGGTGCTGGAATTATTGCAATGATTGACTACTCGGGAATCCAGCATGTATAATTTCTCACAGGCCAGTGAAAGAAGCTAGCTGGTCCATGAGGATGCATAAAATTTATTAATGCATCATGCTCGTCGACAGAAATTTCAGAAGTATTTCCAATCCACCAGTTCCTATCGTAAATGCAGGCAATGTATTGCCCTGGCTGGAGGTTTGCATTTGGCACAAAAGGCATTTCTGATCTGACAGATCTATCTACATAGGCAATGAAAGATGATGGGTCATTTGACACCCTTGAAATGCGAATCTTTTTGTCATCAAGTGGCACAAACTGGTGATTTTCTCTTGTTCCAGCAATTGTATGTCCATCTTTGAACCTTTCCTCTTGAACTACCCGTATTTCGTCAATTTTTTCTTTTGGAACAAAAAAAAACTTGATTCCATGCAGTTGCTCATTGCAAAAGTTGAATAAATCCACCGGGGTCAGTATTTGGTTTTCAGTTGGGCGTTGAAGACTGGCACGAGCTGCCCACCTCTTTGCTGTCCCTCCAATCCCATCACAGGGCGACTTTCCATGACTGGTACCAAAAAAATTCCATTCAGCTCTGATATTGAAATCAGCATTGTGGTGGCACAAGTTGAGAACATTTTTGAAATTTTTGTACTGGGCTGCAGATCCATCGCTGAAGTAGTGGATATGACGAATCCCATAGATGAGAGTCTTGAGATACTCCACAATTACTGTTAAGAAAGTGTGGACTGCAACTGTGTCATGTTGTGAGCAATCACTGATTATGCACAAGCTGATGTTCTGCGCAGCTTCACCATTTTACTCCTTGAAGTAAATTACAAATGGGTGTACTGTAGCTTGACTATTTTCCCAGTGGAAACCTTGAATGGCATCTTGAACAATAAATGAGTAATTTTCAGCAAAGTCCATAAGGATCACAAGCTCTCCAGGTCTCAGATTTTCCTTCAACGATTTCAGATAGCAACGTTGATGCTTGGCGATGTAGTGATGGCTACAAAGTTTAGAAATTTTCAAAACCAATTCTTCAATGAAATCTTCTGTAGTCAGTTGTTTGGCATCAAGCGTGTCTCGATCAGTGTGAATCCATTGTTTGAACTCAATAATATCTTCAGGGTCACTGTTGACAAACACATTGACTAGAAATTCTTTTAAAACTTCAGGACCCGGGCATTTATCACAACGGCCAAGCATACAGTCCTTGGATTCAATTCCACAGACCATTTTGCATATGAGCTCTTTGTAGTCATCATTGATTGGGCATACTGCAAGCACATTCTGGTGAATGGTACACATACAAACGGAATGTGTTCCAGCAGATCCAACGGTTACGCACCACTTTGGCCGAAGCTCACAAAACTTGGAAAATCCAATTTGAGGGCCATTCCGATCCCGATCGGCAACAAACATTTCCCTCATATTCCTCAGTAATAGTCGCTTTTGCATCTGCTTTTTTTCTCCTGCTATTCGCACTGATACATAGTCTTTTGTACCAGGGCACATTCGACTGAATTCATCATCCTCAAAAAATGCCTGCACCTTTTTCTTCACTTCCTCAGAAACTTTCTTGCCACACTTAATTCTAGGTAAGGCTAAGATCCCATGTTCACATTTAAGCTTTCGAGCTTGTTTGACCATTCGTTCAGAGACACCGAATTCGTCTGATATAGCCTTAATGGACCAACTTTTAGGTGCCAATGCCAAGATTTGGACCTTTTTAGACAGCAATGGGCTGACAATACAGCTTCTCTGAACCGATTATGTTGCAAATTCAGCAACAATTCCAGACCACTTAGACTGAACATTATGGCTTGGGAACCAACAAAAGATACCTAATATTAGGCTTGGGATCCTAGGCAAAGACACCCACCCTCAGGCTTCGGAACCTGCAATAAAGAGACCGCCCGAGGCTCGCCTTGCACGGCTATCGGCCATGGCTCCTAGGCGATGGGGCTGCCAATTCTCGAAAGACAGCATTATTACAATTCTAATAGGATTATAATACCAATTCTTAGGGAATTGGTTGTGGTATAAACACCATGGACCAACGCAAGGGTTTGAATAGTGCAGTTACCATTCATTGCATATTAATAAATAACACCATGTTCAGTGGCATTTTTCATTTCTTAAACTGAGAGACTCCAAAAAAACAAACAATGATCCTTGTAGAGAAAAATGTGCTCTTTCTAATGATATCAGAATTAATATATTTTAGGGGTACCCTTTTTGAGAAATTTGACCTAAAAATAGGTAAAATTCGGGTTTTTTAAGTTTTTCATCATATGTGGGTGTGAATATTTCCACAAATACATATGCTTTGACTGTGATATTGCAGCAATGCAAAGTCATGTAGATGTTTGGTGTACAGGGCAAAGCACCAGTTACTATTGGTTTTTGGTCTTGAGTTATATATGGGCAAAGTTTGGCATAAATTTTATGCAACACGTTTTTCAAGCTACTTTGACACAAAATTGCGGCCCAAATATTGTTTTGTCATACTCGGTAATAATTTTATCGTGTTTAGCACCAAAAGTTGGGCTAGTATGCCAAATTTCAGCATCATAGCCAGTATAGAACTCTAATGGCTATGTGCCAAAGTTTGCAAAATCCTCTTAGCTGAAGCCGCAGGCTTGGTGGAACCTCCAGTGAAAGGTCAACAGTGGCCAATGTATTTGAGATCTGGCCCTAAAAAATTACAGAACCTCTTTTCAAACATACATGTACATCCTTATAAATTTTCAGCAAAATCGGAGAAGGTCGAGTGGGGACCACTGGTCCACTTGACCACGGAATGACCCATCTGTCTGGGATGATTTAGTAAATCCTGCTTTGAGCAGGTAGTTGGACCAGATGACCCAGGAGGTCCCTTCCAACTCTACCATTCTATGATATGAGTGCAATTATTCTGTATGGAACATTATATGAGTGCCATTATTATGTATGGAACATTATATAAGGCCATTATTCTGTATGGAACATTATATGAGGCCATTATTCTTTATGGAACATTATATGAGGCCATTATTCTGTATGGGACATTATATGAGTGCCATTACTCTGTATGGAACATTATGAGGCCATTATTCTTTATGGAACATTATATGGGGCCCATAGGGATGGCAAATTCATAATACCAAATTACCCAGAGGGTAAATAAGCCCTAATTAAGGGATGCATTAAAACATGGATTTTATTATACTTTGTTAAAAAATAGTGGTGCATAAATTAAAAAACAAGTGTGCCTGTGCTATCTCACTATTATAATCTCTATAAAAAATGTATAACCCCAACCTAATGAGGAAGCATGTTGGGCAAAACTTGTTGGGGAAGCTATGTGTTAGTTTTAGATAGCACAAGTGATGCCTTTGTATCCTAGGGATAGAGACTCTAACCCATGAACTGCAGTCATGGTGGATATAGTATTGCTCTGAATAGGGATTAGATTATTATTATTTATATAGCACCATTAATTCCATGGTGCTGTACATGAGAAAGGGGGTTACGTACAAAGTTATAGATATCGTTTACAGTAAATAAATTTACAATGACAGACCTTGTAAGGAGGGGAGAGGACCCTGTCCTTGCAGACTTACATTCTACGGGATAATGGGGAAGAGACAAGGTCGGGGGTGCGGCAGCTCTTGTGGTGGTGAGGCGGCAGCTTGGGTGGTGGTGAGACGGTAGCTCGGGTGGTTGGTGAGGCGGCAGCTCGGGTGGTTGGTGAGGCGGCAGAATGGTTATTGCAGGCTGTAGACTTTCCTGAAGAGATGGGTTTTCAGGTTCCGTCTGAAAGATCCGAGGGTAGTGGATAATCGGACATGTTGAGGCACAGAATTCCAGAGGATGGGGGATATTTGGGAGAAATCTTGGAGGCGGTTGTGTGAGGAACAAATAAGAGTGGAGGAGAGTAGGGGGTCTTGGGAGGATCGAAAATTACGTGAGGGAAGATATTGGGAGATTAGTTCAGAGATATAGGGAGGGGACAGGTTATGGATGGCTTTGTAGGTCAGTGTTAGTAGTTTGAACTGGATTGTTTGAGGAATTGGGAGCCAGTGGAGGGATTTGCAGAGGGGAGAAACAGGGGAGGAGAGAGGTGGATTAGCCGGGCAGCAGAGTTGAGGACAGACTGGAGCGGTGCAAGAGAGCAGGGAGGCCACAGGAGGGTATTGCAGTAATCGAGGCGAGAGATGATGAGGGCATGTACAAGAGTTTTAGAAGATTGTGGACTGAGGAAGGGATGGATTCTGGCAATATTTTTGAGTTGGAGGCGACAGGAGGTGGCAAGAGTTTGGACGTGTGGTTTAAAGGACAGGGCAGAGTTGAGAGTTACCCCGAGGCAGCGGATTTCAGGTGCAGGAGAGAGCGTGATGCAGTTTACCATAATAGATCAGGTAGGGGGGATACGCGAGATGGGGAAAAGATGATGAGTTCGATTTTGTCTACATAGAGTTTTAGGAAGCGAGAGTTGAAGAAGGAGGATATGGCTGATGGACACTCCGGGATTCTGGATAACAGAGAGGTGAGATCTGGGCCAGAGAGGTAGATCTGAGTGTCGTCCGCATACAGGTGGTACTGGAAGCCATTGGACTTTGAGTTGTCCTAGGCCAAGGGTATAGATGGAAAACAGTAGGGGCCCCAGGACAGATCCTTGAGGGGCTCCAACAGAGAGAGGGCGGGATGAGGACGTAGTGTGGGAGTGGGAACGCTAAATGGGCGGTCGGAAAGGTATGAGGCAATCCAGGACAGGGTAAGGCCTTTGATGCCAAGGGAAGAAAGAATCTGTAGCAGTAGGCAGTGGTTGACTGTCGAAATCAGAGGACAGGTCGAGAAGGAGGAGGATGGAGAACTGTCTGTTAGCTTTGGCTGTGAGTAAGTCATTCGTAATTTTCGTCAGAGCAGTTTCGTTGGAGTGATGGGGGCGGAAGCCAGATTGGAGGTTGTTAAGGAGAGAGTTAGATGAGAGGTGGTATTAAAGTTGAGCATGGACAGGCTGCTCAAGGAGTTTGGAAGCAAATGGGAGCAGTGATATGGGGCGATAGCTGGGCATAGCAGTTGGGTCAAGGTTAGCTTTTTTGAGGATGGGTGTGATGGTGGCATGTTTGAAGGCAGAGGGAAAGGTACCAGAAGATAGCGATAGATTGAAGAGATGGGTTAGGGCTGGAATGAGCATGTTAGTGAGGTTGGGGAGCTGGTGGAAAGGGATGGGGTCAAGTGCACAGGTGGTGAGGTATGATTTGGAAAGGAGGTGAGTAAGTTCTCCTTCAGTGATGTTAGAGAGGGAGGTTATTAGGGAAGGGCAGAGGTCTGGTATATGGAGAGGTGGAACAGTAAAGGTTTGGTCGATCTTGTTTTTGAAGTAGGTGGCAAAGTCCTCGGAAGAGATGAGGGGAGTTGGAGGTGGCAGTGGTGGGCGGAGGAGAGAGTTAGGGTATGTTTCCACTTGCCGAATTACATCCGGAATAGCTGCGGATTGAACGCTGCATACAACCGCAGTGTTCAACTCGCATCGTCCAGATGTTACAACATAGTGGAGGAGATTTTATGAAATCCCGTCTCCACTATGCGTGTGAACACGCATCCGGTGGCCCTGCGATTCTGGACATGCGGCGTGCCTTTTTAGAAAGCTTCATGTCCGTTTACCTTGCTTCGACTCCCTATGAATGGGGTGCGGAGATGTGTGCAATGAACAATGAGTTTTGGGCGGAGAGAGTTTTCCGCTCCGTCCAAAGCGCAGACGATTCGGCAAGTGGAAACATACCCTTAAATGTGCTGAACAGTTGTTTCGGGTTGTAGGATAATGAAGATACAAAGTTTGTGAAATAGGTCTGTTTAGCAGAAGTGAGGGCTAGTTTGAAGGCAAGTGTAGCTTGTTTGAACGCAGTGAAATTATCTGGCATGCGTGTTTTCTTCCAACGCCGCTCCGCGACCCTGGATGTTTGTTGGAGTTTTGATTGATGAATGAATCTGATGGTTTGTGCATTCTTCTCTTTCCTTATCCTCCTGCCTATTTTGGTAAGTGCTGTTGTATAATAGTGGTACTCAGTTATCCCTGTTTTGTATTTGTGTCTTGTTTCCCTTACATTTCTGTACCAAGCCCCATGGGATGGGGGAGGGAACAGATTAGGGTTTAACAAGAATATAGTAAGGTTGGAGACCCAGCTCTCTCTACCATCAAGACTACCCCTGAGACAGGGATAGTTAGGGTTCCAGGGACAGTTTTAGGCCCCTCTCCCTTACGTCTGTCACAGCGTGACACCTACAAAACGTATAGTGGGCCCCAAATTGTCCTCCATACAGTGTAATGACTCCATATAGTCCTCAATACAGTATATAATGGCCCCAAATAGTCCTCTATACAGTATAATGGCCGCACTCAGTTCTCCATATAGTATAATGGGCCCCACATAGTCCTCTATACAGTATAATGAGCCACACACAGTCTTCCACACAGAGTAATGGTCCCACATAGTCCTCCATACAGTATTGTGGCCCGAATTATTACTCCGTGTGGCTTAATGGTCCCCACATTAAAAATACTCGGCTCTCCCCAGTGCTCCAGGCTCGACAGCGAGTACTCTGAAGCTCGCCTTCTCAGCACAGCTGGAGCGGAATAGTGATGTTATCGTACCCGCTGCACTGAGACATCAGACGCAGAAGGAGAATTATGGCTGAGATCCCTCATTCATTATTACCTTCAACTGTATCGGCATCCAGGATACTGAACCGTTGTAGTGATGTCGGGGGGGGGGGGGGGGGGGGGGGGTTGAGGCTGCGAACACCGTGGGCCAAATATAATCACCCTGCCGGACAGATTTGGCCAACAGGCCAGAGTTTGACGTGTGGTTTAAACCATACTGGGCTTCATGTAAATGTTAAAAAAATGGGTGGACAACTTTTCTAACATGACATTTATATCAGAAATGAATGCCATAAAAAAATGCTTCCAACCTCTCAAAAAATAGCGTGTATTCCAAAAATACAACATCTCCAGACAAAACATTGCTTGAAAAATGCAAAAATAAAAATGGTAGTGCATTTAACCCTTTAATACTTCTTTTTACTGACCTGAGATATGTGACTAGCATCCCCATACAGGTGACAATCCAGCAGCTGTCGGCTGTACACTATAGCTGACAACTTGCTGTTTCAGCAGCGATCAATGATGGCCCCGTCCATATATTCTTATCCCCTTAGATGCTTCTGTCAATAGTGACTACATCCTATATAGGGTTAACAGATTGTGGGGGCTTCCGCTTTATCCTCATCGACATCCTGAGATCATGATTGTGTGATCCTGATGACAATTCATGGCCAATAGTGATGAGTGAGTGTACTTGTTGCTCAGGTTTTCCCAAGTACGCTCGGGTGATCTCCGAGTATTTGTGACTGCTCAGAGATTAAGTTTTCCTTGCCTCAGCTGCATGATTTACAACTTGCTAGCCAGCCTGAGTACATGTGGGGGTTGCCTGGTTACTAGTGAATCCCCACATGTAATCAAGCTGTCAGATAGCCGCAAATCATGCAGCAAGGAAAACTACATCTCCGAGCAGTCACAAATACTCGGAGACCACCCGAGCAACGAGCATATTTGTTCATCACTAATGGCCAACTAGCGGCCTTAAGGCCCCGTCACACATAGCGATTTACCAACGATCACGACCAGCGATACGACCTGGCCGTGATCGTTGGTAAGTCGCTGTGTGGTTGCTGGGGAGCTGTCACACAGACAGCTCTCTCCAGTGACCAACGATCAGGGGAACGACTTCGGCATCGTTGAAACTGTCTTCAACGATGCCGAAGTCCCCCTGCAGCACTCGGGTAACCAGGGTAAACATCGGGTTACTAAGCGCAGGGCCGCGCTTAGTAACCCGATGTTTACCCTGGTTACCAAAAAAATCAAACAGTACATACTCACAATCTGATGTCCGTCAGGTCCCTTGCCGTCTGCTTCCCGCTCTGAGTGAAGCCGTATAGTGAGAGCAGAGCGCAGCGGTGACGTCACTGCTGTGCTGAGCTCTCACTGTACGGCCGGATCTCAGTCAGAGCAGGAAGCAGACGGCAAGGGACCTGACGGACATCAGATGGTGAGTATGTACTGTTTGTTTTTTTTTTACATTTACGCTGGTAACCAGGGTAAACATCGGGTTACTAAGCGCGGCCCTGCGCTTAGTAACCCGATGTTTACCCTGGTTACCAGTGAAGACATCGCTGAATCGGTGTCACACACACCGATTCAGCGATGTCAGCGGGACCTCAACGACCAGAAAACGGTCCAGGCCATTCCGACACGACCAGCGATCTCGCAGCAGGGGCCGGGTCGCTGGTACGTGTCACACATAGCGAGATCGCTACTGAAGTCGCTGTTGCGTCACAAAACTTGTGACTCAGCAGCGATCTCGCTATGTGTGACGGGGCCTTTAGAGTCTCCCGGCTATAGCGGCCTTTTCAGAAGTTAGCAACACTTAGGTGGTAAAAATACACTTTTTTATTCCTGTCATGCCATTTTGCATCAACCCCTTTCTGACATTAGACGTACTATCCCGTCGAGGTGGTCTGGGCCCGTATGACCACCGACTGGATAGTACGTCATATGCGATCAGCCGCGCTCACGAGAGGAGCGCGGCCGGGTGTCAGCTGATTATGACAGCCTCCTGCACTGCCTGTCAGATCGCTGATCAGACACAGTGCTTTGCAAAGTACATTTCTTTCTTTATTTCTTTTCTTTTGCAATAAATACATTTCTTTATGTAAATAAAAAAATAATAAAAGTACACATATTTAGTATCGCCACGTCCGTAACGACCCGACCTATAAAACTGTCCCACTAGTTAACCCCTTCAGTGAACACCGTAAAGCAAATTATTAAAAAAAAGAGGCAAAAAACAATGCTTTATCATCATACTGCCGAACAAAAAATGGAATAACATGCGATCAAAAAGACAGATATAAACAAACATGGTACCGCTGAAAACGTCATCTTGTCCCGCAAAAAAATGAGCCGCCATACAACGTCCTCAGCGGAAAAATAAAAGTTATAGCCCTCAGAATAAAGCGATGCAAAAATAATTATTTTTTCTATAAAAGTTTTTAGTGTATAAAAGCGCCAAAATGTAAAGAATTGATATAAATGAGGTATCGCTGTAATCGTACTGACCCGAAGAATAAAACTGCTTTATCAATTTTACCAAACGTGGAACAATATAAACGCCCACCAAAAGAAATTCATGAATTGCTGGTTTTTGTTCATTCTGCCTAACAAAAATCGGAATAAAAAGCAATCAAAAAATGCCATGTGGCCGAAAATTGTACCAATAAAAACGTCAATTCGTCCCGCAAAAATCAAGACCTCACATGACTCTGTGGGCCAAATTATGGAAAAATTATATCTCTCAAAATGTGGTGACGGAAAAAATATTTTTTGCAATAAAAAGCATCTTTTAGTGTGTGACAGCTGCCAAACATAAAAACCCGCTATAAAAATCCTCTATAAAGAGTAAATAAAACCCACCTTGATCACCGCCTTAGTTAGGGAAAAATAATAAAATAAAAAAATGTATTTATTTCCATTTTCCCATTAGGGTAGGGGCTAAAGTTAGGGTTGGGGATAAAGTTAGGGTTGGGGTTAGGGGTTTGGATTACATTTACGGTTGGGTTAGGGGTGTGTTGGGATTAAGATTAGGGGTGTGTTCGAGTTGGGGTTAGGGGTGTGTTGGGGTTAGGGTTGGGATTAGAGTTAGGGGTATGTTGGGGTTAGGGTTGGAGTTAGAATTGGGGGGTTTCCACTGTTTAGGCACATCAGGGGCTCTCCAAATGCGACATGGCTTCTGATTTCAATTCCAGCCAATTCTGCGTTGAAAAAGTCAAACGGTGCTCTTTCCCTTCCCAGCTCTGCCTTGCCATAAGTGGTTTACCCCCACATATGGGGCATCAGCGTCCTCAGGACAAATTGTACAGCAACTTTTGGGGTCCAATTTCTCCTGTTACCCTTGGTAAAATAAAAGAAATTTGATCTGATGCAATTTTTTTCTGAAAAAAAGTTAAATGTTTTTTTAAACATTCCAAAAATTCCTGTAAAACACCTGAAGGGTTAATAAACTTATTAAATGTGGTTTTGAGCACCTTGGGTGCAGTTTTTAGAATGGTGTCACACTTGGTTATTTTCTATCATATACAGTCATGGCCAAAATTTTTGAGAATTTTGAGCAGTAATGCTGCAGTCTAACAAGGTGGCTCTTTTAGTTTTTGATACATTTATTACCTCAATAAAGCGTTTTAAAAATTGGCCACACATACCAGATATTTTGAATATTGAATTTGAATTTTGAGAATCCCCCAACTGCGATCACTCTTCTCTTCAGGGCCGATGGTACCCGCCCCCTGAGCGTTGTTGCTTCTTAAATCCGGCGCCTGCGCTGTGCGTGCCTGCCTGGGGCCTGCGCAGTGTTCTTTGTCAGTCACATCTCAGATGCCCGGGTGCCTGACTCCGCCTGTGCGGGCAGTGCGGCCGCCCTGTTACTGAATCCCCGCCCCGCACTGTGTTATTCATTATGCACAGTGCGGGGCTGGCATTCCTGGGCATGCGCACTGCGCTGTTCAGGCGCTCCCCCATCTCGGACGCTCTCCCATCTCTGACGCTCCCCCGCCTTCCCAGGAACCCCAGCCCCGCACTGTGCATAATGAATAACACAGTGCGGGGCGGGGATTCAGTAACAGGGCGCAGTCAGGCACCCGGCATCTGAGATGTGACTGACAAAGAACACTGCGCAGGCCCCAGGCAGGCACGCAAAGCGCAGGCGCCGGATTTAAGAAGCAACAACGCGAAGGAGGCGGGTACCATCGGCCCTGAAGAGAAGAGTGACGGCAGTTGGAAGATTGATAGAGGACGATTCGGACCGCCTCCTGGTACAATATCTGGTATGTGTGGCCAATTTTTAAAACGCTTTATTGAGGTAATAAATGAATCAAAAACTAAAAGAGCCACCTTGTTAGACTGCAGCATTACTGCTGCACAAGGTGGCTCTTTTAGTTTATAACGGCTGGGGGGGGGGGGGTGACAGTGGCCCTTTAAAGTGTCCAGTGATGTCATTCTTACTTAATCATGACTGATTGATCGCCAGCCCTGTCTTCATCAACACCCACACCTGTGTTAATGGATCAATCACTAAAACGATGTTAGCTGCTCCTTTTAAGGCAGGACTGCAATCATGTTGAAATGTGTTTTGGGGGTTAAAGTTCATTTTCTGGGCAAATATTGACTTTGCAAGTACAGTAATTGCTGTTAAGCTGATCACTCTGACATTCTGGAGTATATGCAAATTGCCATTAGAAAAAATGAAGCAGTAGACTTTGGAAAAATTAATATTTGTCTCATTCTCAAAATTTTTGTCCATGACTGTAGACCCCTCAAAGTGACTTCAAATGTGATGTGGTCCCTAAAATAAAATGGTGTTGTAAAAATGAGAAATCGCTGGTGAATTTTTAACCCTTAACTCCCTAACAAAAAAAATGTTGGTTCCAAAATTGTGCTGATGTAAAGTAGACCTGTGGGAAATGTTACTTATTAAGTATTTTGTCTAACATGTCTCTGTGATTAAAGGGCATGAAAATTCAAAGTTGGAAAATTGTGAAAGTTTCAAAATTTTCGCCAAATTTCCATTTTTTTTTCCCACAAATAAACTCAAGTAATATCAAAGAAATGTTATCCATGAAGTACAATATGTCATGAGAAAACAGTGTCAGAATCACCGGAATCCGTTCCAGAGTTATAACCTCATAAAGGGACAGTGGTCAGAATTGTAAAAATTGTCCCCGTCATTAACGTGCAAACCACCCTTGCGTGTAAAGGGGTTAATTCCTTAAAACAACCTGAAGGGTTAATGAACTACCTGACAACAGTTTTCAATATGTCGGGGGTGCTGTTTTCAAAATGGCCTGTTCAGAAGTTAGGGACATTTAGGTGGTAAAAATACACTATCTCATTCCTGTCATGCCATTTTACATTTATTCCTTAAAATCACCTGAAGGGTTAATAAACTATCTGACATCAGTTTTCAATATATGTGGATGTGGGGGGGCGGTGATGTTTTCAAAATGGTATCACTTTTGTGGTTTTTCCAATATATAGGACCCCAAAGTCACTTCAAATCTGGATAGGTCCCTTAAAATAAATTTTGTAAATTTCCATGAAAAAATGAAAAATTACTGCTACATTTTAAAACCTCCTAAAATGCTATCAAAATAAAATAACATTTTATAAATAATTCTGATGTAAAGCAGACATGAGGGAAATGTTATTTGTTAATATTTTTCTGTGGTATGACTATCTGGAGTAGAGGAGTAATCATTTAAAGTTTGAAATTTTTTTACATTTTTTTCAAATTTCTGATATTTTTTATAAATAAAACATATAATTAAAAAAGTCTCAAGATCAGTGGGATTTGTTGAAGAATTCCAGAGTTATTACCCTGTTAACATTTAGAATTTCAAGATCCCCCCTGAAGTCCTGAGAGAGGGTCAAATGACCCTCAGTCCATATTGACACTTTAATTAGCATCCTTTCATTTGTAAATGTGCTCTTGCCTGAGGAATCTGCAGGGGGGATTATCTAAGATAAGAGTGTGTAAACAGAAGAATGCAAGCTATTCCTGAGTGTGGGGGTTGCTGCTCACAAGAAAGAGATGCTGGCTTCACAGTGCCTTTTTTTGCCTGATCGTTTGCATCCTGTTAGGCAGGGGTTGGTGCAGAGAAGGTACAGTCATCCAGAGAATGGCCCGGGGATCGCCTCTGAACTACAGGCTGGTTCCGAGGCGATCCTTCACAGACGTTCGCCGGCGACATGTCCGCATGTGTCATGTTACCAGTGATGCCCCGGCGATGTGCACACGCACGTGATCGCTCCCACATCGCCGGGAATCATCTCCCCGTGTGACGGCCCCATTAGGGCCCAGAAGTGACTCCAAAACCCAGAACAGGTGTCAATCTTGAAAGAAAACTGATCAGGAACTGAAGTGTGTCCATACCCAAAGAATGTTAGCTGCTCTTGAGTGTCTGCCCCCCCCCCCCAGCATTGCATTAGCAAATTTGCATGCAGCTTTATGTGCTGTGGGGGAGAAACCTATTTTGTTCACAGGAAAGAAAATGGAGAGAAGGCACACCATTGAAGAGGCATTGGAACTGATTCTGAGCAATACAAACTCTTCTGACTCA
This sequence comes from Ranitomeya variabilis, assembly GCF_051348905.1. Taxonomy (NCBI): domain Eukaryota; kingdom Metazoa; phylum Chordata; class Amphibia; order Anura; family Dendrobatidae; genus Ranitomeya; species Ranitomeya variabilis. The sequence continues at coordinate 47,969,825 of NC_135238.1, forward strand.
GATGGAGAAGACTGCAGAGACCGTGTGTCGTAAACCGTGCCTTCCCCCGTCCCACCACTCCGTAATAAAAGATACCGATAAGCCTGGATGGGTTGAACAGGTCGGTCACAGTTTATTTTGCAAAGTAGAGAAGGGCAATTACATTTCGCAACGGACTCATTGCTGAAGGCCCCAGCCGACGACCGCTGGGCCAGCAAGCCGATGAGAGGTTACGAACCTTTGCCCCCTCTACCTACCGCTGTGACGTGTAAAAAAGAACATCAAGATTTTTGTGTTTTTTTTGTGTGTGTTTTTTTTTTGAATAATTTAGGACAATTACAAAGTAACAACACAGTACAATTACAAGTTCATAAGGGAGGGCGGGTGGGACAACCGCTTCCAAGGGTCAGCCGGGGAGAAAGAGGGAAAATCCGGCCTTGGCACTAGAATTTAAACCCTGAGGGTGTGGCCTGACTCCCCTCCCCGGCCGGTCCGCTGGGCGTCCCGATCATGACCTCACCTGGGAAAGTAGTGGGAGGGGGGAATTGGGCACTGCACAGTTTTCCCCTCTAGCTATCCCTTAAGGGCTCTGCAGTCAGAGGCACATTCCTTATACAGTACCGTGCCTACCAGACTGCAGAGACCCGTGTGTCGTAAACCGTGCCTTCCCCCGTCCCACCACTCCGTCATAAAAGATACCGACAAGCCTGGATGGGTTGAACAGGTCGGTCACGGTTTATTTTGCAAAGTAGAGAAGGGCAATTACATTTTGCAACGGACTCATTGCTGAAGGCCCCAGCCGACGACCGCTGGGCCAGCAAGCCAATGAGAGGTTACGAACCTTTGCCCCCCTCTACCTACCGCCACGGAGGATCATGTGTATGACCTACACAGGACTCCGACCGCCACACAACAACATTAGAGCCTGTTCAACACCATCCCGCAAACCCTCTAAGAATATGTCGAGCCCGACTTCCGTGAGGTGGATGCCATCCGGTCTTAGTAAAGCTAAATTGTTCCTTCTAGTTCTTGGTGGCGAACCGCAATGCCGTAATTTTCTCTCACAAACTTCGACATCTTTGTGTTAATCCTTTTTCTTGAGTTTTCGATGGCTTTCATGGCTTTCACGTCCTTGGCTCCGTGCCAAACCGCTCGAGGTATTATCTCAGACCACACCACCACCATATCCGGTAGTAAACAAACAAACCGTTCGATATCTGTTGACATTACTGTGTACAGCTCGGCCCCTTTCCGCTTGCCCAAATTATTGCCACCGGCATGTAGGACCAGAACCACCGGCCCCTTGGCCCTCTTAGCGATGTCGACCATCTCCGGGAAGATCTGACGCCACCGGAGCCCTCGGATGCCTCTCCAATTGACTTCCAGATTCGGGAAGCCAAAATTGATTCCACCCGGCCTTAGTTTGGCCCTTTTGCACGCCCAGTAGACAAAAGAATGCCCCACTACCCAGACTGTGGGCCTACAGCTGCCTGTAAGAGACAAAAGGTGTTAAAGCAGGTCTGGTCTTATGTATCTTGCGAAGCATGCGGATTTCCAGCGGCCCATTCTCGGCACCTCAACTTCCGATACCCCCGCTCTAGCTGCTTCGGTAGCCGCCCCTATTCGGAAGGAATGTGTCCCATATTCTTTTGGGGCCACGCCGACTGCCTCTAGGCACTGTTTAAAAATCGCTTGAAACTGATATTTTGTGAGCGGGGACCCGTTGGTGTGTGAAAGAAAAAATCTACCCGGATGTCTTACTACCGCATAGTGTTTAACTATTTTTACGGGGCATATAGGGCCGTTTGACGCCTTGACCACTACCCATGTCCTCCTCCCGGTGGGGTCGCATTTGGATCTCCGTACTCTAATGCGCAGAGCTTCGCTGCATATGACGAGGTCTTCGTTGATTAAACCGCATACTGATGCTGTTTTTGACTGCGGCACTAATTCGCTGATGCGAAGCGCCCCGAAGAAGGCGATTGCAAACGCTGCAGATATCAGCGTTGCCTCGTATTGTGACTTGCACACTGATGAAGATATTGCAATTATGTCATCCAGTAGCCTTAAGGAAACTGGGCGACGGCATTCCTGGCTAGGTTGAAGCCTTCTCCAGCCTTTAACGGCTTGTTTTATGAAAAAATATTTGGTTACGTCCACCCACCCCAGCAGCTGAAAGAAGAAGGCTATTCCCGATAAATGACGTTGCGCTGATGTCCCTGACGCGCCTCTCCACCTGAGCCGTTCTAAGAGTTCTAGCACGTCGCATCTCGCCCGGTCGCACCTATCGACTGGTCTTCCTTGCGTTAGCGAGCACCACTCCTCCCACTCCTTACCGTAAACCTGCCACGTCGCCGGTGTCACTGAAGCGCGGATCAAGGGCATCAGTGATTGGCCACCATGTCCAAGAGGGAAGGAGGACATTGTAGGCCCGATGTTTGCACTCTGGGGAGGAAGAGTTTGAATGCCTGCCAATCGAAAGATAACAAAGAGTTAACAATTTTATCATCTACAGTCGCCGCAAATCTGGCCCGGCACCAGATGTTGTGCTTCAGGCATAGTAGTGCTAGGCGGCGCAACAGCGCGAGCACTGGCTGTGAAGAAGAGGACATGCTGTTTAGGGCTTTTGCTGTTCTCAGCTGTTTGGTTATAAATCTGATGTTTGTATTTTCCAATTGGGCACCCCATAGCTCGACTGATGTTACTATTGCCAAAATTTCCACCAGTGATGGGTCACGGCCCCATGCAGCCGTGGTCCATAGTTTAGGCCATTGGCCTTTGCACCACTGGTCCTTGTAGATTGCCGCGAAACCATCCGTAATATTTCCACCAACCAGTAGGCCTAAGTCTTTGCTTGGCATCTTCCGTGTCATAACGCATGTATGCCCATTGTAGGACTCCAGGAATGTCCTCCAGACCAGCAAGTCAGCCTTCAGGGAGCGGTTTAGTCTAATTCTGTGGCTCGGCTGGGCTATGCCCTTGGTTGCCAGTGATAGTCGGCGTGAAAAAACTCTGCCCACCGGCATTACACGACAGGCAAAGTTGAGCAATCCTAGCAGGGACTGCATCTGCTGTAGGGTGACTTTTTTTGCTTCATGGAAGTTTTTAACCATTTGCAGGGTTTTTTGCAGTTTATCGGCTGGTAGACGAAACACCATTGCATTGGTGTCTATTTCAATACCTAGAAAAGGCAGAACGTTACAAGGGCCGACTGTTTTTTCCGGCGAGAGTGGTACTCCGAATTTACAAGCTAAAAACCTAAACTTTTGGAGAAGAAAGGAGCAGAGTCTGGAGTCCCTGGGACCGACGAACAAAAAATCGTCGATGTAGTGAATCGTTGAATTGCTACCAGTTTCGTATCGTAAAACCCAGTCTAGGAAGGTGCTGAAAAGTTCAAAATAATGACAGGAAATGGAGCAGCCCATAGGTAGGCACATATCGAAGTAGAATAGCCTGTCCACCTCACAACCTAATAAATGGAAACACTCAGGGTGAACGGGCAAAAGGCGGAAGGCCGACTCTATGTCGGATTTCGCCAGCAGGGCACCGGGCCCAGCTGCGCGCACGAGCTCGACAGCCCTGTCAAAAGAAGAGTAAGTCACGGACGTCTCTTCCGCGGGTATCGCATCGTTAACCGATGCGCCTTTTGGGTAAGAAAGGTGATGTATTAGCCGATATTTTCCTATCTCTTTCTTGGGAACGATACCTAAAGGTGAGATCCTGAGATTCTTAAATGGTAAAGATCTAAAAGGGCCCGCCATCCTGCCCAGTTCTACTTCTTTCTGGATTTTTTTATGTAAAATCTCGGGGAATTCGCGTGCCGATTTCAAATTACTTGCCGTAGTCGGTGAGGGGCTGGGTTTGAAGGGGATATAAAAACCGTGTTTAAAACCGAAATATAGCTGCTGTGCCGCTTCTTTATTGGGGTAACGGTTTAGCCATGGGCCCATTGCGGTTACATTCACCGGGGTGAATCCTCGCAGGCGCTCTGTTTGCTTGGTGGGTACACCTGGATGCAGGGTGTCCACCTCCGCAGGAGGAGCATTCGTGTTTATATTTACAGGACCTGTGGAAACGGCAGTATCCGTCGTTAAAAAGTAAGCAGGCCCCAGGTCCGCGTACGACCACTGTATTCTGGCCTGCTGCTGCTGAGTAATAAGTGGTCGCTGTTGTAAAGGGGGGCTGTTTTTGGGACAGCATGAGTCGTAACCATACGTCCGTCGCTTTTACCCCCCAGCCCAAGTCTGGTTGCATGGCCAACCGCCTGCGGAACTCCTCGTCGTACCGTTTCCATGCAGACCCGCCGTGACACTTATATGAATTATAAATTAGATCCTGGTAAATAAACAATTCGGAACAGCGCTCTGGGTGCTTTTGGCCCATGATGCAGCCGAGAACCGTGAAAGCCTGAAGCCAGTTATTCATCGTTTGCGCTATTTTTGGTTTGCTCCGATCTTGTACCCGCTCGCCTATCCTCCTTTCCTTATCTACGGACTGTTGGTCGGCCGATAGCAGTGACCATATATCTACGTAATCGTTACACCATATTTTCTGCTTTGTCTCCAAGTCTACGTGCGCTCCCAGTGGGCTAACACCACAGAAAAATACGTCCTTGTGCAGACTGGCTGCTTGGGTGATGCTATTGTCAGTTGGTACGCCTGGGTGTGTCAACTGCTGAACTAGGGCCTGGATAGCGGCTGCCAGCTCGCTTTCTCCCACATTTTTTATGATAGAGTGCTCACCGAAATCAAGGAACTCACCGCTGTCAAATGCAGGCAGAGTGTCTCCGGACGGAGGTACTCTGGCTCCCGCCGTGGCGCTGTCCTGGTGCTGACCGCCCGCCCGGAAGGATGAAGATGGCAGGCCAGCGCCGTGGCACGGGGATGTTGTCCGCTGTGTTGCGACTGATGCCGAGCGACTCCTGGAGAGGGAGGTGCTCCGGCTTCTATTGCCTCGATGGATCGGTGCTGGCTGGTGGACCGGGGAGGTATGTATGGAAGTTCTCCCTGTGCGTCAGCCAGAGACGGAGCACGTGACGGATGAGATCTGTCATGTGCTCGAGGACGAGAGGCTATTGGGGCTCCGACCTCCGCCTGGTCGGTGACGGGGGGTGTCAATGTCTGTTCCCACCGGGTACCCACTCTGGGTGTCCGGTGAGGCCGCTGTCTTTCGGCGTGCGACAGGTACCGCTCGTTGTGACTCCCCGATGTGTCTGAGCCGTTGGTTGAGGATGGCGAGCGCCATCTGGAGGAGCGGGATCTATGGTGGCTCCTGCGGCTCCTGTATGAGTGGTGTCGGCGACTGGAGTGGGAATGCCGACAGCTAGAGGGACAGCGAGGACGGTGGCGGGACTCTACTGATGAGGGTGAGGACGATCTGCGGCATCTATGCCTGCGATCGCCCCGTCTTGGGGTTGTGTTATGGGCATTTAATTCGGGAGTAGGGGGGACGTTAATTTGGTTATGGGGCGTGAGCGGCGGTGCAGGGTGTAGAGCTGGGGAAGGCGCAGCGACTGTTAGGCTAGCACCGCAGGGTGAGCTTAAAAGGGCGGGGGCTGATAGAAAACTGTCTGCGAGTTGCGTTTGGGACCATGGGGGTGTTGGTGGCGCATAATTTATTGCAGCTGTGTTAGTGCTTAGTGCGACCGTGTGCGTGCTTGGTGCATACTCTCCTGGCTGCAGAGCGTGCTGGCCGGTTCGGTTAGACCGGTCATCACGCTCTGCGGCCGTGTTCGTGGCTCTGGCCCCTGACCGCCCGCCCCCCCGCAAGGCAATGCTGATGTGCCTGCTGGGGGGACATGGCAGGCCAGGAGTGGGCTGGCCAGAGGTCCACGGTGGTGCAGCCCTGGCGTGGCAGGGGACGCTGCAGCGCTACGTGGCGGGATCTGGCTCGGGGGGCTAGTGAGCGCCGCCTGTGAGGTGCCCCCCCGACCGATTTTGCGGGCTGGGGCCCCACAGGCTAACGCTGCGCTACTACTGCTTCCCGGGGAGTAGGTGGGCGGGGCTCGGCGGTCCCATGCCGGCATCAGGGAGGGCAGACTCCCTGACGCTGCAGGGGACTCGCGGTGTGCCTGGGCTGGCTGCCCACGCCGCACCCCGGTCCTCTTGAGCGGCTGGCGCACCGCTGAGGACACCAAGGCGGCGGGCGGTCCCCTGCTTGCCCCCGCAATGCCATGGGCCTGCTGGGAGGAAGTGGGGCCGGAAGTGGGCGTGCCCCGCCAGGCCCGCACTGCGCTCTGGGAGACAGGGCGGGCCTGGACAGTGTGAGGGGGCGGGGGTTCCACTAAGCGCGCCGGGCCCCGGGTTTCAGAGAGGGGACCGGAAGTGACCGGGGCCCGAACGCGTTCGGAGTATGGCGCGGGCGCCTGGCACCGGCGGGCAGCGGAGCCCGAAGCAAACGCCGCGACGTCCGCCGCGCCCCCCAGAGCCGTGCGTGGGGCAGAAGCACGGCGACTTGGCAGCGCCGGCTCCTCTCCAACACGCAGGCGCTCAGGGGGATGGGAGGAACGTCCCGAGCGTCTACCTGGCGGCGCCCCTGCGCCATGGTCAGCCGGAGCGCCGGGGGGGGGGGACGCGGCGGACGTCGCGGCGTTTGCTTCGGGCTCCGCTGCCCGCCGGTGCCAGGCGCCCGCACAACAACCGCTTCCAAGGGTCAGCCGGGGAGAAAGAGGGAAAATCCGGCCCCAGCACTAGAATTTAACCCCTGAGGGTGTGGCCTGACTCCCCTCCCCGGCCGGTCCGCTGGGCGTCCGATCATGACCTCACCTGGGAAAGTAGTGGGAGGGGGGAATTGGGCACTGCACAGTTTTCCCCTCTAGCTATCCCTTAAGGGCTCTGCAGTCAGAGGCACATTCCTTATACAGTACCGTGCCTACCAGACATAGTCCTTCAACCGGATTCGGACTCTGAGCTGTCTTCAGGTTAGGTTGGCTTCACACTCCCTTTTTTGCCTGTTCATTTGGATCCTATGTTTTGCAGGGGTTGGTGCAGATAAGGGTCGGTGGGGGGCAGGTGTGGTGCGTGGGCAGTACGCTGCGGTGCAGGGTGGGTGTGGTGCGGGGTTAATGTGTTTTCCTCTGTGGCTTTCTTTTTCTGTCTCTCCCCTGTGTCTCTCTCTTTTCTGTGTCTTCCCTGTCTTACCTGTCTTCTCTGGCTGTCTCATCCCCGGTTCTCCCTCTTAGGGATGATTCACACATCTGTGCCTCCTGCACATGTGGGGTCTGTGCTGACACATGCCGTAGGCACGGACATACGGGACACATGTTCCCCTATGGCCCCATTCCGCACGAACTGTGTCTCTGTGTGGAGCACATGCGTGTCCGTCTGCTCCACAGAGACATGTCCGTTGTTTTGCGGAAGCACGGACTGCTTTTTGCCGAAAACGTCCATGCACACAGATGTCATCCGTGTGAAAAGCCTAAAAATAAAGAATTTCATATTCACCTCAGTCCAGCGCTGACAGTTCCTCTCACTTCCGGTGCCGCTCATTAGGCTTATGAATATTCACTTCACTGAGCCCAAGAGTGAACCGGAAGTGAGAGGAGAAGAGGCGCTGGAGGGAGGTGAGTATGTGGTGACAGCAGACAGCGCTATCTGTGGATTCACGGATAGCACACGGACATCACCCACGGTGCATGGGGGCCAAAAGGGATCCTGTTCTGCTTGTTTCAAAAATGGACAGAACAGGATGCCAAAAAAGGCAGTGTGAGTTACCTATTTTATTTCCTGACTATCTTTTTTTATTTTGAACCAAAACAAAATGCTTATTTGAAATTATTTATCTTGCAGATGAGGAGACTCTGCCTCTACCAAAAAAGAGAGCTCGGTTGGCGAGTGAGCCGACAGAGACCGCAATAGATGGCACAGTGTGGCATGAAGTACAAGTGGGGAAACATTTCCATTTGACACCAATAGAACCGTACCCTACAGATGGAGAGCCAAGTGCTAAGGCCAGACGAAGTGTCCAGAGTCGCCTTCAGAGCTTCCTCTGTTTTATCAGCCTTGACATGCTTCGTAGCATTGAAGAATGGACTACTCAACATGCACGTCACACGGAGCAGGTGGATTGGTTCATGGGTCTCCCGGAACTAATGACATTTATTTCAGTCATTATCTTGCGGGGGGTGACCAAGGTTCCATCACTACTTGACAGCTGGTCAGCAAACCTGGGAAACCCAAGGATCATTGCCACTATGACCCAAAACCGCTTTCAAGACATCATGCAACACCTACGCTTTGATGACATGTTCACGCGCAGTGAGCGAGTGGAGACCGATAAGTTTGCTGCAATCTCCGATGTGTGGAGATCGTTTGTCACCAACTGCATCGCATCCTACAACCCTGGTCGACACATCACTATTGATGAACAGCTTTTCCCGTCAAAGACTCGCTGCTGTTTTCTGCAATACATTGCAACAAAACCAGACAAGTTTGGCATCAAGTTTTGGGTGGCTAGCGACTTGAAATCAAAGTACATCTGTAATGTCCTCCCATATCTTGGCAAGGACCCCAGTCGTCCCAGCGGGGAGAGACTGTCCGAAACTGTAGTGATGAGGCTGATGGAACCATCCATGGACAAGGGCAGAACTGTGACCACGGACAATTTCTTTACATCATTGTCACTTGCACAACGACTGCTTAGCCGGGAAACCACTATCCTCGGCACAGTCAACAAGAGTCGCCAAGAAATTCCTCAATCCGCTAGACAGATGGACCTCACTGAATTCACCACTCAAGTGTTTTCAACCACTGGTGCCACGCTGACAGTGTATGCACCCAAACGAAAGAAGGCCGTCTACATTCTCAGCAGCATGCACAGCGTGGTTGAGACTGAGGATACCAAGAAAAGGAAGCCAAACACGGTCACACAATACAACCACACAAAGTGCGGTGTGGATGTAATGGACCAAATGGTGCGGGAGTACAGCGTGCGTGCAGGAACACGGAGATGGCCAGTCGCCGTGTTCTACAACATGATTGACATGGCAGCACTCAATGCTCATGTTCTTTATCAGGCATGCACTGGGGTGCAGGAGAGACTGGTGGACTTCCTGGTTGAGCTTGCAAAAGAGTTAGGTGGCCGTCATGTGACTGAAAAGAAGGCACGCAAGGAGAAACTCCTTTGGCAACTTCCTTCCACACCCAGCCCTGGCAAAAGGGTCAGGTCAAACATCGATGCACGAACAATTGTGCAACTGAGAGATGTGTTGACTGCTACAAATACACGTGTGGCAAATGTATCAGGGACATACCCAGGCAGTGCCAGGTATGTTCCGACATGTTCAGACAGACTGCTGAGTGAGTGCTGAAATGCTAGTCACACAAGGACATGCCACTCACACACACAGCCCCCCACTGCAGCCTATTGAAAATATGTGTGGAATTGTTTTATTCCTTGTATTTTTTTAACATTTTTATAACAAAAATAAAAAGCATCCTTTGATGCGTGCTCCTTTACTCCCCTACCCCCATGTATTTGTCTTTACCCTTTCCCCCCTCCCCTCTTCCCACTCCTCCACCAACATCCCTCCCTGTTGTATAATTTGATTATATTGTTTTCTTGTTCACTGTTTTATCACATTTGTTTGGCCATGCCGCTTATACACTGCTCATCTTGAAAATGTGACTATTTGTTTGATGTTGGTGTGAAATAACCCTTTAGTGAAAAAAAAAATCGTATTGGTTTTTAAAAAAAAATAAAAAGCATCGAAACAAATAACAGTTGTTCTTTTGTATATTTTTCACACAAAAATTTCAGTCCTCTTGTGCAAATTTTTGTTTTCGCGACAAATTTGCACAAGAATGAACATGCTGCGATTTTTTTTCGCTAGTGTGATTGAGGCCTAAAGGTACAGTTACACGTTACGATCTCGTTGACGATATCGTTTGAAAACGTCACGTGATCACATCGTTCATGCGATGTCGTTTTCACATCGTTGCGTGTAACGTGAAGATATCAGACGAACACATTGTTGGATCGCTGATCGCAGAATTGAGGTCAGGATCTCAAATCTGACGATCCTCGTCCAATTTTGTGTCAGAAGATGTGCAGCATCGTTCAGTGTAACGCTGAGATGAACGATGTTGGTCTAAATTCTCCTATTCCTGCCATTGTGAAAAATCGTTCGGTCAAACGTTTGCAATGAGGCTAACGCGGAGCCAAAATTTACATCGTTAACAAGATAGTTGCATGTGACGCCTCTTGGACGATGTGAAACTGATTGCACGAACGATGTGATCACGTGACATTTCTAACTATATCGTCGACGAGATCGTAACATGTCACGGTACCTTTGACCGCTGCGGATCCGCAGCAGTTTCCCCTGAGTTTACAGTACAATGTAAACTTATGGGAAACAAAAAACGCTGTGCACATGCTGCGGAAAAATCTGCGTGGAAACGCTGCGGATTACATTCCGCAGCATGTCACTTCTTTTCTGCGGATTTTCACCTGCTCCAATAGGAAACTGCAGATGAAAATCCGCAGAAGAAACCGCAGTAAAAAACGCGATAAATCCGCAGTAAAAACCGCAACGGGTTTTCACTGCGGATTTTGGAATTCCGCTGCGGAAAAATCCGCAGTGGAATCCGCAAAGTGTGCACATAGCCTTAGACACAAATGCTTCTGGTCATTACTCACAGCTGTACCTTGCTCTAAAATTTCTAATTCTCTATTTAAAATATATAAAAAATGATTCATTGTTTCAGCGCTTTTTTGCTCAAATAAAACTAAACTAAATACAATACGTATATTCTTTATATTATCAAATACAATAAACTGAACAGAACTAAGGGTACTGTCTCACAGTGGCACTTTTGTCGCTACGACGGTACGATCCGTGACGTTCCAGCGATATCCATACGATATCGCTGTGTCCGACACGCAGCAGCGATCAGGGACCCTGCTGAGAATCGTACGTCGTAGCAGATCGTTTGGAACTTTCTTTCGTCGCTGGATCTCCCGCTGTCATCGTTGGATCGGTGTGTGTGACACCGATCCAACGATGCGTTCGCTTGTAACCAGGGTAAACATCGGGTTACTAAGCGCAGGGCCGCGCTTAGTAACCCGATGTTTACCCTGGTTACCATCGTAAAAGTAAAAAAAAACAAACAGTACATACTCACCTTCTGCTGTCTGTCAGGTCCCTTGCTGTCTGCTTCCCGCTCTGACTGACTGCCGGCCGGAAAGTAAGAGCAGAGCACAGCGGTGACGTCACTGCTGTGCTCTGCTTTCACTTTACGGCGGCACTCAGTCAGAGCGGGAAGCAGACGGCAAGGGACCTGACAGACAGCAGAAGGTGAGTATGTACTGTTTTTTTTTTTTACTTTTACGATGGTAACCAGGGTAAACATCGGGTTACTAAGCGCGGCCCTGCGCTTAGTAACCCGATGTTTACCCTGGTTACCCGGGGCCTTCGGCATCGTTGGTCGCTGGAGAGCGGTCTGTGTGACAGCTCCCCAGCGACCACACAACGACTTTCCAACGGTCACGGCCAGGTCGTATCGCTGGTCGTGATCGTTGGAAAGTTGCAGAGTGTGACGGTACCCTAACTTGAAACTTGAAACTACATGGGTAAACTCCATGGAAAACAGCAAACAACCTCCTGTGGTGCAACAGTAATGGCCTTAATTACAGAACAAAAGACAGTGAATAGAGATAAGATAAGCGATAGATAAAATCCTTTAGGTCATTTGACCCTTCTCTGGGTTTCAAACGTAGAAATGTCAAATGACCCGTCTCTGGGACTTCTAGTGTTAAAGTGACATTGATCAGAATTCAAAAATTTGGCTAATGAAGGAAATCACTTTTCCATAATGCAGTTACTTAGTGACACCTGCTTTTATGACTACACCCCACCATACTGACTGAGGGCAGCCCCAGTGATATAGGAGGCAGAGATGTCAGCATCTTTTGGCGACTCAGGTGCCCCATGAGCTTGTAGTAAAAGTCTCCATCTAGAACATTCACGTGAGTTTTCCTTCTATCCTTGACTTTTTCATTATTACTTTTACAGCTTTGACATCCAGGCAAATGTCTGAAGAATATCAAAGCTGAAGCCATAATGGAGAAAGGAAAATACGATGTGCGGGATGATGAGCGGTGCAAAGAGGACATTCCTACAGGTAACTGCCCCAGTGAGGAGTCACCACTAAATAAAGCAGAGAAGACTCAATATCTCCTCATTCACCGGACTGGACAATTTTAGGCTTGACGTTTTTTGTTATGTGTTTTATCAGCATTTTTGGCCATAGATTTCCCCATTCAGCTAAAATACAGATTTTATAGGGCTGACAATGTAATGATGCAATATGTAATAAGGTCGGTTGTGCATCTATAATATAGATTTAAGAATAGACTGGGATCATAGATCATCAAAGATGTGTAACACCTCATGGGCAAAGTATCTAGTGTTTTACATTATATCCATCAGAGTTCTGGTTCAAGGATTAATGTACTCAAAAAAATAAAGGGACCACTTAAAGAACAGAATATAACTCCAAGTAACTCAAACTTCTGTGAAATCAAACTGTCCACTTAGGACGCAACACTGATTGAAAATCAATTTCACATGCTGTTGTTCAAATAGAATAGACAACAGATAGCAATTATCAAGACACACTCAATAAAGGAGTGGTTCTGCAGGTGGGGACCACAGACCACATCTCAGTATGAATGCTTTCTGGCTGATGTTTTGGTCACTTATGAATGTTGGTTGTGCTTTCACACTCATGGTAGCATGAGACAAACTCTACAACCCACACAAGTGGCTCAGGTAGTGCAGCTCATCCAGGATGGCACATCAATGCGAGCTGTGGCAAGAAGGTTTTCTGTGTCTGTCAGCGTAGTGTCCAGAGGCTGGAGGCGCTACCAGGAGATAGGCCAGTACACTAAGAGACATGGAGGGGGCCGTAGGAGGGCAACAATCCAGCAGCAGGACCGCTACCTCAGCCTTTGTGCAAGGAAAAACAAGATGAGCACTGCCAGAGCCCTGCAAAATGACCTTCAGCAGGCCACAAATGTGCATGTGTCCGCACAAATGGTTAGAAACCGACTCCATGCAGGACGCCTGGCATTTGCCACAGAATACCAGGGATTGGCAAATTCGCAACTGGCGCCCTGTGCTCTTCACAGATGAAAGCAGGTTCACACTGAGCACATGTGACAGAGTCTGTAGACGCCGTGGAGAGCGATCTGCTACCTGCAACATCCTTCAGCATGACCGGTTTGGCATTGGGTCAGTAATGGTGTGGGGTGGCATTTCTTTGGAGGCCACACAGCCCTCCATGTTCTCACCAGAGGTAGCCTGACTGCCATTAGGTACCGAGATGAGATCCTCAGACCCCTTGTGAGACCATATGCTGGTGCGGTTGGCCCTGGGTTCCTCCTAATGCAGTACAATGCCAGACCTCATGTGGCTGAAGTGTGTCAGCAGTTCCTGCAAGATGAAGGCATTGAAGCTATGGACTGGCCCGCCCGTTCCACAGCCTGAATTCGATTGAACACATCTGGGACATCATGTCTCTCTCCATCCACCAACGTGACGTTGCACCACAGACTGTTCAGGAGTTGGAGGATGCTTTAGTCCAGGTCTGGGAGGAGATCCCTCAGGAGACCATCCGCCGCCTCATCAGGACCATGCCCAGGCATTGTAGGGAGGTCATATAGGCACGTGGAGCCACACACACTACTGAGCATCATTTCCTTGAGGCTTTTCCACTGAAGTTGGATCAGCCTGCAATTTGATTTTCCTCTTTGATTTTGAGCATCATTCCAACTCCAGACCTCCATGGGATATTAGTTGTGATTTACATTGATCATTTTTAGGTTTTACTGTTCTCATCACATTCCACTATGTAATGAATTTCATTGTGATATCTAGGATGTGGGATTTTAGTGTTCCCTTTATTTTTTTGAGCAGTGTACACTCACTGGCCACTTTATTAGGTACACCATGCTAGTAACGGGTTGGACCCCCTTTTGCCTTCAGAACTGCCTCAATTCTTCGTGGCATAGATTCAACAAGGTGCTGGAAGCATTCCTCAGAGATTTTGGTCCATATTGACATGATGGCATCACACAGTTGCCGCAGATTTGTCGGCTGCACATCCCTGATGCGAATCTCCCATTCCACCACATCCCAAAGATTTCATGTTGTTTACGCCAAATTCTGACCCTACCATCCGAATGTCGCAGCAGAAATCGAGACTCATCAGACCAAGCAACGTTTTTCCAATTTTCTACTGTCCAATTTCGATGAGCTTGTGCAAATTGTAGCCTCAGTTTCCTGTTCTTAACTGAAAGGAGTGGTACCCGGTGTGGTCTTCTGCTGCTGTAGCCCATCTGCCTCAAAGTTCGACGCACTGTGCATTCAGAGATGCTCTTAGGCCTACCTTGGTTGTAACGGGTGGCGATTTGAGTCACTGTTGCCTTTCTATCAGCTCGAACCAGTCTGCCCATTCTCCTCTGACCTCTGGCATCAACAAGGCATTTCCGCCCACAGAACTGCCGCTCACTGGATTTTTTTTCTTTTTCGGACCATTCTCTGTAAACCCTAGAGATGGTTGGGCGTGAAAATCCCAGTAGATCAGCAGTTTCTGAAATACTCAGACCAGCCCTTCTGGCACCAACAACCATGCCACGTTCAAAGGCACTCAAATCACCTTTCTTCCCCATACTGATGCTCGGTTTGAACTGCAGGAGATTGTCTTGACCATATCTACATGCCTAAATGCACTGAGTTGCCGCCATGTGATTGGCTGATTAGAAATTAAGTGTTAACAAGAAGTTGGACAGGTGTACCTAATAAAGTGGCCAGTGAGTGTATATAACCCAAGTAACCTATTTGGTATACTGAACTATCTGGAGATTAAAAAAAACTGTTTTAAGACAATTGTCTCATAGTCACAGCCAGGAGTATATTATAAGAGAAAGCAGAGAATTGCCTGGGCTTATCCATCTTTATATTTGCTCCATGGCCATGACTTCCTAATACACGACCATACGTCTCCTCTGTTCTGCATGTAGCGGTCAGCGATTGTGTGAGACGGACACTACCTAGTAGCACTGCCGCCTGAGCATTTCTCTAGACATAAGTAATACAATATGAGCAAGTCCTACACTCTTCACATGGGAGGATTGGGTGCCAGTGGTCGATTTGAAGTGCTCACTGAAGAATAGAGGGTGGGCCATTTATGTGGATACACCTAAATAAAATGGGAATGGTTAGTGATATCAACCTCCTGCTTGTGGCACATTAGTATATGAGAGGGTGGAAACTTTTCAAGATGGGTGGTGACCATGTCGGCCATTTTGAAGTCCATGTTTCTCTTTGCTTACCGCCATTGACATGTCGCAGAGGTTAAGACGTGAGGAGCGGATAGAAATTGTTTTGATATCTGGTGAACGCAGTACCCGGGTTATTGCAGCAGATTTCAATGCAAGACACCCTACGAGGCCACCAATCCCCCATGCTACAGTTATCAAACTGCTTGCCAAATTCTGTGAAACAGGTTCAGTGTTGGATTTGCCAAAATGTGGACTCAATAAAATTCACTAATGAAGAAACATCAGTGGCTGTCCTAGCTTCATTCAGCTACACTGTATGCAGAATTATTAGGCAAGTTGTATTTTAGAGGATTATTTTTATAATTGATCAACAACTATGTTCTCATTCAACCCAAAAGATTCATAAATATCCAAGCTTAATATTTTTGGACGTTGAAGTGTTCTTTTTTTTAGATTTGGCTCTCTTAGAAGGATATCTGTGCAGGTAACTATGAGGGTATGTGTCCACGGTAAGGAAACGCTGCTTGTTTGACGCTGCAGCGTCAAACAAGCAGCGTCCAGATGTTCCAGCATAGTGGAGGGGATTTGTTGAAATCCCGTGTCCACTATGCGTGGAAACACGCACGCGGAGACCCTGCGACTCCGGACATGCTGCGCGTCTTTTCAGATCGCAGCATGTCGGTATACCTTGCGGGGACGCAGCGTCCCCGCAAGGCATATCACAGGGCCCTATGGGAGGGGGTGCGATGATCCCGGATGTGTACTGTACACATCCGGCACCATCGCGTCCCATTAAGGGGGCGGGGCTTAGCGCCGAGCGGCTTCGCCGCTGCGCCGAGGCCGCCGCGGCTACGCTCAGTGGACACATACCCTTACTGTGCAGAGTTATTAGGCAACCTAATAAAAAACAAATATATTCCCATGTCACTTGTTTATTTTCACCAGGTAAACCAATATAACTGCACAAAATTTAGAAATAAACATTTCTGACATGCAAAAACAAAACCACAAAAAATTAGTGACCAATAAAGCCACTTTTCTTTATGATGACACTCAACAGCCTTCCATCCATAGATTCTGTCAGTTGCTTGATCTGTTTACGATCAACATTGCGTGCAGCAGCCACCACAGCCTCCAGACACTGTTCCGAGAGGTGGACGGTTTTCCCTCCCTGTAGATCTCACATTTTATGAGGGACCACAGGTTCTCTATGGGGTTCAGATCAGGTGAACAAGGGGGCCATGCAGGCTCGGACTGGCCCACCGGGGAATCGGTTGATCCCCTGGTGGGCCCCTCCCCCAGAGGGCCCCTGCCTCCGACAGTCTCTCTCTTCTGAGCATTGCTGCATGCTCGATTTAAACTCCGCCTCTCCCCGCCCATCAGAAGAGGAGAGAAACGCCGTGCTCTGGCATATGCCTGCTATAATGGTGTTGAGATCACTACCTCAGACTGCAGCATTAGAGAGCAGTGTGCGGCTGGGGCTGGATCTCTTCCCTCCCCGGAGTCTCTGGCTAGGATGGGAGGAGGGACTCGGGAGGCTCAGACAGCCATTTACCTGACCTGCACTCAGACGCTGCTCCTGGAGCCTGACAGCAGTAAGTCCTGCACACCAGCATGGACCGGGTCAGGCTGTGCTGCAACATACGGCCAGGAGAGCCGTGCAGTCACTGAAGCTAGCAGTGATGAAAGTGCTAATGGAAGTGAAGAGGCGTCTGCAGCTCCTGCCCTGCTCCAAGCTCTGAGCTGTCGTCGGCACAGGCAGGAGGGGGAGGGGAGGCCCCAGAGGAACACAGTGCTGACCTGAGTGAGCTTCCTGTTTATGTCTGTCCTGACTCTCTCCTGGCCTCCACACCAACAAAAGCTGTTTTTTTTTTCTAAGTAATGAAATAGAAACCACTGCGCTTCCCAAAAGCAACAGAACAAGCAGATAAAAACTAGACTTACTTGATAAGGAATTGGTTAATGGGTATAGGAGCCGGAGGTTCCCATAGAAGTGGAGTAAAACCTGATTAAGATATATAGCTGGAAGAAATGTAGCACAGTTAATGGGGTGTTAAAAAAGTGCAAATGTAATAATAGAGGGTATTGTATACACACTCACTTATTATAAGAGGCTATTTATATGCTGTACTGTAAGAAGTGTTCCTATGTAGGAGCTGCCAATCCTGCTTCCTTAAAGGGTGTTTCTAAGGAGAAATAGCGGTTTACTAATAAAAGGGTATATACATACAACTTCAACCTATTAATAATATAGATACAGACTACTCACTGCTTATATGGGGGTCCGGTGGCTGCACCGGTGGTGCTAGCTAGCCGCAGTGTAGTTAAGTCGATACTAGTATGAAGAAATAGATGATGATATAAGCGATCTATCGTACCATAGATAATCTGTCCTGGAACATGCAAAACTAACAATAGCAAAGGGATAAAGTTGTCCGTTCACTCACCCGATACTGATAGGGTCAATGCCTCTGGGTGTGATAGCGCTAGTTAGGTCCGGCAATAGATGGTGCAGGGGAATACCAGGAGTTTTCTGCAGAAGCGCGTTCTAGCAAGCGTGCGGGAGCGCGGGAGATCACCAGCGCCTCGCGTGCCCCGGCCGGAAGCAACGCTGAGGACGCGGCGGTGACTAGGGGGCGGAGCTGTTGTGACGTCACACAGAGTAAGGACGGGAGCGTGGTGGAGACAAGCTGCCTACGCGTTTCGAGGGTTAACTTCCCTCTTCGTCAGGGCTATGTCTCCACTATAGGTGTCCGTCCTTATATAGTCTCCTGATTACTGGATAAGCTCTCCTGGAGCCCCTGATTAGCAAATGACACCCTAATGGAGGTTAATTGGCCGCATAAAGTGATCCCTGATTGTCAATCAACCTTATAGTTTATGCTGGGATTCCAGACGGTATACTATTTATAAAAATGCCGTTTATTAATCACCATACCATAGAATAGTAAGAGGAACCCTGAGCTATGTAGAATCTTAAACATTAGATACTCCTACAAATACCATTAGGTATTTAAATAGATAATTAGGGACCTTTATTGATTTATACTGGCAAGATATATTATACTTAAAGGGAGATAGTATAACGTTAAAAACATATTTTTATTATTACTTTTTAAAAAAGATAAAAACAGACCAAAGGTGAATAAAAGTGTATGTAAATATGAATATAAACATAGTATATGGTAGACAATAAAATATAATAAAAAATACCAATTAAAAATGAAAAATGGTGAAAGGAAAACCAAACAGCACATCTAGCCATCCCTGTTATTTATTTATTAGAGCCTAAGGGGATTAGCAAATGTAGATGTGGATAGAAATATTATTTAGTGATCCTAACATTAATCATATAGATAACTAGTGCAAATACTATAAAAACACTATATAAAAAATGTACTAAGATATATAACTGGAAATAGTCACAATCTCAGACCACACACTTCCCCTGCATATCTCCGTTACTCTGCGTGATGGGGTTGTAAGGGAGGGGGTGAATGACGGGGGGCGGGGCAAAAAAGGTTATATTAAAAAGCATATAGTTCAATTTCTTGGTTTAAGCCAGTCGGAGCCAGACTGTCTAAGGTAAATATCCACCTGGACTCGACCCGAGACATGGCTTTAATATAATCCCCCCCTCTGGAATTGCGTGGGACCACTTGGATGCCCCAAAAAGATGTACCATGGAGGGAGTGATTGTGTTGTTCCAAATAGTGTCGGGATAATGGGTGACCTATGAACCCCTTACTGATGTTATTAAAATGTTCCTTAATCCTGTCCAAAAGTCTTCTTTTTGTACGACCTACATAAATCTTACCACACGGGCATTTTAATATATAGATGACCCCTGTGGTCTGGCAAGTAATATAGTCGTGTGTTATGACCCCAATGGCGAGGGTCTCAGAGGAACGTGGAAGTCTGCAGAATACAAAAATCCAGCTCATAGGGCAGTGGTAACTGGGTTGACCATATATCTACTCCTAACGCCAACACTAGAAGTAGCCGGGGATCATTCCTACGATGATTCTAGATGACACGCTCCAGCCGGAGAATCTAGCTACCCCTAGTAGAGGAAAACAAAGACCTTTCTTGCCTCCAGAGAAGGGGACCCCAAAGCTGGATAGAAGCCCCCCACAAATAATAACGGTGAGGTAAGAGGAAATGACAAACACAGAAATGAACCAGGTTTAGCACAGAGAGGCCCGCTTACTGATAGCAGAAATAAAGAAAGGTAACTTATATGGTCAACAAAAACCCTATCAAAATCCACACTGGAAATTCAAGAACCCCCGAACCGTCTAACGGTCCGGGGGGAGAACACCAGCCCCCTAGAGCTTCCAGCAAAGGTCAGGATATAGATTAGGAACAAGCTGGACAAAAATACAAAACCAAAACAAATAGCAAGAAGCAAAAAGCAGACTTAGCTGATTTAACTGGAACCAGGATCAGTAGACAAGAGCACAGGAGACTAGCTCTGATAACTACGTTGCCAGGCATTGAACTGAAGGTCCAGGGAGCTTATATAGCAACACCCCTAACTAACGACCCAGGTGCGGATAAAAGGAATGACAGAAAAACCAGAGTCAGAAAACTAGTAACCACTAGAGGGAGCAAAAAGCAAATTCACAACAGTCGTGAATAGCATATTCGCTTAATTCATTGGCGTCCTTAAAACTAGTGCGAACCACTTTCTTACTGGAGACTTGTTTACAGCATGTACATTTGCCACATGGCATAAAACCTTGTGGTTTTGCTTTGAGCTCAGTTAGATATGTCTGTTTTTTGGGGTTTTGTATGGGAAGTATGGATTTCGTAGTTGGTGCAAGTAAGAGTCCCAAGTTTTGTGCCTTTGTGTAAACAAACTTGGGTTGTGTGGGTAGCAGGTCGCCAATGCACTTGTCCCCTTTTAAAATGGGCCAGTGCTTATTAATAATATTTTTGAACCGCCTATAGCCTGAATGGAATTGTGTTATTATTGGGACTTGCCCTATCTGTTCTTGTATAGTAGGGGGATTGCAAGTGGCTTTGGTTCTATGAATTAAAGCGTCCCTCGGCATAGTTTCTATTTCCATTCTTGTTCTATTGAGAATGGGTGCATCGTAACCCTTTTCCTCAAACTGTGCTAACAAGTAATCACTTTCCCTTCGATAATCCTCGACTTCTGTACAGTTCCTTCTAATTCTTAAAAACTGGCTTTTTGGAATATTGGAAAGCCATACTGGCAGGTGACAACTACTGACATGTATATAGCTGTTTGAGTCCACTTGTTTGTGGAAACCCTTAGTGATTATTTTGTTCTGTTCTATACAGATAGTTAGATCTAAAAAATTTACGCTAGTATGGCTAATGGTGGGTGTAAACTCCAGGCCATAGTTATTGGAGTTGAGGCTGGAAATAAAGACTTGTAGGTCTGGTAGTGGACCCTTCCAAATAAAGATGATGTCATCTATAAAGCGGTGCCAAGTTTGAAGGCCTTTTCGGAGATGACCGTTCTCGTAGATGAATTCAAGCTCCCACTTTCCTACATAAAGATTTGCGAAACTAGGCGCTAACCGCGTACCCATAGCGGTCCCGTGGGTTTGCAGATAATACTGTTTTTCGTATAGAAAGTAGTTGTGTTTTAGAATAAACTCAATGCCCTCAATTATGAACTGGATTTGTGTATTTTGGTAGGTGCCTAGTTTTTTTAGAAAAAAATCTGCTGATTGACATCCTTTTAATGGGTCAATTACCGTATAGAGGGACTTGATGTCCAGAGTTCCCAGGATGAAGTCATTTTGCCATTCTATCGATTCCAAAATCTGTAGAGTGTGCGTGGTATCCTTTAAGTATGCAGGCAGAAGTGGCATACATTTTTGGAGATGGGTATCCACGTACCTGGATAAATTGTGGAGTATATTTTGAATTTCTTTTGTGCATTTTCTTAATATCTGTAGTTACCATAGTTTCGAAAGCCCGAAATGAGTTAGAGTACTCATTGAGGGGATTGAACATAGATGGACAGGCTAAATTAGTATGGACATACTCCATGGGTGGCTGATTTAAAGTGGTGGTAGCAGTACCTGGGTTGTTAATGCTTTTTTTAAGAAAAAATGTATGCCACTTCTGCCTGCATACTTAAAGGATACCACGCACACTCTACAGATTTTGGAATCGATAGAATGGCAAAATGACTTCATCCTGGGAACTCTGGACATCAAGTCCCTCTATACGGTAATTGACCCATTAAAAGGATGTCAATCAGCAGATTTTTTTCTAAAAAAACTAGGCACCTACCAAAATACACAAATCCAGTTCATAATTGAGGGCATTGAGTTTATTCTAAAACACAACTACTTTCTATACGAAAAACAGTATTATCTGCAAACCCACGGGACCGCTATGGGTACGCGGTTCGCGCCTAGTTTCGCAAATCTTTATGTAGGAAAGTGGGAGCTTGAATTCATCTACGAGAACGGTCATCTCCGAAAAGGCCTTCAAACTTGGCACCGCTTTATAGATGACATCATCTTTATTTGGAAGGGTCCACTACCAGACCTACAAGTCTTTATTTCCAGCCTCAACTCCAATAACTATGGCCTGGAGTTTACACCCACCATTAGCCATACTAGCGTAAATTTTTTAGATCTAACTATCTGTATAGAACAGAACAAAATAATCACTAAGGGTTTCCACAAACAAGTGGACTCAAACAGCTATATACATGTCAGTAGTTGTCACCTGCCAGTATGGCTTTCCAATATTCCAAAAAGCCAGTTTTTAAGAATTAGAAGGAACTGTACAGAAGTCGAGGATTATCGAAGGGAAAGTGATTACTTGTTAGCACAGTTTGAGGAAAAGGGTTACGATGCACCCATTCTCAATAGAACAAGAATGGAAATAGAAACTATGCCGAGGGACGCTTTAATTCATAGAACCAAAGCCACTTGCAATCCCCCTACTATACAAGAACAGATAGGGCAAGTCCCAATAATAACACAATTCCATTCAGGCTATAGGCGGTTCAAAAATATTATTAATAAGCACTGGCCCATTTTAAAAGGGGACAAGTGCATTGGCGACCTGCTACCCACACAACCCAAGTTTGTTTACACAAAGGCACAAAACTTGGGACTCTTACTTGCACCAACTACGAAATCCATACTTCCCATACAAAACCCCAAAAAACAGACATATCTAACTGAGCTCAAAGCAAAACCACAAGGTTTTATGCCATGTGGCAAATGTACATGCTGTAAACAAGTCTCCAGTAAGAAAGTGGTTCGCACTAGTTTTAAGGACGCCAATGAATTAAGCGAATATGCTATTCACGACTATATTACTTGCCAGACCACAGGGGTCATCTATATATTAAAATGCCCGTGTGGTAAGATTTATGTAGGTCGTACAAAAAGAAGACTTTTGGACAGGATTAAGGAACATTTTAATAACATCAGTAAGGGGTTCATAGGTCACCCATTATCCCGACACTATTTGGAACAACACAATCACTCCCTCCATGGTACATCTTTTTGGGGCATCCAAGTGGTCCCACGCAATTCCAGAGGGGGGGATTATATTAAAGCCATGTCTCGGGTCGAGTCCAGGTGGATATTTACCTTAGACAGTCTGGCTCCGACTGGCTTAAACCAAGAAATTGAACTATATGCTTTTTAATATAACCTTTTTTGCCCCGCCCCCCGTCATTCACCCCCTCCCTTACAACCCCATCACGCAGAGTAACGGAGATATGCAGGGGAAGTGTGTGGTCTGAGATTGTGACTATTTCCAGTTATATATCTTAGTACATTTTTTATATAGTGTTTTTATAGTATTTGCACTAGTTATCTATATGATTAATGTTAGGATCACTAAATAATATTTCTATCCACATCTACATTTGCTAATCCCCTTAGGCTCTAATAAATAAATAACAGGGATGGCTAGATGTGCTGTTTGGTTTTCCTTTCACCATTTTTCATTTTTAATTGGTATTTTTTATTATATTTTATTGTCTACCATATACTATGTTTATATTCATATTTACATACACTTTTATTCACCTTTGGTCTGTTTTTATCTTTTTTAAAAAGTAATAATAAAAATATGTTTTTAACGTTATACTATCTCCCTTTAAGTATAATATATCTTGCCAGTATAAATCAATAAAGGTCCCTAATTATCTATTTAAATACCTAATGGTATTTGTAGGAGTATCTAATGTTTAAGATTCTACATAGCTCAGGGTTCCTCTTACTATTCTATGGTATGGTGATTAATAAACGGCATTTTTATAAATAGTATACCGTCTGGAATCCCAGCATAAACTATAAGGTTGATTGACAATCAGGGATCACTTTATGCGGCCAATTAACCTCCATTAGGGTGTCATTTGCTAATCAGGGGCTCCAGGAGAGCTTATCCAGTAATCAGGAGACTATATAAGGACGGACACCTATAGTGGAGACATAGCCCTGACGAAGAGGGAAGTTAACCCTCGAAACGCGTAGGCAGCTTGTCTCCACCACGCTCCCGTCCTTACTCTGTGTGACGTCACAACAGCTCCGCCCCCTAGTCACCGCCGCGTCCTCAGCGTTGCTTCCGGCCGGGGCACGCGAGGCGCTGGTGATCTCCCGCGCTCCCGCACGCTTGCTAGAACGCGCTTCTGCAGAAAACTCCTGGTATTCCCCTGCACCATCTATTGCCGGACCTAACTAGCGCTATCACACCCAGAGGCATTGACCCTATCAGTATCGGGTGAGTGAACGGACAACTTTATCCCTTTGCTATTGTTAGTTTTGCATGTTCCAGGACAGATTATCTATGGTACGATAGATCGCTTATATCATCATCTATCCTTCTTCATACTAGTATCGACTTAACTACACTGCGGCTAGCTAGCACCACCGGTGCAGCCACCGGACCCCCATATAAGCAGTGAGTAGTCTGTATCTATATTATTAATAGGTTGAAGTTGTATGTATATACCCTTTTATTAGTAAACCGCTATTTCTCCTTAGAAACACCCTTTAAGGAAGCAGGATTGGCAGCTCCTACATAGGAACACTTCTTACAGTACAGCATATAAATAGCCTCTTATAATAAGTGAGTGTGTATACAATACCCTCTATTATTACATTTGCACTTTTTTAACACCCCATTAACTGTGCTACATTTCTTCCAGCTATATATCTTAATCAGGTTTTACTCCACTTCTATGGGAACCTCCGGCTCCTATACCCATTAACCAATTCCTTATCAAGTAAGTCTAGTTTTTATCTGCTTGTTCTGTTGCTTTTGGGAAGCGCAGTGGTTTCTATTTCATTACTTGGTTGTTTTTTCTAACAGGATTGGCGCAGAGCCTGTTGCAACCACTCGCAGCTCCCACAGCATTCTACTCTACCCTTTCAGGTGACTAGGCGCCAGTATACACACTGTATATTTGTTTGTTTTTTCTGTTTGCCCCTCACAGCTGCACTCTTTCTACCCCCTCTACCCTTTCTGCCTTCTAGTTGTTGATATCACTTTACCTTCCCCCACTGCCACCTGTGATAGTGACAGGGGGCCCCCATCTTCTTCATGGCACTTGATGCCCGAAATCTTATTTCTGTGTGTGTATAAGGTGTGTACCCAAATCCTAATATGTACACTATCTAGAGAAGTACAGTGTGTCTGCAATGCATTTACGTCAATAAGTGACTGTGTGCATACATGTGACATTAAAAAGCGCCGCAACAAAACACATGTCCCTTTTAAAAACATACCT
Organism: Ranitomeya variabilis; assembly: GCF_051348905.1. Lineage (NCBI taxonomy): Eukaryota > Metazoa > Chordata > Amphibia > Anura > Dendrobatidae > Ranitomeya > Ranitomeya variabilis. Next base: position 47,994,834 of record NC_135238.1, read on the forward strand.
GGCATTTTTATATGCAGAATGAACAATGAATATATTTATAATATCATTTATCACAAAAATATAACAGTAAAAAAAATGCCATCTCTCCAGTTTGCATTGGGTGCTCTATAACAGTGATCAAAAGGAAAGAATAGGAAAAATGTCCTATTGTTGCGGGGTACAGGCGGGCAGATCTTGGGGGGCGATAACAGCAATCACATGATCGGACAGCAGAAAATCCGGCCCTGCTCATGTTCTCCGGGGTCTCGGGTAACCCTGGTAGCTGAGACCCTGGAGATTTTCCGACTCTGGGGGGCGCTACAGCCTTATCCCTGATTGCCATTTTAGAACGGCGATGAGGAAATAAGGACACTTAGCTTAATGAGTGTCAGCGGTTGCTAAAGGTTTAAACTAAGGCTGCGATCACGCAATGAGTATTTGGTCAGTATTCTACCTCAGGATTTGTAAGCCAAAACCAGGAGAGGAACAGTCAGACGGAAAGTAAAAGGCCGGGGTCATATTTGCGAGTGCAATGCAAGAGACTCCCACGAGTCTCTCACCTCAATACTCGGCACTGCCACCGGCATTCGGGATCGGAGTGTGCGGCTGCATAGAAATACAGTGCCGGGTATTGAGGCGAGAGACTTGTGCGAATCTCTCGCATTGCACTCAGAAGCGTGACCTCGGCCTAAGGCTACGTTCACACTGGGCGTTTTTGCTATGTTTTAATGCATTTTTTATACTAATTTTCACCTGCGTTTTACAGTACCAGCAAAGCTAATGAAATTTCAGAGATCTCATGCACACACATTGGTTTATTTTTTTATCAGTATTTTGAGCTTTGCATGTTTTTTTGGATGTAGAGCATGTCACTTTTTTCAGCTTTTTTTAGTGTTTTCACCCATTGAATTTAATGGAAAAAAAATGCATGAAAAAACGCACCAAAAATGCAGTGGAACCTGCCAAGCACTCAGGTTTTGCTGCAGAAACTGATGTAAAATACCGATAGGCTGTGTGCACACGTTGCGGATTTCCTGCGTTTTTTCCGTGCAGAACCGTAAGTAATTTACAATACAATGTAAATCAATGGGAAAATAAAAGTGCTGTGCTGATGGTGCGGAAGAATCCGCACGGAATCCGCAGGGGATTAAAAAAAGGACCATGTCAGTTCTTTGTGCGTTTCTGCACCCATTCCATTATAGAAATGCGCAGGGCTAAAAACTCATAAAATCTGCAAGAAAAACGCGCAGATTTTGACCTGCGTTTTCTGCCAAGAGATGCAGAATCCGCACAGAAAGTTCCAGAGGCAAATCCACAACATGTGCACATAGCCATAGTGTGACCATAGCCTTAAAGAAATGGATCTGTCAAAAATAGACAAAAATGGCGATGGAGAGAACCAATTAAATACAGTAATCAGGTCTTTGTTGTTTCCGTTAGTGTCCATTTTTTTTGCAGAAAACAATGTGCAGCATGTTGTATCTGTACTAGTGAATATGATGAAACTTACTGCTGAGCCTTCTAACACATACTACAACACAAAGGTGAACCTAGCCTGAGCATTGAAATGTAGAGTGGGCCCCTGGAGTCAGTTCCAATGGTGGGCCCTAGGCACCCCCGTCCGACACTGGGGCCATGTCATTATTTTTTTTTCTTTGAGACCTTTACTGGCCAGCCACGCTGTCGAGTAGTTGGAGGCATGTGATGGAGCATTGTCCTGCATGAAAATCATGTTGTTTTTTTAACGATACCGACTTCTTCCTGTACCACTGCTTGAAGTTGTCTTCCAGAAACTGGCAGTAGGTCTGGGAGTTGAGCTTCACTCCATCCTCAACCTGAAATGGTCCCACAAGTTCATCTTTGATTATACCAGCCCATACCAGTACCCCACCTCCACCTTGCTGGCGTCGGAGTAGAGCTCTCTGCCCTTTACTGATCCAGGCTCTGGCCCATCAAGAGTTAGGGTACCGTCACACTAAACGACTTACCAATGATCACGACCAGCAAAACGACCTGGCCGTGATCGTTGGTAAGTCGTTGTGTGGTCGCTGGGGAGCTGTCACACAGACAGCTCTCCAGCGACCAACGATGCCGAAGTCCCCGGGTAACCAGGGTAAACATCGGGTAACTAAGCGCAGGGCCGCGCTTAGTAACCGATGTTTACCCTGGTTACCATTGTAAATGTAAAAAAAAAACACTACATACTTACATTCTGATGTCTGTCACGTCCCCCGCCGGCGTCCACAGGGTTAAACTGCTTTCGGCAGGAGCGCTGCTAATGCACGCTGCTGCCGAGAGCTTCCCTGCACTGAATGTCTCAGCGCCGGCAGACAGCGGTGACGTCACCGCTGTGCTCTGCTTTACGGCCGGCACTGACGCATTTAGTGCAGGGAAGCTCTCGGCAGCAGCATGCATTAGCAGCGCTCCTGCCGAAAGCAGTTTAACCCTGTGGACGCCGGCGGGGGATGTGACAGACATCAGAAGGTAAGTATGTAGTGTTTTTTTTTACTTTTACACTTGTAACCAGGGTAAATATCGGGTTACTAAGCGTGGCCCTGCGCTTAGTAACCCGATATTTACCCTGGTTACAAGTGTAAAACATCGCTGGCATCGTTGCTTTTGCTGTCAAACACGACGATACACGCCGATCTGACGACCAAATAAAGTTCTGGACTTTCAGCAACGACCAGCGATATCACAGCAGGATTCAGATCGCTACTGCGTGTCAAACACAACAAGATCGCTATCCAGGACGCTGCAACGTCACGGATCGCTGTCGTTCTCGTTGTAAAGTCGCTCAGTGTGACGGTATCTTTACTATCAGTCCATAAAACCTTTGAAAAGTCAGTCTTAAGATATTTCTTGGCCCAGTCTTGACGTTTTATCTTATGTTTCTTGTTCAAAGGTGGTCGTTTTTCAGCCTTCCTTACCTTGGCCATGTCCCTGAGTATCGCACACCTTGTGCTATTTGTTACTCCAGTAAAATTGCAGCTCTGAAATACGGCAAAACTGGTGGCAAATGGCATCTTGGCAGCTTCACGCTTGATTTTCCTCAATTCATGGGTAGTTATTTTGCGCCTTTTTTGCCCAACATGCTTCTTGAGACCCTGTTGGCTATTTGCCATGAAACGCTTGATTGTTCGGTGATCACGCTTCAAAAGTTTGGCAATTTCAAGACTGCTGCATCCGTCTGCAAGGCATCTCACAGTTTTGGACTTTTCAGAGCCCGTCAAATCTCTCTTCTGACCAATTTTGCTAAAGGAAAGGAAGTTGCCTAATAATTAAGGTCACCTTATATAGGGTGTTGATGTCATTAGACAACACCCCTCCTCATTACAGAGTTGCACATCACCTGATTTACTTAATTGGTAGTTGGCTCTCAAGCCTGAACAGCTTGGAGTAGGACAACATGTATAAAAAGTATCATGTGATCAAAATACAACTTGCCTGATAATTCTGCACACAGTGTAGAGCCCACAGCGTAGCACTCGCTGCATGTCACTGTAGAGTGGCATCAGTCGAACATCCCTTTGGCGGATATTAGCTACTCACAAATGACACCCTTACAAAATCCAGCTGCTGCAGCATCTCAACAAGGATGACCCAGATCGGCATGCTAAATTTGCAGAATGGGCAAAGCAAAAATTGGAACAGGACCCTCAGTTTACACAGAACATTATGTTCAGTGATGAGGCAGACTTTTCTGTGAATGGTGAAGTAAATAAACAAAACCACCGCTATTGGTCTGACACTAACCCACAGTGGATAGATCCCCCAAGACTGTTGGAACACAAAAATTCATGGTATGGTGTGGTATATGGGGTCCAAAGATAGTGGGGCCATTTTTCATCAGTGGAAACCTCAATGCCACTGGATATCTGAAATTGCTACATGATGATGTGCTGCCCTCTTTCCAGCAAGATGGTGCACCACCACATTATGGGTGTCAGGTCCGAGCATTCTTACATGATCAGTTTCCTGGAAAGTGGATTGGTCGTCGTGGGCCAGTTGAATGGCCACCAAGGTCTCCCGATCTGACCCCATTAGACTTTTATCTTTGTGGTCATCTGAAGGCAATTGTCTGAGTGAAGGTGCGAGATGTGCAGCATCTGAAACAACGGACACTGGAATCCTGTGCTAGCATTTCTTCTGCGTGTTGCTATCTGTGTCAAGTGGGAGAAGAGGGTTGCATTGACAATCCAACTCAATGGGCAAGCACTTTGAACACATTTTATAAGTGGTCATAAACTTGTAAATAACGCATGAAAGAATAGTTGCATTAAAACCAAGCACACCATTGTGTTTCTTGTGAATTTCTCAATAAGTTTCATGTGTCAAATGACCGTCATCCCTTTGGAAAAAATAAAGTTGGATCCAAAATGTCCGACTTCAAAATGGCCGCCATGGTCACCATCCATCTTGAAAAGTTTTCCCCCTCCCATATACCAATGTGCCACAAACACGAAGTTGATATAACCAACCATTCCCATTTTATTTAGGTGGATCCATGTAAATGACCCACCCTGTAGACATACTGTAATTTCCACAGCACACACCAGAGGATGCAACATGGAATCCAGTTATGCTTTATTATTCTAAAACAGTCCAGACCACAGACATAGACATGTAATTAGAGATGTTAGTATAGACATTACTTGTTCCTGAGTCTGCTGACGGCTCTGTCTCTGAAATACACCATAGCCATGACGGTTCAGCCAAGCATTCATCTATTTTCTTTGGGGAGAGAGAAGAAAGCTGCTCCCATATCATGAATCAGTGCTTGTTACAGGTCCATTACCTGCCTGTGTAAATGAACCCCTAAAGATAACATGTCAGCTACAAAAATGCTATTTACCTGTGGGTATATTGGTAATCTGTAAGTAAATAGTATTTAAAGCATGTTAGGCTGTTTTACTGGGAGAGCGGCTACCAGGAGAAATTGAAATATGTTCCTTGCAGCCGCTTTCTTCCAGTCATTGAGGTGGTTCATGGAGCTCTAACACAGAGAGGTGACTGCTACCGACCTCTACGTCTCCTGAAGAATAAAATCAAGCGGCTGCAAGGAGAATATAATTTCATCAATGAGCAGTGATTGATGGTATAGGAAGGTGTTTGGGGCTTATTAGCTTTCATTTTGATGTAGAAATGATGATTTGTTTCTTTATCTTATGGCTTTTTTTTTATCACAGAATATCCTCAATTTACACAAAGAGAATGATGCCTTGTCAACAATGATCATTTTTATTCTCATATGAAATATGCGGCCAATGACAAATGTTTTATTATTTGATGTTTGCACTGGCCAATGATTAAGAATGAACATTAGCACAATTGATTATTTGTGAAATCATCACATCATGTAAATTTCACTTCAGTCAGTTAATAACAGAACTTTGCTACACACTTTGCAATTTCTATGTAATTTTTGTATTTATACTTTTCTTAATGTTTTATATTTAGATAAATATACGTATTAAGGTTATTTGACTAAAAAAATCACAGCAGTTATATTCTTGACAGATGGTCGTAGCAGCAGCTCCAAAATCCAAAAAAGTATTGCACAAGACCCATATGAAGAACATTCTAACATCTCAGACATGGATCCTTTTAATGTAAAATATCCTAATTCGTCACAGACTGTTAAACAAAATAAAAGTCACAGAAGAAGTGTGGAAAATAAAAAAGCTCCCACGAGGAAGAAGCCATTTTCATGTTTTACAAATGAATCTAAACTTGTTGCACATGAGAGAATTCACACAGGAGAGAAGCCATTTACATGTTCAGATTGTGGCAAATGTTTTACTGTAAAATCTAATCTTGTTAGACATGAGAGAATTCACACAGGAGAGAAGCCATTTTCATGTTCAGAATGTGGGAAACATTGTACAGATAAATCAACTCTTGTTAGACATGAGAGAATTCACACAGGAGAGAAGCCATTTTCATGTTCGGAATGTGGGAAATGTTTTTCAGATAAATCAACTCTTGTTTCACATGAGCATATTCACAAAGGAGGGAAGCCATTTTCATGTTCAGAATGTGGAAAATGTTTTACAATGAAATCAACTCTTCATACACATGTGAGAATTCATACAGGAGAGACGCCATTTCCATGTTCGGAATGTGGGAAATGTTTTGTTCTAAAATCACAACTTGCTGCACATGAGAGAATTCACACAGGAGAGAAGCCATTTCCATGTTCGGAATGTGGAAAATGTTTTGTTCTAAAATCACAACTTGCTGCACATGAGAGAATTCACACAGGAGAGAAGCCATTTCCATGTTCGGAATGTGGGAAATGTTTTACTCTAAAATCTCATCTTGTTATACATGAGAGAATTCACACAGGAGAGAAGCCATTTTCATGTTCAGAATGTGGAAAACGTTTTACAAAGAAATCAACTCTAGTTTTACATGAGAGAATTCACACTGGAGAGAAGCTCTTTTCATGTTCAGAATGTGGAAAATGTTTTACTCTAAAATCCCGTCTTGTTAAACATCAGAGAATTCACACAGGAGAGAAGCCATTTTCATGTTCAGAATGTGGAAAACGTTTTACAAACAAATCAAATCTAGTTTCACATGAGAGAATTCACACTGGAGAGAAGCTCTTTTCATGTTCAGAATGTGGAAAATGTTTTACTCTAAAATCTCATCTTGTTAAACATGAGAGAATTCACACAGGAGAGAAGCCATTTTCATGTTCAGAATGTGGCCAATGTTTTACTCTAAAATCCCATCTTGTTAAACATGAGAGAATTCACACAGGAGAGAAGCCATTTTCATGTTCAGAATGTGGAAAACGTTTTACAAACAAATCAAATCTAGTTTCACATGAGAGAATTCACACTGGAGAGAAGCTCTTTTCATGTTCAGAATGTGGAAAATGTTTTACTCTAAAATCCCATCTTGTTAAACATGAGAGAATTCACACAGGAGAGAAGCCATTTTCATGTTCAGAATGTGGAAAACGTTTTACAGATAAATCACCTCTTGTTGAACATGAGAGAGTTCACACTGGATACAAGCCATTTTCATGTTCAGAATGTGGCAAATGTTTTACTATAAAGTCTAATCTTGTTAGACATGAGAGAATTCACACAGGAGAGAAGCCATTTTCATGTTCAGAATGTGGGAAACATTGTACAGATAAATCAACTCTTGTTAGACATGAGAGAATTCACACAGGAGAGAAGCCATTTTCATGTTCAGAATGTGGGAAATGTTTTTCAGATAAATCACATCTTGTTAGACATGAGAGAATTCACACAAGAGAGTAGCCATTTTCATGTCCCGAATGTGTTTTTTTTTTTATCTAAATCTCAACTTGTTAGACATTAATTTTTGAAATCTGAAATGTCACTTTTTGTGGTAATAACGATGGAATGTCTCATATCTCAGTTATTCGGAAAATATTGTTTCCTTTTATGTTGCGATTTATTTTGGTAATAAATAAAAATATGCAATATTCAAACTTTTGAAGTGACTTTGAGGGATTAATATATTGGGAATTCCCTTAAAGAGGTTGGTTTTTTAACCCTTTCACCCCACATGCTTGTTTTCACCTTCCTGACCAGAAACATTTTTTTCAATTCTGACCAGTGTTACTTTATGAAGTAATAACTCTGGAATGGTTCAATGGATCCCACTGATTCTAAAACATGCTCACATACAGTGGGGAACATAATTATTTGATACACTACCAATTTTTCAAGTTTTCCCACCTACAAAGAATGGGAAGGTCTATAATTATTGTAGGTACACTTCAACTGTGAGACAGATTTTAAAAATAAAAAACAAAAAAATCACATTGAATGACTTTTAAATAATTAAATTGCATTTTATTGCATAAAATAAGTAATTGATCACCTACCAACCAGTCTGTCTCTCACAGACCTGTTCACTTTTTTTTAAGAATCCCTCATACTCTGCACTTACTACCTTATTATTGTTTAATTGTAAAGTGCAGCGGAATATGTTGGCACTATATAAATAAAGATTATTATTATTACTACCTGTATTAATTGCACAGATCTCTCCATTCTTTGTAAGTGGGAAAACTTGCAAAATCAGCAGTTTATTAAATAAAGTATTTTCCTCACTGTATTGTACGTCATGATGGAGGTATACTTTCTTCGATATGACTTGTGTTTATTTGTGAAAAAAATTGGAAAAATGTAGAGCATTTTTCAATTTTCAAACTTACATTTTTTAACTCCCTTAAATCAGAGACTCCTGTTATTCAAAATAGTTAAAAGAATAACATTTCCCACATGTCTACTTTACATCAGTACAATTTTTGAAGCATAATTTTTTTTTTAGTTAGGAAGTTTTTACAATAAAATTTGCCAACCTTTTATTTTATGGACCACATCACATTTAAAGTGACTTTGAGGAGTCTATATGACTGAAACTACTCAAAAGTGATACCATTCTAAAAACTGCACTCCTCAATGTGCTCAAAAACACATTAAAGTAGTTTATGAACCCTTCAGGAGTAACAGGAATTAATGGAATGTAGAAGGAAACAAAATAAACATTTAAAAATGTTACTTTAGACCCAAATTTTATTTTCACAAGGGTAACAGAAAAATAATGCACCCCAAAATTTGTTGTGCCATTTCTCCGTAGCAGGCCTATACCCCATATGTGATTGAATACTACTATTGGGGCGCATGGCAGGGCTCGCAAGGGAAGGAGCGCAGTTTGCCTTTTTGAATGCAAAATTTGCTGGAATCATTAGCGGATGCCACATCGTGTTTGAAGAGCCCCTGATGTATGATGTGATTAAATAATGGAAACCTCCCACAAATGACCCAACTTTGGAAACTAGATTTCTTAAGGAACTTATTTGGCACTTTATGCACAGCTAAAAAGTTGGACACTGCTGGATCAGAGGTCATACGACGTCCACAGTGCCTTCATCGACCTCGGTATAGGGATTCCGTCTGAATCACTTATTTCAGAGATTTACATGAAAACCAAAGTGTAAGTGCTCAACGTAGAGCGCAGGAGATATGTGAGCCGAGCCTTACATTATCTTTGGGAGACTGAACAAATAAACAGCAGGTGAAGAATTGGTTTTATTTTTTATGCAGTTCCCCATGCTGTATAAGAGATTAGACAACTTTATGCTTGGGTCAGTGCGATTACAACCCGATTTATATTGTTTTTACATTTGGCTGCGGTCACACACTAAAACACGCTTTTTATTGTAAAAACAAGTTTTTGCATCGTCATATTTTGATACAATACAAAAAAGATAAAAACAGCAATCCTTCTTAGAGAAAAATGGTGGTTTAATAGCCCATATAGGCTACTGCGACGTTTCAGCTCAAAGTGTGAGCCTTTCTCAGGCAATGTGAAATGTGAGCAAGCAGAATATTTAGCAATATATCTATTATAAATTGATTACAGTAATAAAGTGCATAAGTGCCATCCAAAGTTGTAAAAATGATTACAATATACATGTATACAATCAGTGTTTAACAGGTTACATAATAAAGTGCATATAAATAGATAATGCACAATAGAGGATGCATAAACTACAATTAAATTAAACTACATATGAATTACAAAAACATTGTGAAGAGAGTAATGCAATTTTTGGTATTTCTGGTATTCTCAAAAAACATTGGCCTATGGTTGGTAAGTGTGTGCCTGAGATTCTGGAATATAGGAATTCCCCCTCTTCTAACGTCTAAAATACAAATTAACACATGCGGATATTGGACCTTCCAAAATTAGCAAACAATCATTTTTCAACAAGAACCAAGAAGACTGGGTGTTATCCCTGAATTGTGTTAATTGTACCCGTCACTGCCTATATATTGAAGGGCAACCAAGTTTTACATCCTCAGACCAATGAGAAATTTACCATTAAGCAATATCTAACATGTGCTTCCGAATTTCTTATATAGCTACTGCAGTGTCCTTGTAATTTACTCTATGTGGGAGAGTCCACATGGGACCTAAAAAGAAGACTGAATCACCATAGGTATACCAGTCGTAAGAAAAAAAATTAATTTGCCAGTTTTTGATCATTTAGTAGAGTGGTCATAATTAGTGATGAGCCAGCACTAAAATGCTCGGGTGCTCGTTGCTCGGGTCGAGCAAATTGGAATACTCGGGTACTCGACCCGAGCAACAAGCCCAATGTAAGTCTATGGGAAACCTAAGCATTTTTACCGCCATCCCCCCCGGGGGTTCTTTAAGGTCTAAAAACGTCTGAAAATGATGGAAACACTGCTCAAATGACACAGGAACATCATGGGGATCGCCCCTGGAAGCATTTCTGACTCGTAGGTCACAGCTTTAAGCAATGTTGTCAGAGTTTCACGCCATTTTTACAGGTGCACCAAAAAAACATAAAAACGAAACCAAAATGGATTTTGCTGGAAAATATGTTAAGGTACATCCTGTCCAGGGTAATGACTTGTATATAAGGCAAAATAATTAACCCCAGACCGAAATGTTCCTCCACCACTTGGGCTATGTTCACATGCAGCGTTTTTTATCCATTTTTCAACTTTGACATTGCTTTCAACCAATACAAATGCATTCACTGGGAAATGTCATTGTAACATTTAACAACCCTAGCTGGCCACGTGGTGTGTGACACATAAGGAATAGTGATGAGCGAATATACTCGTTACTCGAGATTTCTCGAGCATGCTCAGGTGTCCTCCCGAGTATTTTTTAGTGCTCGGAGATTTAATTTTTTTGCCGCCGGTGAAAGATTTACATCTGTTAGCCAGCATAAGTACATGTGGGGGTTGTCTGGTTGCTAGGGAACCCCCACATGTACTTATGCTAGCTAACAGATGTAAATCTTTCAGCTGCGGCAAGAAAAACTAAATCTCCGATCACTAAAAAATACTCTGAGGACCCCCCGAGCATGCTTGAGAAATCTTGAGTAACGAGTATATTCGGTCATCACTAATAAGGAAGGCACATCTTGTTTAATTTATGAAAGAGGGACTCTGTCTTAAAGTCACAGGGCCTATTTTTAGAGGGGCATCAGGCGGCATTAATATTTCTAAAGGGCCATTATTAAACTGTGGGTCTCCTATGCTGTTATTGCCTATGAAGTGAGTGGCTGGGCTGCCAACAATTACAACGCACCCCAATTCCCTTTCACGAGAGGTACAGGAGAGCTTCCTGAAAAAATGTTGCATTGAATGCAAGGCCTGCCCTGCTATCAAGTTATATGCACCCCAATAAGCATTTGAACCCAGGTACTGGATGGCCCCAGGAAAAGCTACTTCACATTCTTCAGTCAGTCCTGCCATACTGTTTTCTTATGTATTGACTGCAAGGCCTGCCCTGCTACCCAGTCATATGCACCCCAATAAGCCTTTGAGCCCAGGTACTGGATGGCCACTGGAAAACCCACTTCACATTATACAGTTGGTTCTGCCATACAGTTTCCTTATGCATTGAATACAAGAACCATCTTGACGAAAATTTGCACGCACCCCAATCCCCCCTTGGAAGCAACATGGAGGAGGGCCTCCGAAACAAAACTGTCCCATTACCAAGGAGCGTGTGTCCTAGACTCGTAATGCCCATACACTAAGTGTATGGACTGACCAACATTTCCCCAATGGCGGGTAAGAAATTTTTTTAAAACGATTCATGACAAAATAGTGTTTACTGTTTTGAGCTAGGGTAACAACAAAAAAAGAGTGGAAGCCTCAAAAGCACACTTTGTAGCCCACAGATAGATGAGGCATGTCACAGAACTACCACACTATAAAACATGTTTTGTTTTAACCAAGATAGTGTATATAGAAAAAAAAAGAGCATGAACCGCACATCCCAAAATCATACGTTGATCTAAAGCCGCTAGGCAAAAATTTAAATACTGAACATGAGGTTTTCAGTTTAACATTCTGATCAGACTGTATGAAGCCCACTGCCCCTTCACGGCAAACCTCGTAGTGGGTCCTAACGCCCTAACGGAGCGGAGCCTGTTGTGAATTTGGATTTTGGGCTCCCCCGGTGGCCACTGGTGGAATTGAACTTGTGTCATCATCTTTCCTGTTCACCTGTTCTCATCAGATCTGGGTGTCGCTATATAACCTGGCTTCTTTGTTAGTTGCTTGCCGGTCAACAATGTTATCAGAAGCCTCTCTGTGCTTGTTCCTGCTCCCAGACATCTACTAGATAAGTTGGACTTTCGTCCATGTTTGTTTTTGCTTTTTGGTTCCAGTTCACAGCTGCAGTTTCGTTACTGTGTCTGGAAAGCTCTTGTTGATCAGGAATTGCCACTCTGGTATTATGAGTTAATGCCAGAGTCCTAAAGTAATTTCTGGATGGTGTTTTGTTAGGGTTTTCTACTGACCATGAAAGTGTGCTTTCTGTCTTCTGCTATCTAGAAAGCGGACCTCAAATTTGCTAAAATCTATTTTCCTGCTGCGTTTGTTATTTCTTCTAAAATCACCGCCAATATATGTGGGGGGCCTCTGTCTCCTTTTTGGGCATTTCTCTAGAGGTGAGTCAGGTCTTATATTTCCCTCTGCTAGCATTATTTAGTTCTCCGGCCGGCGCTGGGCATATAGGGATAAAAAGTAGGACATGCTACCTGGCTACTTCTAGTTGTGCGGTAGGTTTAGTTCATGGTCAGTACAGTTACCATCTTCCAAGAGCTTGTTCCTATATAGGCTTATGCTATGTTCTCTGGCCATGGAGATCATGACAGTTTGACCGGCCAACTAAAGGGTTAATTCCTTGGCTGAGAAAGGAGTGAAATAAGAAGTCTGCTGAGAGTTTTTTTTTTTTTTTTTTTTTTTGTGCTCTTAATTGGATCATTTGCCAGTCTGTCTATGCTGCAGTCTTTCTTTTTTTTCTCTCTCCTTCTAATTTTTGAATGGCTCTATGTTCACCTGTTTATTATGGATCTTCAGAGTGTAACTGCAGGTTTGAATAATCTCACCACGAAAGTACAAAATTTGCAAGATTTTGTTGTTCATGCTCCGGTATCTGAACCGAGAATTCCTTTGCCGGAATTTTTCTCGGGGAATAGATCTGGTTTTCAGAATTTTAGAAATAATTGCAAGTTATTTTTGTCCCTGAAATCTCGTTCTGCCAGGGACCCTGCACAGCAGGTTCGGATTGTGATTTCTCTGCTCCGTGGCGACCCTCAAGACTGGGCTTTTTCATTGGCACCAGGGGATCCTGCGTTGCGCAATGTAGATGCGTTTTTTCTGGCCTTGGGGTTGCTTTATGACGAACCTCATTTGGAACTTCAGGCAGAAAAAACTTTGATGTCCCTATCTCAGGGGCAAGATGAAGCTGAAATTTACTGCCAGAGATTCCGTAAATGGTCTGTGCTTACTCAGTGGAATGAGTGTGCCTTGGCGGCTACTTTCAGAGAGGGTCTCTCTGATGCCATTAAGGATGTTATGGTGGGGTTCCCTGTGCCTGCGGGTCTGAATGAGTCCATGACAATAGCTATTCAGATCGATAGGCGTCTGCGGGAGCGCAAACCAGTGCACCATCTGGCGGTGTCCACTGAGAAGACGCCAGAAAGTATGCAGTGTGATAGAATTCTGTCCAGAAGCGAGCGGCAGAATTTTAGACGGAAAAATGGGTTGTGTTTCTATTGTGGGGATTCTACTCATGTTATATCAGCATGCTCTAAGCGTACTAAAAAGCTTGATAAGTCTGTTTCCATTGGCACTTTACAGTCTAAGTTTATTTTGTCTGTGACCCTGATTTGCTCTTTGTCATCTATTACCACGGACGCCTATATCGACTCTGGCGCCGCTTTGAGTCTTATGGATTGGTCTTTTGCCAATCGTTGTGGGTATGATTTAGAGCCTTTGGAGACTCTTATTCCTCTGAAGGGGATTGACTCCACCCCATTGGCTAATAATAAACCACAATACTGGACACAAGTAACTATGCGTATTAATCCGGATCACCAGGAGATTATTCGTTTTCTGGTGCTGTATAATCTACATGATGATTTGGTGCTAGGATTGCCATGGCTGCAGTCTCACAATCCAGTCCTTGACTGGAGAGCTATGTCTGTGTTGAGCTGGGGATGTAAGGGGACTCATGGGGACGTACCTTTGGTTTCCATTTCATCATCTATTCCCTCTGAAATCCCTGAGTTCCTGTCTGATTATCGTGATGTCTTTGAAGAACCCAAGCTGGGTTCACTACCTCCGCACCGTGAGTGCGATTGCGCTATAGATTTAATTCCGGGTAGTAAATACCCAAAGGGTCGTTTATTTAATCTGTCTGTGCCTGAACATGCTGCTATGCGAGAATATATAAAGGAGTCCTTGGAAAAGGGACATATTCGTCCGTCGTCGTCTCCCTTAGGAGCCGGCTTTTTCTTTGTGTCAAAAAAAGACGGCTCTTTGAGACCATGTATTGATTATCGGCTTTTGAATAAAATCACGGTTAAATATCAATACCCATTGCCGTTGTTGACTGATTTGTTTGCTCGCATAAAGGGGGCCAAGTGGTTCTCTAAGATTGATCTCCGTGGGGCGTATAATTTGGTGCGGATCAGGCAGGGGGATGAGTGGAAAACCGCATTTAATATGCCCGAGGGCCACTTTGAGTATTTGGTGATGCCTTTTGGTCTTTCTAATGCCCCTTCAGTCTTCCAGTCCTTTATGCATGATATTTTCCGCGATTTTTTGGATAAATTTATGATAGTGTATCTGGATGATATTCTGATTTTTTCGGATGACTGGGACTCTCATGTCCAGCAAGTCAAGAGGGTTTTTCAGGTTTTGCGGTCTAATTCTCTGTGTGTCAAGGGTTCTAAGTGCGTTTTTGGGGTTCAGAGAATTTCCTTTTTGGGATATATTTTTTCTCCCTCTTCCATTGAGATGGATCCTGTCAAGGTTCAAGCTATTTGTGATTGGACGCAGCCCTCTTCTCTTAAAAGTCTTCAGAAATTTTTGGGCTTTGCCAACTTTTATCGTCGATTTATTGCTGGTTTTTCGGATGTCGTTAAGCCATTGACCGATTTGACTAGACAGGGTGCTGATGTTGCTAATTGGTCCCCTGATGCTGTGGAGGCCTTTCAGGAGCTTAAGCGCCGTTTTTCTTCTGCCCCTGTGTTGCGTCAGCCTGATGTGGCTCTTCCTTTTCAGGTTGAGGTCGACGCTTCTGAGATCGGAGCTGGGGCAGTGTTGTCGCAGAAAAGTTCTGACTGCTCCGTGATGAGGCCTTGTGCCTTCTTTTCCCGTAAATTTTCGCCCGCTGAGCGGAATTATGATGTTGGGAATCGGGAGCTTTTGGCCATGAAGTGGGCGTTTGAGGAGTGGCGCCATTGGCTTGAGGGGGCCAGACATCAGGTGGTGGTATTGACTGACCACAAAAATTTGATTTATCTTGAGACCGCCAGGCGCCTGAATCCTAGACAGGCGCGCTGGTCATTATTTTTTTCTCGGTTTAATTTTGTGGTGTCATACCTACCGGGTTCTAAGAATGTTAAGGCGGAAGCCCTTTCTAGGAGTTTTGAGCCTGATTCACCCGGCAACTCTGAGCCCACAGGTATCCTTAAGGATGGAGTTATTTTGTCAGCCGTTTCTCCAGACCTGCGGCGGGCCTTGCAGGAGTTTCAGGCGGATAGACCGGATCGTTGTCCGCCTGATAGGCTGTTTGTTCCTGATGATTGGACCAGTAGAGTCATCTCTGAGGTGCATTCTTCTGCATTGGCAGGTCATCCTGGAATTTTTGGTACCAGGGATTTGGTGGCAAGATCCTTCTGGTGGCCTTCCCTGTCACGAGATGTGCGAGGCTTTGTGCAGTCTTGTGACGTTTGTGCTCGGGCCAAGCCTTGTTGTTCTCGGGCTAGTGGATTATTGTTGCCCTTGCCTATTCCTAAGAGGCCTTGGACGCACATCTCGATGGATTTTATTTCAGATCTGCCTGTTTCCCAGAAAATGTCTGTCATCTGGGTGGTGTGTGACCGTTTTTCTAAGATGGTCCATTTGGTTCCCCTGCCCAAATTGCCTTCTTCTTCCGAGTTGGTTCCCCTGTTTTTTCAAAATGTTGTTCGTTTGCATGGTATTCCTGAGAATATCGTTTCTGACAGAGGAACCCAATTTGTGTCTAGATTTTGGCGGGCATTCTGTGCTAGGATGGGCATAGATTTGTCTTTTTCGTCTGCTTTTCACCCTCAGACTAATGGCCAGACCGAGCGGACTAATCAGACCCTGGAGACATATCTGAGGTATTTTGTGTCTGCTGACCAGGATGATTGGGTTGCTTTTTTGCCATTGGCGGAGTTCGCCCTCAATAATCGGGCCAGCTCTGCCACCTTGGTGTCCCCGTTTTTCTGTAATTCGGGGTTTCATCCTCGATTTTCCTCTGGTCAGGTGGAATCTTCGGATTGTCCTGGAGTGGATGCTGTGGTGGAGAGATTGCATCAGATCTGGGGGCAGGTGGTGGACAATTTGAAGTTGTCCCAGGAGAAGACTCAGCTTTTTGCCAACCGTCACCGTCGTGTTGGTCCTCGGCTTTGTGTTGGGGATTTGGTATGGTTGTCTTCTCGTTTTGTCCCTATGAGGGTCTCTTCTCCTAAGTTTAAGCCTCGGTTCATCGGTCCGTATAAAATATTGGAGATTCTTAACCCTGTTTCCTTCCGTTTAGACCTTCCTGCATCCTTCTCCATTCATAACGTTTTTCATCGGTCATTATTGCGCAGGTATGAGGTACCTGTTGTGCCTTCCGTTGAGCCTCCTGCTCCGGTGTTGGTTGAGGGTGAGTTGGAGTACGTTGTGGAGAAAATCCTAGACTCCCGTGTTTCCAGACGGAGACTCCAGTATCTGGTCAAGTGGAAGGGATACGGCCAGGAGGATAATTCTTGGGTCACTGCATCTGATGTTCATGCCTCCGATCTTGTTCGTGCCTTTCATAGGGCCCATCCTGATCGCCCTGGTGGTTCTGGTGAGGGTTCGGTGCCCCCTCCTTGAGGGGGGGGTACTGTTGTGAATTTGGATTTTGGGCTCCCCCGGTGGCCACTGGTGGAATTGAACTTGTGTCATCATCTTTCCTGTTCACCTGTTCTCATCAGATCTGGGTGTCGCTATATAACCTGGCTTCTTTGTTAGTTGCTTGCCGGTCAACAATGTTATCAGAAGCCTCTCTGTGCTTGTTCCTGCTCCCAGACATCTACTAGATAAGTTGGACTTTCGTCCATGTTTGTTTTTGCTTTTTGGTTCCAGTTCACAGCTGCAGTTTCGTTACTGTGTCTGGAAAGCTCTTGTTGATCAGGAATTGCCACTCTGGTATTATGAGTTAATGCCAGAGTCCTAAAGTAATTTCTGGATGGTGTTTTGTTAGGGTTTTCTACTGACCATGAAAGTGTGCTTTCTGTCTTCTGCTATCTAGAAAGCGGACCTCAAATTTGCTAAAATCTATTTTCCTGCTGCGTTTGTTATTTCTTCTAAAATCACCGCCAATATATGTGGGGGGCCTCTGTCTCCTTTTTGGGCATTTCTCTAGAGGTGAGTCAGGTCTTATATTTCCCTCTGCTAGCATTATTTAGTTCTCCGGCCGGCGCTGGGCATATAGGGATAAAAAGTAGGACATGCTACCTGGCTACTTCTAGTTGTGCGGTAGGTTTAGTTCATGGTCAGTACAGTTACCATCTTCCAAGAGCTTGTTCCTATATAGGCTTATGCTATGTTCTCTGGCCATGGAGATCATGACAGGAGCCGTGCGGCGACCACCGCCGCAGCGGCCATGCACCAGCAGGGCGGACGGCCTGTTGCCCCACAGCACCCATGCTGCGAGAATGAGCCCCCATGACTCCAGACCGCGCCGCCCCACCAGCACAAAGCCACAGCAACAATGGCCGCCACACAGCACCAGCACCAAAATGAAGGGAGCATTTAAACTCACCTTCCTCCAGCTCTTCAGTGAGAGCCAAAATGGGCTAGACCCCTTACTTTGCAGTCTCCTGCTAATTAAAATCACCTGAGCCAAATGGGAGGAGTGCTGGTCCAAAAAAAGAGACAAGTACATGCTATGTGCAAAAAGAAAAAAAAAGAGCATGAACCGCACATCCCAAAATCATACGTTGATCTAAAGCCGCTAGGCAAAAATTTAAATACGTTAGGACCCACTACGAGGTTTGCCGTGAAGGGGCAGTGGGCTTCATACAGTCTGATCAGAATGTTAAACTGAAAACCTCATGTTCAGTATTTAAATTTTTGCCTAGCGGCTTTAGATCAACGTATGATTTTGGGATGTGCGGTTCATGCTCTTTTTTTTTTCTTTTTGCACAAGATAGTGTATAGACCTAGGGTATTAGACAGGCCAAAAATTGGAATGTATGTATGAAAAAAAAATGTTTTCAGACCACACATAAAATTGCCTATCGGACGAAGATAACAGACCATTTCAATATGTGAAGACAAGAAGAGCACAGCGAGGTCAAAAATTCTCTGTTGTAAAAAAGTCACAGTAAATAAGCAAGTGCTAATCAAAAAATGAAAAAAATACAGGGTATTTAGTTAATACCTTTTTTTGCAAAAAAATGTATATTAAGCTGCTCCACCAATCGACAAGGTATACCCATAATAGAGCAGTCCTATCTAATGTATATAATCCCTATCTGATGTATTTAAAAACCTGATCATCTGTATAGTACCTGTATAAGCAGGGTTCAGAGAGAAAATATCCATGTGGACATGCTAGATGGAACAGCTTCAATGCAAATGGCCCACAGAGGAGTGGTGGACTCCCCAATCTTGTAGAAACAAGAGAACGATTATAGAACCAAAAACACATGGGCTACTTGCACAGTGAACAAGTCTGTAGAAACCTGTTCACACCACCAAGAAACTTGAAGACACAAAAAGAGCACAGCGAGGTCAAAAATACTCTGTTGTAAAAAAGTCACAGTAAAAAAGCAAGTGCTAGTCAAAAAATGAAAAAATACAGGGTATTTAGTTAATACGTTTTTTGCAAAAAATGTATATTAACTTAAGCTATAATATATATAATATAAGTATAATATATATAACTAGCTATTGAGCCCGTTCTACGCCCAGGTGGCGAGCATTTATATTGGTATATGGTCTCCATCCTGGTATGTGCTGCTCCCATCTTGCTCTCCCATGCTGTCATGTGCTGCTCCATCCTGCGCCCCCATCCTGTCATGTGCTGCTCCATCCTGCGCCCCCATCCTGTCATGTGCTGCTGCATCCCCATCCTGTCATGTGCCCCCATCCTGTCATGTGCTGCTCCATCCTGCATCCCCATCCTGTCATGTACTCTTCCATCCTGCGTCCCCATCCTATCATGTGCTGCTGCATCCTGCGTCCCCATCCTGTCATGTGCTCCCATCCTGCGCCCCCATCTGTCATATGCTGCTCCATCCTACACCCCCATACTGTCATGTGTGCGCCCCCATTCTGTCATGTGCTGCTCCCATCGTGCGCAATCATTCTGTCATGTGCTGCTCCCATCCTGCACCCCCATTCTGTCATGTGCTGCTCCCATCCTGCGCCCCCATTCCGTCATGTGCTGCTCCCATCCTGTTCCCCCATTCTGTTGTAATGTGCTGCACCCATTCTGCCGGTTCCTGTTTCCATTCTGCCATATGTTGCTCTCATCTTTCTCTCTCCGGCTCTACTCCCCGAGTTCGGCTGTGCTGAGTGCGGGCGGCTGTGCTGAGTGCGGGCGGCTGTGCTGAGTGCGGGCGGCTGTGCTGAGTGCGGGCGGCTGTGCTGAGTGCGGGCGGCTGTGCTGAGTGCGGGCGGCTGTGCTGAGTACGGGCGGCTGTGCTGAGTGCGGACGGCTGTACGTGGCGGTGCTGAGTGCGGGCGGCTGTGCTGAGTGCGGGCGGCTGTGCTGAGTGCGGGCGGCTGTGCTGAATGCGGGCGGCTGCTGAGTGCGGGCGGCTGTGCTGAGTGCGGGCGGCTGTGCTGAGTGCGGGCGGCTGTGCTGAGTGCGGGCGGCTGTGCTGAGTGCGGGCGGCTGTGCTGAGTGCGGGCGGCTGTGCTGAGTGCGGGCGGCTGTGCTGAGTGCGGGCGGCGGTGCTGAGTGCGGGCGGCTGTGCGTGGCGGTGCTGAGTGCGGGCGGCTGTGCGTGGCGGTGCTCAGTGCGGGCGGCTGTGCGTGGCTGTGCTCAGTGCGGGCGGCTGTGCTGAGTGCAGGCGGCTGTGCGTGGCTGTGCTGAGTGCGGGCGGCTGTGCTGAGTGCGGGCGGCTGTGCTGAGTGCGGGCGGCTGTGCTGAGTACGGGCGGCTGTGCGTGGCTGTGCTGAGTGCGGGCGGCTGTGCGTGGCGGTGCTGAGTGCGGGCTGCTGTGCGTGGCGGTGCTGAGTGCGGGCAGCTGTAAGTGGCGGTGCTGAGTGCGGGCTGCTGTAAGTGGCGGTGCTGAGTGCGGGCGGCTGTGCGTGGCGGTGCTGACTGCGGGTGGCTGTGCTGAGTGCGGGCGGCTGTGCGTGGCTGTGCTGAGTGCGGGCGGCTGTGCTGAGTGCAGGCCGCTGTGCTGAGTGCAGGCGGCTGTGCTGAGTGCGGGCGGCTGTGCGTGGCGGTGCTGACTGCGGGTGGCTGTGCGTGGCGGTGCTGACTGCGGGCGGCTGTGCGTGGCGGTGCTGAGTGCGGACGGCTGTGCGTGGCGGTGAGTGCGGGCGGCTGTGCGTGGCGGTGGTGAGTGCGGGCGGATGTGCGTGGCGGTGCTGAGAGTGCGGGCGGATGTGCGTGGTGGTGGTGAGTGTGGGCGGCTGCGTGGCGGTGGTGAGTGTGGGCGGCTGTGCGTGGCGGTGCTGAGAGTGCGGGCGGATCTGCGTGGCGGTGGTGAGTGTGGGCGGCTGCGTGGCGGTGGTGAGTGCGGGCGGCTGTGCGTGGCGGTGGTGAGTGTGGGCGGCTGTGCGTGGCGGTGCTGAGAGTGCGGGCGGCTGTGCGTGGCGGTGGTGAGTGCGGGCGGCTGTGCGTGGCGGTGCTGAGAATGCGGGTGGCGGTGGAGAGTGCGGGGGCCTGTGCGTGGGGGTGCTGAGTGCGGGCGGCTGTGCGTGGCGGTGAGTGCAGGCGGCTGTGCGTGGCAGTGGTGAGAGTGCGGGCGACTGAGTGGCGGTGAGTGTGTGGCGGTGGTGAGTGCAAGCGGCTGTGCGTGGCGGTGGTGAGTGCGGGCGGCTGTGCTGGGCACGGGCGTCTGTGCTGGGCGCCGAGTGCTGGCGGCCTGAGCAGGCGGGGACCCGGCGCGCTGTGCGGGTCAGGTGCCGGAGTCGCCGCTAGCTCAGGCCCCCGGCACTTGCTGTATTTACCTGTCCCCCGTTCCACTGCTGCGTGCCGCTCCATCTTCCGGGTCCTCTGCCTGTGACTGTTCAGTCAGAGGGCGGCGTGCATTAAGCGCGTCATCGCGCCCTCTGAACTGAACGTCGCAGGCAGACGATGGAGCAGCGGTGGAACGTGGGACAGGTAAATATTGCATACTCACCCTCCTGGCTCGTCCCTGCTTCTCCGTTGGAGATCGCGGTGTGCGTTCAGTGCTTACGCATACCGCGATCTCTTGGGAGCGTCACTCTGTGGGGTCCAGACTGCGCCGGCGCTTGCACAGTCTATAAAGGCTTCGGACAGAGTGACGCTCCCAGCGTTATATTATAGATATAAAATGTATTTTAACTAAATACCGTGTATTTTTTCATTTTTTGACTAGCACTTGCTTATGCCCGCACTCAGCACCGCCACGTACAGCCGTCCGCACTCAGCACAGCCACGCACAGCCGCCCGCACTCAGCACAGCCGCCCGCACTCAGCACAGCCGCCCGCACTCAGCACAGCCGCCCGCACTCAGCACAGCCGCCCGCACTCCGCACAGCCACGCACAGCCGCCCGCACTCAGCACAGCCGCCCGCACTCAGCACAGCCGAACTCGGGCAGTAGAGCCGGAGAGAGAAAGATGAGAGCAACATATGGCAGAATGGAAACAGGAACAGGCAGAATGGGTGCAGCACATTACAACAGAATGGGGCACAGGATGGGAGCAGCACATGACGGAATGGGGGCGCAGGATGGGAGCAGCACATGACAGGATGGGGGTGCAGGATGGGAGCAGCACATGACAGGATGGGGGTGCAGGATGGGAGCACATGACAGGTTGGGGCGCAGGATGGGAGCACATGACAGGATGGGAGCAGCACATGACAGAATGGAGGCACACACATGACAGTATGGGGGTGTAGGATGGAGCAGCATATGACAGATGGGGGCGCAGGATGGGAGCACATGACAGGATGGGGACGCAGGATGCAGCAGCACATGATAGGATGGGGGCGCAGGATGGAACAGCACATGACAGGATGGGGATGCAGGATGGAGCAGCACATGACAGGAAATACCCTGTATTTTTTCATTTTTTGACTAGCACTTGCTTTTTTACTGTGACTTTTTTACAACAGAGTATTTTTGACCTCGCTGTGCTCTTTTTGTGTCTTCAAGTTTCTTGGTGGTGTGAACAGGTTTCTACAGACTTGTTCACTGTGCAAGTAGCCCATGTGTTTTTGGTCCTGTTTCACTATGTGGCCTGTATTTTTAAAAATTTTCTAACCACAAAATACTGTATACACCAAGGGTATCAGAGCAAAAAATGGAATGTATGTCTGAAAGGACAAGATTTGAAGACCACTGATAGACCAGACGTGTGACTGAGATAACAGACTGTTTCAATATGTGGGATGTATTTTTTAAAATTTTAAAAGCAACAAAATACTGTATACACCAAGGGTAGCAGTATAGCAGACTAAAAAATGCAATGTATGTCTGCAAAGGAAGGATTTGGACACCACAGATACACGGTGCATCTGATGGAGATGATAAAGTGATCAAAATGTGTTCTTGTTTTTTTAGGGCCCACAAAAGTGTCTATAAGTAGGCTATGACCCTAAAATAAAACATTTGGAGTACTAAAATTGTCAAAACATTTCCCCATAGGGGGTACAATTTTAAAAAATGTTTTCTGGGCATCATAGACACCCTTTCCAAAAATTGGCCTGCCTGTAGCAGCACAAAACACTGTTAACCATGGTGATCTAGCGCATATACTCGTTACTCGAGATTTCCTGAGCATGCTCGGGTGTCTTCCGAGTACTTGTAAGTACTCGGAGATTTAGTTTTCATCGCCGCAGCTGAATGATTTACAACTACTAGCCAGCAGAAGTACATGTGGGGGTTGTTAGGGAATCCCCACATATAATCCAGCTGGCTATTAGATGTAAATCATTCAGCTGCCGCGATGAAAACTAAATCTCCGAGCACTTACAAATACTCGGAGGACACCCGAGCATGCTCGGGAAATCTCAAGTAACGAATATACTCGCTCATTACTAGTGATATTTTGAGGAAGGCATTCTTCTAAACTAGGCCCAATTTTAAGGAGCGGGTCTCCTAGACTTGTAATGCCCATACACTAAGTGTATGGGTGACAAACATTTTCACATGGAGGGTACATTTAAAAAAAATATTTAATGGGGATCATAGACACCCTTGCCAAAAAATTGACCGTCTGTATCAGCATGGAACACGTGAACCCTGGTGATCTAGTGGTGGAAAATGAAGGGAAGGCCTCATTAAAAACTAGGCCCAATTTTAGGGCTGTCCCACACGTCCAGATAATTCCGGTACCGGAAACAATCGGTACCGGAATTATCCGTGTCCGTGTGCCCCTACGTTTCCTGTGTACATACACGCACCGTGCTGGGTACCACACGTACCAGCATCCGGTGCTGAAGCTGCGATTCATATGTTCCCTGCAGCAGCGTTTGCTGCAGAGAAGATATGAATAATAGTGTTTAAAATAAAGATCTATGTGTCCGGCGCCCCCCCCCCACCCACTGTGCGCCCCCCCGCTGTTCGGAAAATACTCACCCGCGTCCCCCGTTGGCTGTGCGGCTTCCTGGTCTGACCGCGCCTTCTACTGTATGCGGTCACGTGGGGCCGCTCATTTACACTCATGAATAGGCGACTCCACCCCTATGGGAGGTGGAGCCACATATTCATGAGTCTAATCGGCGGCCCCACGTGACCGCATACAGTAGAGAAGCCGCGGCCGGGACAGGACGCTGCCACGGCCAACGAGGGAAGCGGGTGAGTATTTTCTGACCAGCGGGGGGGCGCACAGGGGGTGGGGGGGCGGCGGACACATAGATCTTTATTTTAAACACTATTATTCATATTTTCTCTGCAGCAAACGCTGCTGCAGGGAACATATGAATCGCGGCTTCAGCACCATGTGGGGGGGACAGCGCTTACTGTAGCGCTGTCTCCTGCACGCAAACGGACTGCAGACGGAGAATGTCCGTGTGCGGTCCCTGTTTTACACGGACCCATTGACTGTATTGGGTCCGTGTAATTAGTGCGCTCCCACGAACACTGACATGTCTCCGTGTTTGGCACACGGAGACACGGTCCGCAAAAAGTCAATGACATCTGCACAGATGCATTGATTTTTATGGGTCTAAGTGTGTCAGTGTCTCCGGTACGTGAGGAAACTGTCACCTCACGTACCGGAGCCACTGACGTGTGAAACCGGCCTTAAGGAGCGGGTCTCCTAGAATTGTAATGCAAATACACTAATTGTATGGGCTGAAAAACATTTCCCCAAGGGGGATACATTTACATACTATGGGCATCATAGACACCCTTGCCAAAAATTGGACTGCCTGTAGCAGCACTGAAGACGTTGAGCCTGGTAATGTAGTGGTGGAGAATGAGGAGACATAAAGATACTGAAATAAAAAAAAAAAAAATTAAGTATATGAATCCACCGATGAAAGTAAATAAGAAAAGGGAGGGGTGAACACAGGTTCATATATATGATGCCAGATTGTGTCCAACGAGATATGTTTGTCCCTAGCAACAGCTCAGAGACAGGGAAATAGAAAAAAATAATAGTATTTCAATATTTTCATATTGTAGAGGTCAGAGCAGGCTCCAGGTTTTTGAGGGCCCTGGGTGAAAGAGTCTCAGTAGGCCCCCCCTTTAACACATGCCACGATTCATGATGCACAGATACAGCAGAGAAATATAGGTATAGTACAATGCCAGATTTCACTTACATTAGGTAAAATTGTAAAAAGCCAAATTAGCCAAACAAAAACAAAGGGGTACCACAGTGAAGGAAGTGCCCTATAACCAACGAACAAAAAGGTAAAAAGGTACTACTGGCCTCTCAGATCCTCAATATTAATCTGACCTGATAGCAAAATGACTATAGTTGCCCATAGGATATGTCCTCCAAAGCAGAAAACCTTCAGCTCGTCTGCATTGTTGGGTCTGGTGTCTCATCTTCCTCTTGACAATACCCCAAAGATTCTCTATGGGGTTAAGGTCAGGCGAATTTGCTGGTCAATCAAGCACAGTGAGGCCGGCGTCACACATGCGTGTTTTACGGACGTAAGAGCGCAGAAACTACGTCTGTAAAACTCGCATAACATACGGCACAATTATTCTCAATGGGGCTGCTCCTATCAGCCGTATATTACGGTTCAGTATTATACGGCTTTCTACGGCCGTACAAAATCGCAGCATGCTGCGTTTGTCAGCGTATTGCGCAAAAAAATCACCAATGAAAGTCTATGGGGGCGAGAAAAATACGGATTCCACACGGACCAGCAGTGTGACTTGCGAGAAATACGCAGCAGTGTTAGTGAAAAGTCGGTAATTCGATTGCCGGCTTTTCATTTCTCCTGCACAAACCCGACATGATATGAGACATGGTTTACATATAGTAAACCATCTCATATCCTCTTTTTTTTTTGCATATTCCACACTACTAATGTTAGTAGTGTGTATGTGCAAAATTTCAGCGCTGTAGCTGCTCAAATAAAGGGTTAAATGGCGGAAAAAATTGGCGTGGGCTCCCGCGCAATTTTCTCCGCCAGAATGGTAAAGCCAGTGACTGAGGGCAGATATTAATAGCCAGGAGAGGGTCCATGGTTATTGGCCCCCCCGTGGCTAAAAACATCTGCCCCCAGCCACCCCAGAAAAGGCACATCCGGAAGATGCGCCTATTCTGGCACTTGGCCACTCTCTTCCCACTCCCTGTAGTGGTGGGATATGGGGTAATGAAGGGTTAATGCCACCTTGCTATTGTAAGGTGACATTAAGCCAGATTAATAATGGAGAGGCGTCAATTATGACACCTATCCATTATTAATCCAATTGTTTGAAAGGGTTAAAAAAAAACACACACACACACACACACATGATTTAAAAGTATTTTAATTAAATAAACAGCGGTTGTTGTAATAATTTATTGCTCTCTCAATCCATTTGCAGGCCCTCGCTTGGCAAAATAATAAACGCACAAGATACATACCTTCTGATGTCCTATCACGTCCAACGACGTAATCCATCTGAAGGGGTTAACTAATATTACAGGCACGAGCTGCGATAAACCACTCGCTCGTGTCTGTAATCACCCGGGTGCTGAAAGGAAAGCTGGATCTGTACTTACATTGAGTCGCGGTGATGCGCCCCTGGTGGATGTTCTCATGAACTGCAGCCTGGGAACTTTTTCCCACGCTCCAGGTCATATGAGGACATCCAGCAGGGGGCGCATCACCGCGACTGAAGGAAATGTAGGTCAATGACCTACATTTCCTTCATTCTCCGGGGAATTACAAGCACGAGCACACCGCTGCATTAGCAGGGCTCCTGCTTGTAAATTATCTTAACCCCTTCAGATGGATTACCTCGTGGGACGTGACGGTTCAGCTGAGGGTATGTATCTTGTGCGTTTATTATTTTGCCAAGCGAGGGCCTGCAAATGGATTGAGAGAGCAATAAAATATTAACTCCTTCACCCCCGGAGCTTTTTCCGTTTTCGTTTTTCGCTCCCCTCCTTCCCAGAGCCATAACTTTTTTATTTTTCCGTCAATTTGGCCATGTGAGGGCTTATTTTTTGCGGGACGAGTTGTACTTTTGAACGACATCATTGGTTTTAGCATGTCGTGTACTAGAAAACGGGAAAAAAATTCCAAGTGCAGTGAAATTGCAAAAAAAGTGCAATCCCACACTTGTTTTTTGCTTGCCTATTTTGCTAGGTTCACTAAATGCTAAAACTGACCTGCCATTATGATTCTCCAGGTCACTACGAGTTCATAGACACCTAACATGACTAGGTTATTTTTCACCTAAGTGGTGAAAAAAAATTCCAAACTTTGCAAAAAACAAAACAAAACAAAATTGCGCCATTTTCCGATACTCGTAGCGTCTCCATTTTTCGTGATCTGGGGTCAGGTGAGGGCTTATTTTTTGTGTGCCGAGCTGGCGTTTTTAATGATAGCATTTTGGTGAAGATACATTCTTTTGATCGCCCGTTATTGCATTTTAATGCAATGTCGTGGCGACCAAAAAAACGTAAATCTGGCGTTTTGAATTTTTTTCTCATTACGCCATTTAGCAATCAGGTTAATGCTTTTTTTTTATTGATAGATCGGGCGATTCTGAACGCGGCGATACCAAATATGTGTAGGTTGGGGTTTTTTTTTTATTGATTTATTTTGATTGGGGCGAAAGGGGGGTGATTTAAACTTTTATATTTTTTTTATTTTTTTCACATTTTTAAAAACTTTTTTTTTTTACTTTTGCCATGCTTCTATAGCCTCCATGGGAGGCTAGAAGCAGGCACAGCCCGATCGCCTCTGCTATGCAGCAGTGATCATAAGATCGCTGCTACACAGCAGATTTGCAGGTGTGCTGTGAGCGCCGACCACAGGGGAGCGCTCACAGGCACCGGCAATCAGTAACCATAGAGGTCTCAAGGACCTCTATGGTTACAATGGAGGAGCATCGCCGACCCACGATCATGTGACTGGGGTCGGCGATGCGCTCATATCCGGCCGCCCGGCTGGATGCGGTAGTTAAATGCCGCTGTCTGCGTTTGACAGCGGCATTTAACTAGTTAATAGGCGCGCGCAGATCGCGATTCTGCTCGCGCCTATTGCGGGGACATGTCAGCTGTTGAAAACAGCTGACATGTCCCGGCTTTGATGTGCGCTCACCGCCGGAGCGCACATCAAAGCGGGGGTCCCGACATGTGACGTACTATTCCGTCACATGTTGGGAAGGGGTTAAAACAACCGCTGTGTTTATTTCATTAAAATACTTTTTAATCATGTGTGTGTTTTTTAACCCTTTCAAACAATTGGATTAATAATGGAGAGGTGTCATAATTGACGCCTCTCCATTATTAATCTGGCTTAATGTCACCTTACAATAGCAAGGTGGCATTAACCCTTCATTACCCCATATCCCACCGCTACAGGGAGTGGGAAGAGAGTGGCCAAGTGCCAGAATAGGCGCATCTTCCAGATGTGCCTTTTCTGGGGTGGCTGGGGGCAGATGTTTTTAGCCACGGGGGGGGCCAATAACCATGGACCCTCTCCTGGCTATTAATATCTGCCCTCAGTCACTGGCTTTACCATTCTGGCGGAGAAAATTGCGCGGGAGCCCACGCCAATTTTTTCCGCCATTTAACCCTTTATTTGAGCAGCTACAGCGCTGAAATTTTGCACATACACACTACTAACAGTAGTGTGGAATATGCAAAAAAAAGGGGATATGAGATGGTTTACTATATGTAACCATGTCTCATATCCTGTTGGGTTTGTGCAGGAGAAATGAAAAGCCGGCAATTGAATTACCGGCTTTTCACAGATATCGCACTGAATGAAATCTAAATACAGAATATATATATATATGTGTCTCAATGACATATATATATATATATATATATATATATATATATACTGTATATATGTTTTCCCGAACATTTGAGCACATAAATCCATTAGATGTCGGTTTTGCAAGCCTGCGCGAAAATCTCGCAGTACGGATGCCATACGGATTACATACGGAGGATGCCATGCGCAAAATACGCTGACACACCCTGACTACGGATCAATATTTTGGGAACATTTCTCCGTATTACGGCCGTAGTACGGACGTATAATACGTGGCGTATTGTCTTACGCCAAGTGTGACGCCGGCCTGATACTGTTGTTTTTAAACGAGGTATTGCTACTTTTGGCAGCGTGGACAGGTGCCAAGTCCTGCTGGAGAATGAAATTTCCATCTCCAAAAAGCTTGTTGGTAGAGGGAAGCATGAAGTGCTCTAAAATTTCTTGGTAGACGGCTGCGCTGACTTTGCTCTTGATAAAATTCAGTGGACCTACACCAGCAAATGACATGGCTCCCCATCCATCACTGATTGTGGAAACTTCACATTTGACCTTGGAAATCAAGGTCCCAGAGTCTGGAGGAAGAGTGCAGAGGCCACAATCCAAGCTACCTGAGGTCTAGGGTGAAGTTTCCACAATCAGTGGGGGTAATGACTTTTGGGTTTTCATTGGCTGTAAGCCATAATCATTAACATTATCAGAAATAAACACATGAAATAGATCACTCTGTTTGTAATGACTCTATATAGTAAATGAGTTTCACTTTTTGTATTGAAGAACTGAAACAAATTAACTTTTTGATGATATGCTAATTTTGTGAGAAGCACCTGTATGTCCGACACGCTGGATCTAAAGTAGCACAATATCCAAGAACCTGACCAAACAAGTGTCAACATATGTCATGTATAAGGCCGGCGTCACACTAGAGAGTTTTTACGAACATATGAGAGGCGTAAAAACAACGCATTGTACACGGACCAATGATTCTCTATAGGGCAGCTCCTGTCTGCCGTATATTTCGCAGCCGTATTTTACGGGCTGAGAAAATTGCAGCATGCTGCGTTTGTCAGCGTATTGTGCAAAAAATCTGCCAATGAAAGTCTATGGGTGCGCGAAAAATATGGATTGCACATGGACCATGAGTGTGACTTGCGAGAAATACGCTAGACTTTTGCAGCTGACAGGAAATGTGACAAGCCCTCAATCAGGAAGCTTAGACATGCTAATTAGCTGAAAAAGCCAGGCAGACATCCCAGAAGTCTGCCGCACGCCTCCACGGAGTCTCCTGCATCATGGCATCTATCATAAATGTCGATCTGGTCCTGGTCCAAGAGGGCCAGAAATCTGGGATCAAAGGGATGCCCATTACTCCAACTGGGCAAAAAAAGAGGCTGCTTGGAGGAGCATATGTGGCCTCCTTTTCCCTGATTATGAGCAGCGGCCACGTGAGGGCCAGAGGCAAATAAGTAAGTTCACTCATGTTTCTCTATTATTAATGTTCTAAACTGCAGTAGCTAGCAGTTTTTCAGACTATTATTATTTATTTATATAGCAACGTGAATTCCATGGTGCTGGACATGAGAAAGGGGTTACGTACAGTGTTATAGATATCGTTTACAGTAAAAAAAATTACAATGACAGACTGATACAGAGGGGAGAGGCCCCTGTCCTTGTGGACTTACATTCTATGGGGATCCCCTTATATCCTATTGTGCTGTTTGTGTGTTTATTTGTATTACTGAAGATATTTTGTAAGAAATGCAGCTTACTAGGCCACATAAATATGTAAAATCACTGACACCTTGTGGTACCACTGTGCACAATGGCCTTATACATTATTTTCTTCTCTGTCATTGCAGTGGAAGATGTTATGAGACGATGGCGCAGCATTTGGGACCAATACAGGAGGGAAAGACAGCAGCGGGCCAGGAGTGGGGCAGCTGCTACTTCAAAAAAAAAGAAAATATTTATATTTTGATAGACTTTCCTTTCTGGATCCCAGTATGGATCTGAGACCGTAAGTACAATGCTCACAACACATTACCCAAATGTTTTGAATGGACATACTGTATATTAAATGTGATTTTATTATTCTCATACTTTTCTAACAGAACACAGCCCAACCTCACTGAGAGGGAGACCGGGTCCGACTCAGGTTGTCATTGATTCGGTTGGGGAAGGGGAAGAGGTGGCTGGCCCATCTTCGGATCCTTCCAGGTCCATCTTCTGCTGCACCCCAAGCTCCGGCAACAACAGGCCCAGATGCTGCACCACCACCCACAGCAGCACCAGCTCCAGTAAGCCAGGATGATCCTGAGAACAGCAGCAGCCCGACTGTCCCACTGGAGACTTCCCCACAGCCTGCTGTGACTTCACGCCGTGACCGCAGAAGGAGAGAGCTGATGGAAAGAAGGAGACATGTGAACTCTGGCCAGGGCTGCTCAGGATGAGGGTGAGTAGGCCTATTTGCAGAGCCTGGCCCTGTACCTCCGTCCGGTAGCCCGTGAGGTGAGGCTACGTGTGAGAGGGTGCATTTAAATCCTTCTTGATGCATACATCCCCCCAAATAGCCTGTTATTTGAATACATTGAGAGGTGGCAGCTGTCACCACGTAACCTCATGCGTCTTCAAACAACTCAACAGTTGCATACTCGAGAGGGATCTGAAACACCTCCTCCACATGTGCCTACACCTCTACCCGTTCCCACCCAAAACCCCTCGTGTGTATTCAAGTTTCATCTGAGGTAAAAAAAAGATAACCACCAAATATTCAATGTGTGCATGTGGCTTTACATTTGCACAATGAAAATGGAGTGGATTTTCTGGCCACGGGCACACACTGAGCACTTTTTGAGTTTTTTACCTCAGTATTTGTAAGTCAAAACCAGGAATTGGTGATAAATACAGAAGTGGTGATGTGTTTCTATTATACCTTTCCTCTGATTGTTCCACTCCTGGTTTTGGCTTACAAATATTGAGGTAAAAAACTGACCAAATACTGACTGTATGAATATGGCCTAATAGAAACATGGCACCACTTCTGTATTTATCACCCAGTCCTGGTTTTGGCTTACAAATACTGAGGTGAAAAAACTCACCAAACACTCAGTGTGTGCCCGTGGCCCTAGAGAGAAAAATCTGCAGTAACATTGTGGAAATGTAGCTGGCCTGCAGAACATTTCACCCTCTGTAATGAACTTTAGCAGTGACATCCGCAGCATTAGGCGATGTCCGAACATTGCAGATCTCTTCTACAATCAATATTATAATTTACGGCTGAACGATAGAGAAAATAAAAATGGCTGTCATGTGATACGTCTTCTACCATTATTCCATGTTGCTATAGTCCACACTATGGGCTGATAATGTCGCTTCTTTATGTACATTACAGAGATGGTACAGGTAATTCCAGTCCATCTACGGTACATATGCTGGATGGAGAAGGAGAATAGTATTGTGCCCCCTCCACAGTACACCCACTCTTTACTACCAGCCATTATCACCACACAATCATGATCCATGAGCATTAATATGGAGTCGATGCCTCCTTTGCAGATAAAATGTCTCCCACTCTACAGGAAAGGTTTTTCACAAGATATTGGAGGCGTCTGGGGGAATTTTTGCCCCATCATCCAGAAGAGCATTTGTGAGGTTGGACCCTAATGTTGGAGAGGTCAGGCTCATAATCTCCGTTCTAGTTTACCCCAAAGGTATCGGATGAGGTTGAGGTCGGCTGGTCATGTTATTCCATGCCAAACTCCTCCAACCATGTCTTTATGGAATTTGTGCACTGGGACACAGTCATAGAAAACAGGAAAGGGTCTGGAGGCTTAAATTGTCCAAAATGTCTTGGTGCTGAACTATTAGGCCATGTTCACACGTTGCCTTTTTTCTGCCGGCAGAACCTGCTCTCTTGGCAGTAAAGAAGCTGCTTACAAAAAGCATGTTATGCTGCATTTTTTGTTGCGATTTTGCTGTTTTTTTTACCAAGTACACTTGTCTCTTGCGCATGTTGATAAAGTTAATGCCCGCCCAAAAAACATAATGCAACTTTCAGGTTTTTGTGCCAAAAACGCAGCAAAACCCTATACCTGCGTTTTTGCACTTATTGCTTCCTATGGATGAAAAAACACTGAAAGATGTGACATGCTGCAGTTAAAAAAAAAAAAACAGTTTTCCAAATTAGTCAGAAAAAAAAACAATGTGTGTACATGAGATTTCTGAAATCTCATACATGTTGCTCATACTGTAAAACGCAGCTTAAAATTTGTGTTAGAAAAACGCAATGTGTGAACATAGCCTTAAAGGGAACTTGTCACCTCCAGAAAAGCTATTTACCTTAAGAAATAGGGTTAGTCTGCAGGTAAATAGTGCTTATGTCTGGCAGGTTTACTGGATCACAGCTACAGGGAGAAAGTGAAGTTCTATTATCCCTGCAGCCGCTTGCTCCCAGTCATAGGGGCAGCATGGAGTGGTTACAATCACTGCTCTCTATGACGTGAGCACGGCTGAACTTATTCCTCTGCACAATTACTGACAGCCAGCTCTGTGTGCATATGCTGCACACACATGCTGCAGAGCACGCTGTCGGTGATGGTGCAGGGGAATTGGTCACAACACGATTACTGTGTACTGAGCAGTGACTGTAATTGCTCCTTGTACCTCCCCGAGAACAGGAAGCGAGCAGCTGTAGGGGGAATAAAACTCCATTTTCTCTCTATATCAGTGCTTCCAGTAAGTCGACTACATGACAAAATGCTGTTTACCCTTACGACTGCAAGTAAATTACAGGTTTCCTTTAACTTTTCCTTTCACTTGAACGGAAGGACCGAGGTCGACCCCAGAAAAACAAGCCCATGGCGTTATCCTCCCACACCAAACTACATCTGGCTCAATGTGGTCAGGCAGGTAACGTTCTTCTCAAATTCTCCAAATTCAGACTCATCCATCAGATGCCACACAGTAGATCTGTCACTGCACACAACACATTTCCACTGCTTCACAGTCCAATGGTGGCGGTGTAACACCCCAGGTAACCGGTTGTTACAGTGGTATTGCCTTCCTCACGGGGAGGGTGATGCCATGCTTGGAAGCAAGGAAAAGATCACTTTAACAGGTAACACATACATGCAACACATTCTGACTCCAGGCCAGAAGTGGGGAGCTCTGATCCAGTTTATGGGTGGCTTCCCTATATATTCTGGTCTGGAGGAGGAGTTAGTCAGTCTGTGAGAGGAGAGTGAAGAGAGAGGAAGCAGACAGAGAGAGTACAGGAAGAGAGCTGGGGCCGTGCAGACGAGCAGATCTGCAGCTCCTGGAAGGAAAGAAAAGCAGAGCAGTCTGTAGGAGACTGGAAGGGAAGAGAAGCACAGGAGAGTAAAGAGCTGGAGGGAAGCTGTGACTGAGCTTCCTCTGTTCTGAAGCGCAGAATTCTGGTAGCCAGAAGACCGAGGTTGTGGGGGGTAACTTCTTGCCCCACGGCAGAAACTGGCGGACGGCAGGATTTTAGGTCAACTGTCCACCATTAACACCTGAAGGCACAGTAACAAAGAGCGCGGGTCATAATTAGAGATCCTGTAATAAGGCTCACGTTACCTGCCATGCGGGTTACTGTCCTACCTAAAGGGGGGACAGAGAGAAAGTGAGGACCTTATGTGATGCCTAAGGCAGCAAGGCTTCCGATTCCACCTGGCTGAGGGGATTCCTGAGTCGCTTCCATGTGGCTGCCTTGCATCAGTAAAGAGACTGCAACCTTGTGTCCTCTAGTTCTTTCTACACCATTTACCTTCTGTCCCAACTACATCGGGAGCCCTGGGTACCCAGCTTCACCTGTGGGAAGCCATACCATCCCTGCTGCCAAAACATCACCCCAGAGGACCCCTTTAAGCAGCGTCGGTTATCCCTGACTGAATACCACAGGTGGCGTCACAACATTTTTTTTATTCAACAACCCCTTAACCCCCGGAGCTTTTTTCGTTTTTGCTTTTTGCTCCCCTTCTTTCCAGAGCCATAACTTTTTTACTTTTCCGTCAATATGGCCATATGAGGGCTTATTTTTTGCGGGAAGAGTTGTACTTTTGAACTATACCATTGGTTTTACCATGTCGTGTAATAGAGCACAAAAGCACGAAAAAAAATTCCAAGTGCGCTGAAATTGCAAAAAAAGTGCAATCCAACACTAGTTTTTTGTTTGGCTTTTTCGCTAGGTTCACTAAATGCTAAAACTGACCTACCATTATGATTTTTCAGGTCTTTACGAGTTCATAGACACCAAACATGTCTAGGTTTTTTTTTATCTAATTGGTGAAAAAGAAATCCAAACTTTGCTATAAAAAAAAATTGCGCCATTTTCCGATACCCGCAGCGTCTCTATTTTTCGTGATCTGGTTGTTGGGTGAGGGCTTATTTTTTGCGTGCCGAGCTAATGTTTTTAATGATACCAGATTTGTGCAGATACGTTTTTTGATCGCCCGTTATTGCATTTTAATTTTGGCGTTTTGATATTCTTTTTCTCGCTACGCTGTTTAGCGATCAGGTTAGTCCTTTTTTTACATTGATAGATCGGGCGATTCTGAACGCGGCGATACCAAATATGTGTAGGTTTGATTTTTTTTATTGCTTTATTTTGATTGGGGCGAATGGGGGGTGATTTGAACTTTTATATTGTTTTTATATTTTTAAACACTTTTTTTTGCATGCTTCAATAGTCTCCATAGGAGGCTAGAAGCATGCACATCTCGATCACCTCTGCTATATAGAGGTGAAGCACAGATCACCTCTATGCAGCAGAATAACAGGCTTGCTATGAGCGCCGACCACAGTGTGGCGCTCAAAGCAATATGCCATCATCAACCATAGAGGCCTCGGGTTGTTATGGCAATGCGCTGCTGACCCCCGATCATGTGACCGGGGTCAGCGGTGCGAGCGCTTCCGGCCGCGTGGCCGGCAGGGCGCTTGTTAAATGCCGCTGTCAGAGTTTGACAGCAGCATTTAACTAGTTAATGGGCACGGGCGGATTGTGATTCTGCTTGCACCCATTGCTGCCACGTCAGCTGTTGATAACAGCTGACATGTCGCAGTTTTGAGGTGGGCTCACCGCCGGAGCCCACTTCAAAGCGGGGAAGTCTACCAGCTGATGTACTATCCCGTCAGCTGGCAGAAAGGGGTTAAAGTCCTTTTCCTTAGACGCCCAGGGCCAAGGACCGGGTCGCTGCACCGTGACCACCCCTTTAACGACCATCGGACCCGGTACCAAGTAACCCCTAGGCCCAGGCTGGCACTCCAGCGGCTTTACCACCCTCTATCCGATGCTATGGATTGTGCTTGGTGATGTACGTCTGCATGCAGTTGCTAAGCCATGAAGCCTCCAGTGGGGGTGCAGTGTTGGTGCTGATATTAATATCAGAGGAAGTCTGGACTCTGCAGTCATGGAGTCAGCAGATCATTGTTGACTTTTCTTCCCTCTGCTACTCAGCACTCGTCCCCCCCTCTCTGTAACGTTACGGGGTCTCCACTTCATGGCTGAGTTGCTGCAGTTCCTTCTGCTCAATAATATCACTCAACGTAAAGGGGGAAGATTTAGAAGGGAAGAAATGTCAGGATAGACTTGTTACACCGGTGGCTCCTATTACAGGACCGCGCTGGTATCAGGGAGCTCTGCACCACCAGTCATTCTGTCACAGGTTAGTAAAGGTAGATGGCATGTAAGGCTACGTTCACATTAGCGTTGTGCGGCGCAGCATCGGGCGCAGCTGCGGCGACGCATGCGTCATGTGCCCCTATATTTAACATGGGGGGGCGCATGGACATGCGTTGTCTTACGTTTTGTGACGCATGCATTTTTTTGGCACAAGCGTCAGGGCGCAGAGGACGCAGCATGTTGCATTTTTTTTGCGCTATAAAAATGAACACATGCGTCACAAAACGCTGCATTTTGCTGCGTTTTGCATGCGTCTTTGCGTGCGTTGCGTCGCCGACGCAGCACACAACAACGCAAATGTGAACGTAGCCTAAGGGGGTTGGATTTTATACACCGGATCCATAGGTCGGATGTTATATATCAGGGCTGGATGTCATACATCGGGGTCCAGGGGATACATGTTATACACCAGGGGCGGGATGTTATACACCAGAGGCAGGTGGGCTGGAAGTTATATAATAGAGGCAGGGGACCCGGACCTTATACACTGGGATGGGGGAGGGGGTGCGGAAGTTCCACAACAGGGACGAGGGGCCAGATGTTATACACCAGAGGCAGGTGGGCTGGATGTTTTACACTGGGCAGGGGAGGTGCCGATGTTCCACAACAGGGATGAGGGGCAGGATGTTATACACCAGAGGCAGGTGGGCTGGATGTTTTACACTGGGTAGGGGAGGTGCCGATGTTCCACAACAGGGATGAGGGGCAGGATGTTATACACTTGGGGCGAGGGGCCAGATGTTATACACGGGGGCGAGGGGCAGGATTTTATACACGGGGGCGAGGGGCCGGATCTTATACACCTGGGGTGAGGGGCCAGATGTTATACACCAGAGGCAGGTGGGGCTGGATGTTATCCATCGGGTAGGGGAGGCGCTGATGTTCCACAACAGGGATGAGGGGCGGGTTGTTATACATGAGGGGCTGGATTTTATACACCTGGGGCGAGGGGCCAGATGTTATACACCAGAGGCAGGTGGGCTGGATGTTATCCATCGGGTAGGGGAGGCGCTGATGTTCCACAACAGGGATGAGGGGCGGGTTGTTATACATGAGGGGCTGGACTTTATACACATGGGGCGAGGGGCCAGATGTTATACACTGAGGGCAATTAGACTAAATACCAATCCTGAAGTCTATGAGATCCAATACGTTTCTCCATGTTGTGTTTGCACAGTAAGGCGTGAGTAACTGAAGTGTTTGGATTCCAGGACTTGCACTTTGTCAGACAGCAGTGGGTGTAATCAGAATTTGTACTTCTCCCCCATACACGCACTGTATGTATGACTCAATGTAAAATGTTCTGCAGGCTTCTAATACACTTTGTGATCTAATTTCTACCATTTTTAAGATCTTTGATTGCTACCAGTGAATAATATCTACAAACCCAAGTCATAATATGAAGTTTCTGTACACAGAAATCATATTTCCAGCCTGGTCAGGGGTTGTTCACCTCTGGAGACATTTTTGTTAACCCCTAAATTATATTTGGAACTAGAAATCATTTTTGCAATTGGGTTCCATTAAAAATGTTGCACCATTTTGCTTTTACAGGCCCTTTGTTTTCTGCACATTCGACTTTGATGTGGTCATAAATCAGCTGAGAGGAGCTCAGAAAACACAGGTAAAAGAGTTAGAAACTCTCCCATTGAACATCAGAATGACAGATTCTGAGTTAACCCATTCTACAGCCAGCAGTAGACAGTGCAACATAAAAGCTATAGATCTCAAGGGTGCAAAATGTTAATGGAAAAGCAAAAAAAAATTAAAATATTGCAAAAAATCCATGCATTTCAATAGGAAAAAACAATTGTGCCTAAAGGTTGACAACCCCCTCAACTCACACTTACCTTCCAAAGATGTGCAGGGATATGCTGATATTCTGCCCGGTGGTGGTCGTCTCTCTAGGGCCAGCTATGGCGATACTGCTTATAATATCTGGAATCCAAAATACAACAGCGGTAACTTTCTGTGCAGAAAAAGGATGTAGTAGTGTTAGGTCCAGTATAATGAAGACAACGGAGCCTTAATAGCGATAGTACCTATCACAGAACCTTCTATTAAATCCTTAAAGGAACACTAAACATAGAAAATTATCAGAAAACATAAAAATATCCCGGGGAATCCTCCCTAATCTCCTTTTCTTTTATCCTATTCTGTCTCATATCACAATTATGACTGATGAACATGTAAAGGAATCTTCTCTCTGTGTGATAGGGGCTCAGTAATGTCCTTTTTATTAGTATCTTGGGTCTGGTAGTAAAGCAACTGGCTGATGCATGTGCCTCCCCCCTCTGCCCTTTCTGCAGCAGGAGCTTCCCCCCTCTGCCCTGTCTGCAGCAGGAGCCTCCCCCCTCTGCCCTGTCTGCAGCAGGAGCCTCCCCCTTCTGCCCTGTCTGCAGCAGGAGCCTCCCCCCTCTGCCCTGTCTGCAGCAGGAGCCTCCCCCCTCTGCCCTGCATTTCTACAAAAACTGAACTTTTCAGGTTCAGGCAGGAAAGGCTGCGA
This sequence comes from Ranitomeya variabilis, assembly GCF_051348905.1. Classification (NCBI taxonomy): domain Eukaryota; kingdom Metazoa; phylum Chordata; class Amphibia; order Anura; family Dendrobatidae; genus Ranitomeya; species Ranitomeya variabilis. The sequence continues at coordinate 48,033,682 of NC_135238.1, forward strand.
CTGAATTAGTGAGGAATTTATTTTTAAGCATTAATTTCGGCGATTAGTGTTCCCTTAGGTATACAATTTAAACGCCCAACTCCAAAGTCATCAGAGGTTTAAAGGTGTGTTCTCATCTCCGAAATCACTGGGACCAATATCTTATCTTAAGAACAGTGCCCTATCATAGAGTGGATCCAGGGCCGGACTGGCCGCCATCAGGCATTCCTGGCAAATGCCAGGAGTGGGCTGCTTCGGCTATCAGCGGTGCCAGGGCCGACTCTCCCCCCTATCGCCCGCCCCGCATTTAACTGTAAGGGTACGTTCACACAGGACTTTTTTGCTGCTTTTTTTTGCTGCTTTTTTTTAATGCTAATTTAGGTGCGTTATTTTGGTGCGTATTTGGTGCGTTTTTTGGGTACGTTCACACAGGACTTTTTTGCTGCAGATTTTTGCTGCTTTTTTTATGCCAATTTTCAGCTGCTAGGACACCTCACAATGGCTCTTCACACCTCACAATGGCTCTTCACACCTTACTACCAGGAACTCCCTCACAATAGATCACAATCAGGACACCTCACAATGGCTCTTCACACCTCACAATGGCTCACAATGGCTCTTCACACCTCACTAACCACACCCCTAAGCTCTTGGCTGTGAGATCCCTTCCTGCTGGCCATGATTTTCTGCACAAAAAACGCAGCAAATAATGCTACATGCGTTTTTTCAGAGTTTTTGCAGCGTTTTTTTTCATCACCCATTCAAGTCAATGGGTGAAAAAACGCTGCAAAAACGCAGCAAAAACGCTGAAAGAAGTGACATGCCCTATGTCCAAAAAAAGCAGTAAAGCAGAAAATACTGATCAAACAAAAAAACAACGTGTGTGCATGAGATTTCTGAAATCTCATAGGCTTTACTGGTACTGTAAAAAGCAGCTGAAAATTATCATAAAAAAAAGCAGCAAAAAAAGCAGCAAAAAAGTCCTGTGTGAACGTACCCTAACTGTAACAATTGAATGCAATGATGGAGGAGAGCGCGTCCGCTGTCGCTCCCTCTCCCATCATTCCCTGCTCTGCCTCGATCTGACACTGCGGGTGCGCGATGGCGCCATATCATCGCACACCTGCTGTGTGGCCGGGGAGACTGCAGCTGCTGAGACCGGATCTGGGAGCAGCGCGGGGCACGAGGAGAGGTGAGGAGAGTGTTTTTTTTTAAATATATCAATGAGTGATAACTGGATTGTGGGGCAATTGGGGGGGCTGTATTACATTCTATGGGGGCTGTGCTGTATTACATTCTATAGGGGGCTATGCTGTATTACATTCTATAGGGGGCTTTATTACATTCTATGGGGGCTGTGCTGTATTACATTCTATGGGGCCTGTGCTGTATTACATTCTATGGGGGGCTTTATTACATTATATGGGGGCCGGCTGCATTACATTATATGGGGGCTGGCAGTATTACATTCTATAGGGGGGGCTTTATTACATTCTATGGGGGCTGTGCTGCATTACATTCTATAGGGGCTGGCTGCATTACATTCAATGGGGGCTGGCTGCATTACATTCTATGGGTCTGGCTGCATTACATTCTATGGGGGCTGGCTGCATTACATTGCTGTATTACATCCTATTGGGGGGCTTTATTACATTCTATGGGGGTTGTGCTGTATTACATTCTATGGGGGGTTTATTACATTCTATGGGGGCTGTGCTGTATTACATTCTATGGGGGGCTTTATTACATTCTATGGGGACTGGCTGCATAAGATTGCTGTATTACATTCTATTGGTGGGGGGGTTATTACATTCTATGGGGCTGGCTCCATTAAATTCTGTGGGGGGCTTTATTACATTCTATGGGGGCTGGCTGCATTACATTCTGTGGGGGCTGGCTGCATTACATTGCTGTATTACATTCTATTGGGGGGACTTTATTACATTCCATGGGGGATGGCTGCATTACATTCTATGGGGGCTGTGCTGTATTACATTCTATGGGGGTTGTGCTGTATTACATTCTATGGGGGTTGTGCTGTATTACATTCTATGGGGGGCTTTATTACATTCTATGGTGCCTGTGCTGTATTACATTCTATTGGGGCTGTGCTGTATTACATTCTATAGGGGCTGGGCTGCATTACATTCTATGGGGGGGCTGTATTACATTCTATGGGGCTACATTATATTCTATGGGGGGCTGTATTATATTCTGTGAGGGGTGATTGCATCATACTCTTATGAGGGGGCTGCATTATATTCTATGGGGAGCTGCATTATACTATATGAGGAGTGCTGCATTGTATTCTATGGAGGGGCTACATTATATTTTATGGGGGGCTGCATTTTGCTCTATGAGGGGGCTACCATATATATATGCAGGGGCTGCATTATACTCTATGAGGGGGCTGCATTATATTCTCTGGGGGTATTACATATACTCGGGGCTACAATATATTCTGTGGGGTGGCTGCATTATACTCTGGGGTGGCATCATTATACTATATGTGGGCTGCATTTTACTGTATAGAGGACTATGGGGAATACATTATACTATATGAAGAACTATGGGGTGTATTATACTATGGGAAGTGAATTGTACTACATGGGTGACAATGGCAGTGCATTATACTATATGGAGCACTATGAGGAGTGTATTATACTATTTGGAGGACTGGCAGTACATTATACTATATGGAGGACTGAGGAGTGTATTATACTATATGGAGGACTGAGTAGTGTATTTTAATATATGGAGGACTATGAGGAGTGTATTATACTACATGGAGGACTGAGGAGTGTATTATACGATATGGAGGACTATGAGGAGTGTATTATACTATATGGAGGACTGAGGAGTGTATTATACTATATGGAGGACTGAGGTGCATATTATAATATATGGAGGACTATGGGGTGTATTATACTAAAGAAGCAAAATGCTGCCTATTCATCGAGTGATTGGATTGTTTATGTGGGAACAGAAATTCTTGTTCTCAGCAGCACATCGCCAGTGTAAACTATAGATCTGCTGATAGCATGATACTGTATGGGGACAGATTGATCTAATTGTGATTCTTCTGTTCTCTTCATTCTTTCTCAGTTGGTGTAAAGAGGCCGGGAAACAAGCGAACGACTTCAGTATTGTCGATCACACTCGTTTAGCGGCCTGAGATCTGTGCATGTAAATACAGCAGAAATGCTTCGCAGGGAGATGAGGCAAGGATGATGACAGTTGTAGTTAGCAGCCGACGCCTGTGAATAGCGCTAACTCTACTGCTTTTCCCAGCGCCAAAGCATTTAATTCTGGTGTGTAATGATTTTTTGTGTTGATGTCAGCTGTGTAATGTCAGCTGCTACCCTGGTGTAAGTAATGGAGAGGTGTCTATCAGACACCCCCACTACTAGCCCAGACCTAGCGAGACCCAGCGACTCTGAAGAGTGGTGACAGTGGTAACAATACTGCTCTTCACAGTCGCCGAGCTCAGCGCAAGACCCGGAATATCTCAAGAGCGGTGATGTTACTGATGTCACCGCTCTTCAGTCACCGGGTTTCGTGCTGCGCAGCGGAACCAAAAGTGGCTGTAGACAAAGTGTATGGAGCATCAGAATGAGGTTCCATAGCCTTTGGTCGTCTCATCCATTCATTATCTATGAGATCTAGTTATGTAGGTAAAGTAGCAGCTTTTCTTGGTACTGCAACTAAAAGCAATAAATAGGACTGAGCTATAATGCTGGATACAGCTGTAATTATATCTTATACTAGCTGTACTACCCGGCTTTGCCACAAAACAAATAGATAGAAATGTAATTATTAAAAGACAATAACTAAGTTCATTGGCTCTTGAGGAAGCAGCTCTTGTTTTCATGTCTGCAAGCCTCTCTTCCCTCTCCTCAGAAAGTTCATTGGCTCTTGAGGAAGCAGCAGCTGTTCTTATGTGTGTCAGCCTTGTTTCTCGGTCTTCACATTTTACATTGGCCCGTTTCTTTTCGTATAAGCTGACATTTGTGCCATGGAATTCCTTTTCTTATGAGGCATTATTGTGGTAAAAATAGCCTGTAACTGGCAGTTTCTATATCCTCTCACATAGAGGTAATGTGACTGACATCAGCCTTTCCACCAACACACCCTAACTGACGTGCTATTACCTCACACAAGCTTTGTCATACTGAGAATGTCCTTTGTTGCCTATAATGACTAATCAGAGTTCAGATTAATTAACTGTAGCAAAATAGAAGCTGAGCTGTGATTGGTTGCTATTGGCAGCCTGATAAATCCCCAGCCAACAGGAAGCCCTCTCTCCTGGCAGTATATATTAGCTCACACATACACATAATAGACAGGTCATGTGACTGACAGCTGCCGTATTTCCTATATGGTACATTTGTTGCTCTTGTAGTTTGCTTATTAATCAGATTTTTATTTTTGAAGGATAATACCAGACTTGTGTGTGTTTTAGGGTGAGTTTCATGTGTCAAGTTGTGTGTGTTGAGTTGCGTGTGGCGACATGCATGTAGCGACTTTTGTGAGATGAGTTTTGTGTGGCAACATGTGTGTAGCAACTTTTTGGGTGTCGAGTTGCATGTGACAGGTTAGAGTAGCAAGTTGTGTGCAGCAAGTTTTGCGCATGGCGAGTTTTGCGCGTAGCGAGTTTTATGTGTGGTGCATTTTGAGTATGTGCTAGTTTTGTGTGAGGCAACTTTTGCATGTGTTGCAACTTTTGTGCATGTGGCAATTTTTCTGCGTGTGCAAGTTTTGCGTGTGGCGAGTTTTCCATGAGATGAGTTTTGCACGTGTGGCTAGTTTTGCGCGTGGCGAGTTTTGAGTGACGACTTTTGTGTTTCGACTTTTATGTGGCGAGGTTGGTGTATGTGTGGTGAAATGTGTGCTGAGGGTGGTATATGTGTTCAAGCACGTGGTAGTGTGTGGCGCATTTTGAGTGTGTGTTCATATCCCCGTGGTGGTGAGTATCCCATGTCGGGGCCCCACCTTAGCAACTGTATGGTATATACTCTTTGGCGCCATCTCTCTCTTTAAGTCCCCCTTGTTCACATCTGGCAGCTGTCAATTGGCCTCCAACACTTTTCCTTTCACTTTTTCCCCATTACAGTAATGGGGAAAAAGTGACAAAGGGGCAAAATTGTTTGGTGAATTGGAATGCGCAGGGTTAAAATTTCGCCTCACAACATAGCCTATGACGCTCTCGGGGTCCAGACGTGTGACTGCAAAATTGTGTGGCTGTAGCTGCGACGGTGCAGATGCCAATCCCGGACATACACCATACCTCCCAACCATCCCGGATCCAGCGGGACTGTCCCTATTTTGACAGTCAGCCCTGTGATCCCGGGCGGGACATTAGTTGTCCTGCACTGGTTGGGAGAGGTGTATATCACCCGGTCAGCTCCCTGAGCCCCTGCACCCGCAGACTCTCTGTGCGCACAGAACCTGTGATGAAGTCACAGGATGGGAGGAGTCAGGGGGGTCACATGATCGGGAGGACCTCCGTGTACAGGACTCTGCTGGTTGTCATGGCGCTGGAGGAAGGTAAGGGTATGTGTGAGGTCAGGAGGTGTTTACAGTGTGGATATAGCAGAGCCATGTGTGTGCGAGGTGTATGGATCGGAGCAGTGTGTGAAAGGTGTATGGAGCAGAGCCGTGTGTGTAAGACGTGTACGGAGTGGAGCCACGTGTGTACGAAGTGTGCGGAGCAGAGCCATGTGTGTACAAGGTATACGGAGTGGAGCAGTGTGTGCAATGTGTATGGAGCGGAGCCGTGTGTGTACGAGATGTATGGAGCAGAGCCGTGTGTGTACGAGATGTATGGAGAGGAGCCATGTGTGTATGAGGTGTACGGAGTGGAGCCGTGTGTGTGCGAGGTGTACGGAGAGGAGCCGTGTGTGTACGAGGTGTACGGAGTGGAGCCGTGTGTGTGCGAGGTGTACAGAGAGGAGCCGTGTGTGTACGAGGTGTACGGAGTGGAGCCGTGTGTGTATGAGGTGTACGGAGTGGAGCCGTGTGTGTATGAGGTGTACGGAGCGGAGCCGTGTGTATGAGGTGTACGGAGCGGAGCCGTATGTATGAGGTGTACGGAGCGGAGCCGTGTGTACGAGGTGTACGGAGCGGAGCCGTGTGTGTACGAGGTGTACGGAGCGGAGCCGTGTGTGTACGAGGTGTATGGAGCAGAGCCGTGTGTACGAGGTGTATGGAGCGGAGCCATGTGTACGAGGTGTATGGAGCGGAGCCGTGTGTACGAGGTGTACGGAGCGGAGCCGTGTGTACGGTGTGGAGACGTGTGTGTACGAGGTGTACGGTGTGGAGCCGTGTGTGTACAAGGTGTATGGAGCGGAGCCGTGTGTGTGTGAGGTGTATGGAGCGGAGCCGTGTGTGTGTGAGGTGTATTTAGCGGAGCCGTGTGTGTGCGAGGTGTATGGAGTGGAGCCGTGTCTGTGCGAGGTGTATGGAGAGGAGCCATGTGTGCAAGTGTAAGGAGCGCAGCCACGTGTGTAGGAGTAGCTATGTGTGGCCATTATATGGTGCGAAGTATCATGTGCAGCCAATATACAGTATGGAGCATCATGAGCGGCCAATATACAGTATGGAGCATCATGTGCGGCCAATATACAGTATGGAGCATCATGTGCGGTCATTTTACAGTATGGAGCATCATGTGCGGTCATTATACAGTATGGAGCATCATGTGTGGTCATTATACAGTATGGAGCATCATGTGCGGTCATTTTACAGTATGGAGCATCATTTGGGGTCATTATACAGTAGGGAGCATCATGTGCGGCCATTATACAGTATGGAGCACTGTGTGGCCATATTTTTTTGTTTATAATTATTGTATATGAAACAGTGTGATCAGCAGTGCTAAATGGGTGTGGTTGGGACGTGGATATGGGTGTGACTAGTTATGAATGGGTGTGGTCAGAGGCGTGGCCTAAAATTTGCCGCGGCGCGCGTTGCGCACCGCTAACTTTGTCCCTCTTTCCCATCTTCAAAAGTTGGGAGGTATGTTTACAGTAAACAGGTTTACAGTGACACACTGGTACAGAGGGGAGAGGACCCTGTCCTTGCGGACTTACATTCTATGGGATAGTGGGGAAGAGACAGAAGGTAGGGGTGAGGCGGCGGTGGTGAGGCGCGCGGCTCGGTTATTGTAGGCTGTAGGCTTTCCTGAAGAGATGGGTTTTCAGGTTCCGTCTGAAGGATCCGAGGGTAGTGGATAATCGGACGTGTTGAGGCATGGAATTACAGAGGATGGGGGATATTCGGGAGAAATCTTGGAGGCGATTGTGTGAGGAACGAATAAGTGTGGAGGAGAGTAGGAGGTCTTGGGATGAACGAAGATTACGTGAGGGAAGATAGTGGGAGATTAGTTCAGAGGTATAGGGAGGGGACAGGTTGTGGATGGCTTTGTAGATCAGTGTTAGTAGTTTGAACTGGATTCGTTGGGGAATTGGGAGCCAGTGGAGGGATTTGCAGAGGGGAGAAGCAGGGGAGTAGCGAGGAGAGAGATGGATTAGGCGGGCAGCAGAGTTGCGGGCAGCAGAGTTGAGGACAGACTGGAGTGGTGCAAGAGAGTTAGCGGGGAGGCCACAGAGGAGGGTGTTGCAGTTATCGAGGCGGGAGATGATGAGAGTATGCACAAGAGTTTTGGTAGATTGTGGACTGAGGAAGGAACGGATTCTGGCAATATTTTTGAGTTGGAGGCGACAGGAGGTGGCAAGAGCTTGAACGTGAGGTTTGAAGGACAGGGCAGAGTCAAGAGTTACCCCGAGGCAACGGATTTCAGGAGCGGGAGAGAGCGTGATGCCGTTCACCATAATAGATAGATTGGGTAGGGGGGATACGTGAGGTGGGGGAAAGATGATGAATTCGGTTTTGTCTACATTGAGTTTTAGGAAGCGAGAGGTGAAGAAGGAGGATATGGCTGACAGACACTTCGGGATTCTGGACAGCAGGGAGGTGACATCTGGGCCAGAGAGGTATATCTGAGTGTCGTCTGCATACAGGTGGTACTGGAAGCCATGGGACTTTATGAGTTGTCCTAGGCCAAGGGTATAGATGGAAAAAAGTAGGGGTCCTAGGACAGATCCTTGAGGGACTCCAACAGAGAGAGGGCGGGATGAGGAGGTAGTGTGGGAGTGGGAAACGCTAAATGTGCGGTTGGATAGGTATGAGGCAATCCAGGACAGGGCGAGGTCTTTGATGCCAAGGGAAGAAAGAATCTGTAGCAGTAGGCAGTGATCGACTGTGTCGAAAGCAGAGGACAGGTCAAGAAGGAGGAGGATGGACAACTGTCTGTTAGCTTTGGCTGTGACTAGGTCATTAGTAATTTTTGTCAGGGCAGTTTCGGTCGAGTGGTGGGGGCGGAAGCCAGATTGGAGGTTGTCAAGGAGAGAGTTAGATGAGAGGTGGGAGGAAAGTTGTCCATGGACATGCTGCTCAAGGAGTTTGTATAAGGTGTATGGAGCGCAGTCATGTGTGTACGAGGTGTACGGAGTGGAGCCGTGTGGTACGAGGTGTATGGGGAGGAGCTGTGTGTGTATGTGGTGTACGGAGTGGAGCTGTGTGTGTACGAGGTGTATGGGGAGGAGCCTTGTGTGTATGAGGTGTAAGAAGCGGAGCCGTGTGTGTACGAGATGTATGGAGAGGAGCTGTGTGTGTATGAGGTGTACGGAGCGGAGCCGTGTGTGTATGAGGTGTACGGAGCGGAGCCGTGTGTGTACGGAGTGGAGCTGTGTGTGTACGAGGTGTATGGGGAGGAGCCGTGTGTGTATGAAGTGTACGGAGCGGAGCCGTGTGTGTATAAGGTGTATGGAGCGGAGCCGTGTGTGTACGAAGTGGAGCCGTGTGTGTACGAGATGTGTGGAGAGGAGCCGTGTGTGTATGAGGTGTACGGAGCGGAGCCATGTGTGTATAAGGTGTATGGAGCGGAGCCGTGTGTGTACGATGTCTACGGAGTGGAGCCGTGTGTGTACGAGATGTATGGAGAGGAGCCGTGTGTGTATGAGATGTATGGAGAGGAGCTGTGTGTGTACGAGGTGTACGGAGCGGAGCCGCATGTGCAAGGTGTATGGAGCGGATTCGTGGGTGTACGGAGCGGACGCTGGCTGTGTCGGATCGGAGCAGATATTGCTCCTCGCTCTGACACTGACTGGCACAGGAGACACAGGAGGTCTTTATCAGTGGCGTATCACAGCTGCAGTGACGTGAGCAGTCAGCGGCGCAGCTGGATGACACCATTCAGAGCCGTGGGAGTGGAACCTGCCGGCTGCTGCGAGGGAGCGCGGTGAAAGGTGTGTGTGTAGTGATGGAGAAGGCAATGATGGGGGTGGGGTAACCATGTGTGGCCATTATACTGCACCCAGCATTGCGTGGGGTCATTATACTGTATGTAGCATCGTGAGGGGCCATTATACTGTACCCAGCATTATGTGTGGCCATTATACTGTACCCAGCATCGTGTGGGGCCGTTATACTGTACAAAGCATCATGTGGGGCCATTATACTGTATGGACCATCACGTGGGGCAAGTATACTGTACGCAGCATCATGTGGGGCCATTATACAGTATGGAGCATAATGTGGCCATTATACAGTATGGAGCATTATGTGTGGAGATTATACAGTATGGGGCACTGTGTGGCCATTATACAGTATGGAGCATCATGTGGAGCCATTATACAGTAAGGAGCATCATGTGTGGCCATTATACAGTATGGAGCATCATGTGTGGCCATTATACAGTACGCAGCAACATGTGTGTGTTCATTATACAGTACGAAGCATCATGTGGGGTCATTATACAGTATGGAGCGTCATGTGTGGCCGTTATACAGTATGGAGCGTCATGGGTGGCCATATTTTTTTGTTTATAATTATTGTTTACGAAACATTGTGATCAGAAGTGCTAAATGGGTGTGGTTGGGGCGTGACTAGTTGCGAAATGGGTGTGGTCAGAGGTGTGGCCTAAAATTTGCCGCTGCGCGTGCCGCTGACTTTATCCCTCTTTCCCTTCCTCGAAAGTTGGGAGGTATGCATACACACATACACACACACATATTCAGCTTTATATATTAGATAGTCGTGTTACTCCCCTCACTTCTTGTAACCTACAGGTGTACAAAGATATTATACAGTCACCATGTGACAAGTGGGCCTGTGTAACTTCAAATGCCAGGGCTGAATTTTAGTCCCAGTCCGCCCCTGAGTGGATCTATTAGAGCCTCTTTAAGATAGCCATACAGCTTAAACAGCTGTGTAAATCTTGACTCCTTCCCTATCCACAATATTAGGATTATGCTGCTGCCAGTTACCTTGACTGCATCTCATCTTTAGAACAAAAGGATTGAGCATTTTGAAATTCAATATGCCTGATCTTTCTTTCTCTCAAGTCCGTGGTGGTCATCTGATTCCGCCGAAACCAGCAGGTTGGACTAATATTCATCTAATGTGTATTGCCACCTTTCTGTTGCTGCTCTGACCCTTCACCATGCTTTACACTGCTGCTCAGCTTCATCAGATGGGTTTCTGTGTATAACCACAAGCCCAGGACATAATCATGTCAGCGCACAGAGAGCCGATCCCCCTCCACAATATATCCTCATTAGTGAGAACAAGATCTGCCAAAAGAGAACCAAGATCAAAACCCCCAACAACATGTACCTTGTAAGGTTAACATGGCCGTGAAGTTCCCAGTCTTTCTCTCATGGTGTCTTTGGTAATTGGCTTCATGGAGATAAGCAGTAACAAGAAGGGAAAGTTTCCAGGGGAAGAATAGTTTTGATGGACAAAATGATCAGATGTCAAAACCGTGGTTCTGTAGTAAGAAAACACAAAGACATTAGATATGCTTATATACAGTACATAGAGATCGGTCCAGCAGAAGACCCTGCTCTCTAGGCTCACACAAGATCGATCTTCCTACAGATAATTCATCCATCAAGTCGCTATGGCTCATCCATTTTTAAAAACTGATAGAGGTGACTGGTCTGACGTTTTTTGTGCACTGACTCTAGGTAATGTATAGGGTCACACGACTGTATAAAAAAATACACTGCTCAAGAAAATAAAGGGAACACTAAAATCCCACATGAAGTTACAGGCTGATCCAACTTCAGTGGAAATGCCTCAAGACAAGGAAATGATGCACAGTATTGTGTGTGGCCTCCACGTGCCTGTATGACCACCCTACAATGCCTGGGCATGCTCCTGAGGGATCTCCTTCCAGACCTGGACTAAAGCATCCGCCAACTCCTGGACAGTCTGTGGTGCAACGTGACGTTGGTGGATGGTGCGAGACATGATGTCCCAGATGTGTTCAATCGGATTCACGTCTGGGGAACGGGCGGGCCAGTACATAGCTTCAATGCCTTCATCTTGCAGGGACTGCTGACACACTCCAGCCACATGAGGTCTGACATTGTCCTGCATTAGGAGGAACCCAGGGCCAACCGCACCAGCATATGGTCTCACAAGGGGTCTGAGGATCTCATCTCGGTACCTAATGGCAGTCAGGCTACCTCTGGCGAGCATAAATAATCAATAAAGGAAAATCAATCAGATATTAAGTTACTCAAAGAATAATGCCATATACGATTATTCTTTGGGTAACTTAATATCTGATTGATTTTCCTTTATTGATTATGCTGGCCGGTTGGCACACTGCGCCCCCTCACCTCATTACTTGGTTTTATTCTTTGTGTTTTAGCATGCCACACATGCTTTTTAAATTGTGTTGTACAATGATGTCTTTTTCTTATTGTCGTCTAATAAAGTTTATATAATTATTACTTTGTCTTCTGGATACTTCCTTTTTTTCTTTTGGATTTGTGGTAATAGTATCCTATTTTCATACTTATTAGTACAATTGGTATTTATTTTCTATGTAGGTTTATTTACCTCTGGCGAGCACATGGAGGGCTGCGCGGCCCGCCAAAGAAATGCCACCCCACACCATTACTGACCCACTGCCAAACCGCTCATGCTGAAGGATGTTGCAGGCAGCAGATCGCTCTCCACGGCATCTCCAGACTGTCACGTGCTCAGTGTGAACCTGCTTTCATCTGTGGCGAGCACAGGGTGCCAGTGGCGAATTTGTCAATCCTGGTGTTCTGTGGCAAATGCCAAGCGTCCTGCACGGTGTTGGGCTGTGAGCACAACCCATCTGTGGACGTCGGGCACTCAGACCATCCTCATGGAGTCGGTTTCTAACCGTTTGTGCAGACACAAGCACATTTGTGGCCTGCTGGAGGTCATTTTGCAGGTCTTTGTCAGTGCTCCTCCTGTTCCTCCTTGCACAAAGGTTGAGGTAGCGGTCCTGCTGCTGGGTTGTTGCCCTCCTACGGCCCCCTCCACGTCTCCTGGTGTACTGGCCTGTCTCCTGGTAGCGCTTCCAGCCTCTAGACACTACGCTGACAGACACAGCAAACCTTCTTGCCACAGCTCGCATTGATGTCCCATCCTGGAGGAGCTGCACTACCTGAGCCACTTGTGTGTAGCGTCCGTCTCATGCTACCACGAGTGTGAAAGCAGAACCAACATTCAAAAGTGACCAAAACATCAGCCAGAAAGCATTGGTACTGAGATGTGGTCTGTGGTCCCCACCTGCAGAACCTCTCCTTTATTGAGGGTGTCTTGATAATTGCCAATAATTTCCATCTGTTGTCTATTCCATTTGCACAACAGCATGTGAAATTACCGTATATACTCGAGTATAAGCCGAGATTTTCAGGCCAAATTTTTATTATCACATGCAGATTCGGTCAGTGAAAACAGTCGCTCATCTGCACCGCCCCATTGAATAATATTGGTCCGAGTGCGATCCTATTTTTTGATGGACAGCACTCAGGCCAAAAATACGGTGGTGAGCACTGGGCCGGATGGGAAACTTTAAGTACAAAGTCTGTCCTCTGATTCTCATCCATTTTACACAGATTTCCATAGACTTTAGGGTAAGTTCACACAGGGCGTTTTTGCTCCTTTTTTTATGCTAATTTTCAGCTGCTTTTTCCATTACCAGCAAAGCCTATAAGATTTCAGAAATCTCATGCACACACATTGGTTTTTTGTGAGGATTTTGTGCTTTGCTGCGTTTTTTGACGTAGAACAGGTCACTTCTTTCAGCGGTTTTGCTGCGTTATTTCAGCATTTTTCACCCGTTAACGTGAATGGGTGTTGAAAAAACGCTGCAAAAACGCAGGTATCATTATTTGCTGTGTTTTTGCTGCTGAAAATTCAAGGACATTAGCATGGATAAAGAGAAAAAAAAAAAACACAACAAAAAAATGCACCTAAACCTGCGTTTTTAATGCAGCTTCTTTCCTGACAAGAAGATCAGGTTTTGCTACAGAAAGAAAAGCAGCAAAAACGCCCTGTGTGAACTTACCCTTAATAATAATCTGTGTAAAGTGCTGTGGAATTAAAGGCGCGATATCAGCAAGTAAAATACATTATAAAAAAAAGAAAGGCCAATCTGTATCGCTGTTTCTAGCCCCGCCGAGCCCCCCGTCCTCCAACTATTCAATGTATAAAAATAATTGCTACCTAACGGGAACCCAATTCAGTATATATAATAGAGGTCCCATGTGTGGGAAAAAATAAAAACATGAAAAAAATAACTGAAAAACAAGCCAGATATTTCCTTTTTTTTCCGACACTTTCCCTCGATATCAAAGAAAAAAAATTAAGAATATAAAAATGACAAAAAAAACATAAAAATAAGGTTCAAACAAGGTGTCACTAAATAAAGAGGCAACAATTATTTGGATGCTTAAACGAGAAAACATTTTAGAGCTAGTAAAAATGCATATAAATGTTTTTTTGTTTTTTGTTTTTAAAGTGTCTGGTCGTGAAATGGTCATAATGATATTTCATTTTCGATTATTATCACGGATTATATAAAGAACTTTATGACTCCGCAACCAAGCTTTATTAGCGCTCTCTAACCAGACTCAGCGAGCGCCAATGGGATCGCAGAACGTCACTCTCACGAAGCCGTTAGAAGCTATTGTTAGTTATGGTCTTACTCTAGGTATCCCTCCGCTCTACAATATAGTCCCTCTCAATGCAAATCGCTTTATTGCTACGGTTTCACGTATGACTAACGGAGATGGCGACGATTATTATCAGCGATCTGGGATATTATTATTGGATTGTGATCGATTAGATTAGATTTTATCTTTGATGTAGAGAAGATCTCGTCACTCGCGCAAAGGCTTCTGGGTTGGGATGTGTGCTGAGCGGGTCACGGGAGACTGCGGAAGGTTCTACTGTCCGTGGCTGGTGCTGGGGCGGTGATGGCCTCGGTGAGATAGATTTATGACTGGCGCCTTCTGGGGGTGACGGGGATCAGGAGATTTTATCTTTCTCGTCCCCATATGATGTGATAATGCTGAGCGGGCGGGCGTGAGGCCGGAGCTCTCCCCGGGGCTGCAGCACCATCCTGCCCGGCTGTACAGGGGACGTGCTGGGGCCGGTGCCCGGGCCTCCTGGCCGGATCTCCCCCCACACCGCGCTGCTCCCACTAGATGGCGCCTGTGTTCCTCATAGTGTGAAGGAGGAAATGCTGCAGTAATAAGCGCCATAAGCGGGGTCTGGAGGCCTCTCCTCACAGCTGTGGGCGGATATTAGCAGCGATTTGTTCTGTTTCTAGTGATGTTTCCAGTTGTCACAGTCTGTTCTGTGCCCCATACACTGCGGCCATCTGCTAGTAATGTGTCCTCCATGTGGGGGGCTGGAGCCTGATTATAGGGGTATTCCCAGCTCCGAGATCCTGCCCCAATATGGAATAACATTAGCTAATACGTCCAATTAAAACTACTGCAGTATAGTTCTTCTGATTAGCTATGTGGCAGGGCATACCTCATATGCAGGCTTTGCAGTAGTGTAGGTATCCATGGTTACGACCACTCGTAGTGAGTTGTTAACGAGGCTGAAGTTGGTTTCTTATTCGGCAATTTTTTTTTTTGTAGGTTTAACGACAAAAAAATAAGCATCACAATATAACATACAATGCAGCGAGGTGCCGTAATGTGAATACACTTAAAAACAGCTACAAAAATTATAAAACTGGCACAAAAATGGGCATGAAAGGGGTAAATGACTTTGGGCCACTGATGTCATACTGCAGACATATAGACCAGGGCGCCCCACAGCAAAACCAGGAATCTCCAGCCTGGCCCAAATGGGCCAGTGGGCAGCACGATGGCTCAGTGGTTAGCACTGCAAGGAGTTTGCATGGGTTTCCTCCAGTTTCCTCCCACATTCCAAAGACATACTGATAGGGCATGTAGATTGTGAGCCCCATCGGGGACAGCGATGATAATGTGTGCAAACTGTACAGCGCTGCGGAATATGTTGGCGCTATATAAAGATTATTATTACTTAAACTAGATGATGGCCCGATTGTAACGCATCCGGTATTCTAGAATATGTATTTATGTATGTACGGTATATAACCACATAGTATATAGCACAGGCCACGTAGTATATAGGAGCCATGTAGTATATAGCAGACAAATACTACGTGGCTTGTGTTATATACTATGTGGCTGCTATATACCGTACATAAATACATATTCTAGAATACCCGATGCGTAAATACAGGCCACGCAATATATAATACAGCCCACGCAGTATATAACACAGGCCACGTAATATATAGCACAGCCCACGCAGTATATAACACAGGCCACGCAGTATATAACACAGGCCACGCAGTATATAACACAGGCCACGCAGTATATAACACAGGCCACGCAGTATATAACACAGGCCACGCAGTATATAACACTGACCACGTAATATATAGCACAGCCCACGCAGTATATAACACTGCACACGTAGTATATAGCAGCCACGTAGTATATAACACAGGCCACGCAGTATAGAACACAACCCACATAGTATATAACACTGGCCATGTAGTATATAGCAGTGTGGGGACCATATCCCTGTTAAAAAAAAAATAATTTAAATAAAAAATAGTTATATACTCACCCCTGGGATCCAGCGAAGCTCCGGCGATACGCACGCGGCTGCCGCCATCTTCCGTTCCCATGCATTGCGAAATTACCCAGATGACTTAGCGGTCTCGCGAGACTGCTAAGTCTTCTGGGTAATTTCGCATTGCATCTCTGGGAACGGAGCTGGCGGCAGGCGCGAGCGCATCGTCGGACTACGTAGGGTGAGAATAGCAGGTTAGTAAAAAGTTGGGGACACACAGGGTTAATAGCAGCGGTAACGGAGTGCGTTACCCGCGGCGTAGCGCGGTCCATTACCGCCGGCATTAACCCTGTGTGAGCGGTGACTGGAGGGGAGTATGCAGGCGCCGGGCACTGACTGCAGGGAGGAAGGAAGGAGCGGCCATTTTTCCACCGGACTGTGCCCGTCGCTGATTGGTCGTGGCTGTTTTGCCTCGACCAATCAGCGACTTGGCTTTCCATGACAGACAGAGGCCGCAACCAATGAATATATGTGACAGAAAGACAGACAGAAGTGACCCTTAGACAATTATATAGTAGATGGGTTCTGGGCATCATAACTGGCGTCAAAGTGGAAAAACAGCCGATTTCCCAGATTTTAATAAGTAATAGTGATGGGCGAGTAGCATTGTTGCTCTGGTTTCCCCGAGCACGCTCTGGGGATCTCCGAGTATTTGTGAGTGCTTGGAGAGTTTTTGTCCAAGCAGCTGCATGATTTACGGCTGCTAGCCAGCCTGAGTACATGTGGGGGTTTCCTGGTTGCTAGTTAATCCCCACATGTATTCAAGCTGTCTGCTGCGGTCGACAAAAACTAAATCACCGAGCAGTCACATACTCGGAGACCACCTGAGCATGCTTGGGAAAACCCGAGCAACGGATATAGTCGCTCATCACTAATAAGTAACTGATGTTTTAAAGGGTTAAATGACTTTGGGCCACTGATCTCACACAGGAATACACAGATGTATATTCTTAGTGTGAGATCAGTGGCCCAAAGTCAATTAGCCCCTTAAAACATCAGTCACTTATTCAAATCTGTGAAAATCAGATGTTTTCCCAATGTGATGCCAGTTCTGATGCCCAGAACCCATTTTGGCCAGACTAGAGGGACCTGTGTTTGATGCGGGGCATCACTATCTGTGTATTCTTAGTGTGAGATCAGAGGCCCAAAGTCATTTAACCCCTTAAAACATCAGTTATTAGTTACTTATTGAAATCTGTGAAAATGGGCTGTTTGCCCACTTTGATGCCAAGAACCCATTTGAGCCATGATAGAGGGACCTGGGTGTGATGCGCAACATCAATGTCTCTATTCTTTGTGTGTGCTTTGTGAGCCAAAGGTATTTAACCCCTTAAAAACATCAGTTACTTATTCAAAATCTGTGAAAATGGGCCGTTTGCACACTTTGATGCCAGTTCTCATGCCCTGAGCCCATATGGGCCAGGCTGGAGGGACCTGGGTTTCATGCAGGGCGCCGCTGTGTATTCTTAGTGTGAGATCAGTGTCCCAAAGTAATTTAACCCCTTAAAAACATCAGTTACTTATTCAAATGGCCAAAATCGACTTCCCACTTTGATGCCACTTCTGATGCCCAGAGCCCATTTAGGCCAGGCTGGAGGGTCCTGGGTTTGATGCAAGGCATCACTATCTATGTATTCTTAGTGTGAGATCAGAGGCCCAAAGTCATTTAACCCCCTTCTCATGCGGTCCTCGGTGTCCGCAATGTCTGGGCAGCAGCCGCATCCTTCCGGCCCTTTAACTTCAAGTGCACCGCACGCAATGTTCATCACAGCATGCTGCCTGCCCTGCACAGGAATGGTGTCATCGGGGTGGGCAGGGTTAGCATCAGGTGGGCGTGGCTGGGGTGGGCGGGGCCTGCACCAAATGCTCTCCCGTCCTACTGTCCCTGAAGAGGAGATGCTGCAGCCAGAGAGTCCAGAGCGATCTCTGCTGGCAGCTCTGCAGGTGATCTGTGTCCCTCAGCTAATCTATGTGCCCACTGTGATCTCTGTACCCCCCTGCTATGTGCCCCAATACGATCTCTTTGCTCCCCCAACTATAAGCCCCCTGTGATCTCTGTGCCTCCCAGCAATGTGGCCCATGTCATCTCTGTGCCCCTCCTGTGATCCCTGTGCCCATCAGCTATGTGCCCCCTGTGATCTCTGTTCCCCCCGCTATGCACCCCAATATGATCTATTTGCTCCCCCAACTATAAGCTCTGTGATCTCTGTGCCTCCCAGATATATGCCCCATTTTATCACTGTGCCCCTCCTGTGATCCCTGTACCCCCCAGCTATGTGCCCCTGTGATTTGTGCCCCCCCTCTATGTGCCACCCACTTTGTGCCACCCACTTTGTGCCCCAATGATCTTTTTGCTCCCCCAACTATAAGCCCCCTGTGATCTCTGTGCCTCCAAGCTATATGCCCCATGTCATGTCTGTGCCCCTCCTGTGATCCATGTGCCCCAATATGATCTTTGCTCTCCCAATTATAAGCCCTCTGTGACTCCAAGCTGTGCCCCCTGTGATTTCTGTTCCCCCTGTGATTTCTGTTCCCCCTGTGATCTCTGCCCCGTATCTATATGCCCCTCTGTGCTTTCTGTGCCGTCCAACTATATGCCCCCTGTGATCTGTTCCCCCTGTGATCTCTCTGCCCCTCCAGCTATATGCCCCCTTGTGATATCTGTGCCCCCAGCTATGTGCATCCCTATGATATCTGTGCCCCCTGCTATGTACCCCACTGTGATATTTGTGCTCCCATTTGAACTGTGCCCCCTGTGATCTGTCTCCTCCAGCTGTGTGTGGCCCTCCGTGATCTCTGTGTCTCCCAGCTATGTGCCCTCTCTTGATCTTTGTCTCCCCCTGTGATTTCTGTGCCCCCCCCCCCCTGTGATCTTTGTGCCACCCCTGGAAAAGCAACTGTGAGAAGCAACATAAGCATCACCTAATATAATAAAAAGAAGAAAGTGGCACTCACCAAGATCTTGCTAGACAGTGGATTGTCCTTTATTGCAATATCACAACATAGCGACTTTTACATGGAGAGGCGGCAGGTTAGAGGTAGGGTGCGGGGAGTGAGGAGAGGACTACGGCCGTTTCGCGCTTGTGACCAAGAAACTCTCCTCACTCCCCGCACCCTACCTCTAACCTGCCGCCTCTCCATGTAAAAGTCGCTATGTTGTGATATTGCAATAAAGGACAAACCACTGTCTAGCAAGATCTTGGTGAATGCCACTTTCTTCTTTTTATTATATTGGATCGTTCATATACACCTTTTTCAGTGGAGCACCGCCTATTGACTGCTGTCAGCACATTCAGAACAATCCCGCAATAAATCCTGTAACAACAAGTTGTATGGTGGGATTTACAGGAGCCTAGTGCCGGATACTTCGGGTTATTTTACATTTGTGTTATAAGCATCACCTAACATCACAGCTGCACCAAAGAGAAGCAGCTCCAGCCATCACATTAAGGGTGAGTTACCGTAATTAATTGTTTGACTAAACCTACCGGGGGAATTTTCATGGTGATCATTTTTATGTGGCCCTCGAATGATGGTAGAAATTTCCAAATGGCCCCCGGCCGGAAAAAGGTTCCTCACCCCTGCCTTAAAGCATCAGTTACCGTATATACTTGAGTATAAGCCGACCCCCCTAATTTTGCCACAAAAAACTGGGAAAACTTATTGACTCGAGTATAAGCTTAGGGTAGGAAATGCAGCAGCTACCGGTGAATTTCAAAAATAAAAATAGATGCTCCATACCGTTCATTATGGCCCCATAGATGCTCCATATAAAGCTATGCCATACATAATGCTCTGCACCGTTGATTATGGCCCCATAGATGCTCCATATAAAGCTATGCCATATATAATGCTCTGCACCGTTCATTATGGCCCCATAGATGCTCCATAGAAAGCTGTAACATATAGAATGCTCTACACCTTTCATTATTGCCCCATAGATGCTCCATAGAAAGCTGTGCCATATAGAATGCTCTGCACCGTTCATTATGGCCCCATAGATGCTCCATATAAAGCTGTGCCATATAGAATGCTCTGCACCGTTCATTATGGCTCCATAGATGCTCCATATAAAGCTGTGCCACATATAATGCTCCATACCGTTTATAGCGGACTAGAGGAAACTAGAGTGGACCCTCTGGACCTTGGGGAGACCTACCTCTGGGCGAGCGGCCTAGGTGAGAAACGACCCCTATACAGGGACCGCAAGGAGCAAGCCCAGAGGTCACTTACCCACGGTGAAGATACCAGGAGGGACGGCTCCAGGAAGAAGGCTGGAAACTGGAGAGGAATACGGAAAACAGCGGGAGAACCAGGAGGACTGGGAAGCCGGAACGGAGAGACCGCTGAGGGAAAAAGCAAAACAAAACAATAGGTAAACAATAGGAACGGGTAACCAGGAACTGAGGGGTAAAAACAAAGGAGGGGACGGAATTGAAGACAAGGTTGGCACGGACAAGAACGGAGTGCGAATGCTGAGCAGAGAAACAATGGAGGGCCAAACGCAATAGCAGAAATGCTAAAACAATCAGGCACCAGGGAGCAGGAAGACCTACCTCTTATAGTAGAGGCAGGAACGGGATTGGGTGAGAGACAGATGACCTCATGACCTCAGGAAGAGGTAACAGTGAAGCTGTGCCTGCGTCCCTGAGGGAAGCTAGAGCGCCTGCGCAAAGAGAGAATACCTGCTGAGGACCTGGACACCGGAATTGCTAGGGAAGCAGAGGAGCGCGCGGACCCGGACATGGATAGCCGGGGACATGCAGCAGCAGGGGAGGAAGATCCGGCGATCACAGGACCAGGAGCAGAGCAGATGGAAGCAGGTGCCGGGACCGAGCGAGGACGCAGGAGCGCAGCGTTGGGAATAGAGCGGTGAGAGCGGCGGGACCCGGGCGGTGCAGCGGTGGAGCGAGAACGCAGGAGCGCAGCGTTGGGAACAGAGCGGTGAGAACGGCGCCGCAGGAGAGCGGCGTCTGTAACACCGTTCATTATGGCCCCATAGATGCTCCATAGAAAGCTGTGCAATATATAATGCTGCAATAAAAAAAATGACATACTCGCCTCTCTTGCTGCCCGCAGCTCCTCAGCGTCCAGTCTCGGCGTCTCTCCGCAGTGACTGTTCAGGCAGAGGGCGGCGCGCACACTAGTACGTCATCGCACCCTCTCACCTGAACAGTCACAGCCTGTTATGATTCCAATGGCAGAGAATCTCAGAGATTACAGCAAAGTCTGCAAACATAAATACCAGCTCATAGGGAAGTGGTAACTAGGCTGACCATATACCTGATCCTAGCACAAACAACTAATAGTAGCCGGGGAACGTGCCTACGTTGATCCTAGACGTCTCGCGCCAGCCGGAGAACTAACTAACCCTGTCAGGGAAAATAAGACCTCTCTTGCCTCCAGAGAAAAGACCCCAAAGTTATAGTACAAGCCCCCAACAAATAATAACGGTGAGGTAAGAAGAAAAGACAAACGTAAGAATGAACTAGATTTTAGCAAAGAGAGGCCCACTGACTAATAGCAGAATATAGTAAGATGACTTATATGGTCAGCAAAAAACCCCTGCAAAATATCCACGCTGAATATCCAAGAACCCCCAAACCGACTAACGGTGAGGGGGGAGAATATCAGCCCCCTAGAGCTTCCAGCGATATTAGAAATCACATTTTGTACAAGCTGGACAAAAATATGAAAAATGCAAATAAACAAAAATAAGAAAGCAGGACTTAGCTTATCTTGAAAGAACCAGGACCTGAAGACAGGAGCAAACAGAAATGAACTGATTACAACGATGCCAGGCACTGGACTGAGAATCCAGGAAGTTTAAATAGCAACACCCCAGGCCTAACGAAGCAGGTGAGTATCAACCTGGGAAAAGACAATCCAAGTGCCCAACCACTAGTGACCACAAGAGGGAGCCAAGAAGTATAGTTCACAACAGTACCCTCCCTTTAAGGAGGGGTCACCGAACCCTCAGCAAGACCACCAGGGCGATCAGGATGAGCAGCGTGGAAGGCACGAACCAAATCGGCCGCATGAACGTCAGAGGCGACCACCCAGGAATTATCCTCCTGACCATAGCCCTTCCATTTGACCAAATACTGAAGCCTCCGTCTAGAGAGACGAGAATCCAAGATCTTCACCACGTACTCCAACTCGCCCTCAACCAACACCGGAGCAGGAGGCTCAACAGCAGGAACCACAGGCACAACGTACCGCCGCAACAAAGACCTATGGAACACGTTGTGAATGGCAAACGACACCGGAAGATCCAAACGAAAAGAAACCGGGTTAAGAACTTCCAAAATTTTATAAGGACCAATAAAGCGAGGCTTAAACTAAGAAGAGGAAACCTTCAGAGGGACATACCGAGAAGACAACCAAACCAAATCCCCAACACTAAGTCGGGGGCCCACACCGCGGCGGCGGTTGGCAAAACGCTGAGCCTTCTCCTGTGACAACTTCAAGTTGTCCACCACATGATTCCAAATCCGCTGCAACCTATCCACCACGGAATACACCCCAGGACAGTCAGAAGACTCAACATGACCCGAGGAGAAACGAGGATGAAAACCAGAGTTGCAGAAGAATGGCGAAACCAAAGTAGCGGAACTAGCCCGATTATTAAGGGCAAACTCAGCCAATGGCAAGAATGTCACCCAATCATCCTGGTCCGCAGAAACAAAACATCTCAAATAAGCCTCCAGTGTCTGATTAGTTCGCTCCGTTTGACCATTAGTCTGAGGATGGAAGGCAGATGAAAACGACAAATCAATGCCCATTTTAGCACAAAAAGATCTCCAGAATCTGGACACAAACTGGGATCCTCTGTCGGACACGATATTCTCCGGAATGCCGTGTAAACGAACCACATTCTGAAAAAACAAAGGAACCAGATCGGAAGAGGAAGGCAACTTAGGCAAGGGTACCAAATGGACCATCTTGGAAAAACGATCACACACCACCCAGATGACAGACATTCCTTGAGACACCGGAAGATCAGAAATGAAATCCATGGAAATGTGTGTCCAAGGCCTCTTCGGGACGGGCAAGGGCAAAAGCAACCCGCTAGCACGAGAACAACAAGGCTTAGCCCGAGCACAAGTCCCACAGGACTGCACAAATGACCGCACATCCCGTGACAAGGAAGGCCACCAAAAGGACCTAGCCACCAAATCTTGGGTACCAAAAATTCCCGGATGCCCTGCCAACACCGAGGAATGAACCTCGGAAATGACTCTGCTGGTCCATTTATCAGGAACAAACAGTCTGTCGGGTGGACAAGAGTCAGGTCTACCAGCCTGAAATCTCTGCAACACACGTCGCAAATCAGGAGATATGGCCGACACGATTACTCCCTCTTTAAGAATACCAGCTGGCTCCGAGACTCCAGGAGAGTCAGGTACAAAGCTCCTAGAGAGAGCATCAGCCTTAACATTCTTTGAACCAGGCAGGTACGAGACCACAAAGTCAAAACGAGAGAAAAACAATGACCAACGAGCCTGTCTAGGATTCAGGCGCTTAGCAGACTCGAGATACATCAGATTTTTGTGATCAGTCAAGACCACCACACGATGCTTAGCACCCTCGAGCCAATGACGCCACTCCTCAAATGCCCACTTCATGGCCAACAACTCCCGATTACCAACATCATAGTTCCGCTCAGCAGGCGAAAACTTCCTAGAGAAAAAAGCACATGGTCTCATCACAGAGAAAGCAGAGCCTCTCTGCGACAAAACAGCCCCAGCCCGATCTCAGAAGCATCCACTTCAACCTGAAAGGGAAGTGCGACATCAGGCTGGCACAAAACAGGCGCCGAAGTAAACCGGCGCTTCAGCTCCTGGAAGGCCTCCACAGCTGCAGGAGCCCAATTAGCCACATCAGAACCTTTCTTGGTCATATCCGTCAAAGGTTTAACAACGCTAGAAAAGTTAGCGATAAAGCGACGGTAGAAATTAGCAAACCCCAAGAACTTCTGAAGACTCTTAACAGACGTGGGCTGAGTCCAATCATGAATAGCTCGGACCTTGACTGGGTCCATCTCCACAGCAGAAGGGGAGAAAATAAAGCCCAAAAAGGAAACCTTCTGCACTCCAAAGAGACACTTTGAGCCCTTCACAAACAAAGCATTATCACGCAAAACCTGAAACACCATCCTGACCTGCTTTACATGAGAATCCCAATCATCCGAGAAAACCAGAATATCATCCAGATAAACAATCATAAATTTATCTAGATACTTCCGGAAGATATCATGCATAAAGGACAGAAACACTGAAGGAGCATTAGAGAGCCCAAAGGGCATGACCAAGTACTCAAAATGACCTTCGGGCGTATTAAATGCAGTTTTCCATTCATCTCCCTGCCTAATGCGCACAAGGTTGTACGCACCACGAAGATCTATCTTGGTGAACCACTTGGCACCCTTAATCCGAGCAAACAAGTCTGACAATAGTGGCAAAGGATACTGAAACTTAACAGTGATTTTATTCAGAAGCTGATAGTCTATACAAGGTCTCAAAGACCCGTCCTTCTTGGCCACAAAAAAGAATCCCCCACCAAGAGGGGAAGAGGATGGACGAATATGCCCCTTCTCCAAAGACTCCTTGACATAAGAACGCATCGCGGCATGCTCGGGTACAGACAAATAATCGTCCCTTAGGAAATTTACTGCCAGGAATCAAATCTATAGCGCAGTCACAGTCCCTATGAGGAGGAAGAGCACTGGACCTGGACTCACTGAATACATCCTGATAGTCACACAAATACTCAGGAACTTCAGAAGGAATAGAAGTAGCAATAGACACCGGCGGAGAATCGCAATGAATTCCCTGACAACCCCAACTCGACACAGACATAGCCTTCCAATCCAAACCAGGATTATGGGTCTGTAACCATGGCAGACCCAAAACGACCAAATCATTCATTTTATGCAGAACAAGAAAACAAATCACCTCCCGATGTTCAGGAGTCATGCACATGGTCACTTGTGTCCAATACTGCGGTTTATTTTCCGCCAGTGGCGTAGCATCAATTCCTCTAAGAGGAATAGGAACTTTTAAAGGCTCCAGGACAAAACCACAGCGCTTGGCAAACGACCAGTCCATAAGACTCAGGGCAGCACCTGAATCCACAAACGCCATAACAGGGTAGGAAGACAATGAACAAATTAAAGTCACAGACAAAATAAATTTAGGCTGCAAATTACCAATGGTGACAGGACTGACAACCTTGGTTAGGCGTTTAGAGCATGCTGATATAACGTGTAGAATCACCACAGTAAAAACACAGCCCATTCTGACGTCTATGATTTTGTCGTTCGGTTCTAGTCAGGATTCTATCACATTGCATTGCCGGATCGGGGTCTCTATCACATTGCATTGAGACAGGTGTCTGTTCAGACAACACCGCCAGAGGATTAGCGGATTTGCGCTCCCGCAAACGCAGATCAATCTGAATAGCCAGCGCCATAGAATCATTCAGACTTGTAGGAATTGTGAAACCCACCATCACATTCTTAATGGCTTCAGAAAGGCCATTTCTGAAATTTGCAGCCAGAGCACATTCATTCCATTGAGTAAGCACGGACCATTTCCGAAATTTTTGGCAATACACTTCAGCTTCATCCTGGCCCTGAGAGATAGCCAGTATAGCTTTTTCTGCCTGAATTTCAAGATTAGGCTCCTCATAAAGCAATCCAAGCGCCAGAAAAAACGCATCAACATTCGCCAATGCCGGATCTCCTGGCGCCAACGAGAAAGCCCAATCCTGAGGGTCGCCACGCAAGAAGGAGATCACAATTTTAACTTGCTGAGCTGAATCTCCAGACGAACGAGGTTTCAAAGATAGAAACAATTTACAATTATTCCTAAAATTCCTAAATTTAAATCGATCTCCAGAGAACAGCTCAGGAATAGGTATCTTAGGCTCTGACATAGGACTGCTAACAACAAAATCCTGAATGCCCTGCACTCGTGCAGCAAGCTGATCCACACTAGTAATCAAGGTCTGAACATTCATGTCTGCAGCAAAGCTTCAAGCCACTCAGAGATAAAGGGGAGAAAGAAAGGAAAAAAAACTCAGAACTTCTTTTCTTTTAATCCCACTTCTGCAATGCATTAACTATTCATGGGCCTGGCATACTGTTATGATTCCAATGGCAGAGAATCTCAGAGATTACAGCAAAGTCTGCAAACATAAATACCAGCTCATAGGGAAGTGGTAACTAGGCTGACCATATACCTGATCCTAGCACAAACAACTAATAGTAGCCGGGGAACGTGCCTACGTTGATCCTAGACGTCTCGCGCCAGCCGGAGAACTAACTAACCCTGTCAGGGAAAATAAGACCTCTCTTGCCTCCAGAGAAAAGACCCCAAAGTTATAGTACAAGCCCCCAACAAATAATAACGGTGAGGTAAGAAGAAAAGACAAACGTAAGAATGAACTAGATTTTAGCAAAGAGAGGCCCACTGACTAATAGCAGAATATAGTAAGATGACTTATATGGTCAGCAAAAAACCCCTGCAAAATATCCACGCTGAATATCCAAGAACCCCCAAACCGACTAACGGTGAGGGGGGGAGAATATCAGCCCCCTAGAGCTTCCAGCGATATTAGAAATCACATTTTGTACAAGCTGGACAAAAATATGAAAAATGCAAATAAACAAAAATAAGAAAGCAAGACTTAGCTTATTTTGAAAGAACCAGGACCTGAAGACAGGAGCAAACAGAAATGAACTGATTACAACGATGCCAGGCACTGGACTGAGAATCCAGGAAGTTTAAATAGCAACACCCCAGGCCTAACGAAGCAGGTGAGTATCAACCTGGGAAAAGACAATCCAAGTGCCCAACCACTAGTGACCACAAGAGGGAGCCAAGAAGTATAGTTCACAACACAGCCAGAGGACTGGATGACTGAGCGGCGCCCGGCGGGTGGAACGCGGACAGGTAAATATGACATACTTACCTGCTCCCGGCGTCCCTGGCTCCTTATCCCGGACAGATGGTCTTCGGGTGCCGCAGCCTCTTCCTCTGTCAGCGGTCACTGGCACCGCTCATTACAGGAATGAATATGTGGCTCCACCCCTATGGGAGTGGAGTCCATATCCATAACTTTAATGAGCGGTACCACGTGACCGCTGAACAGAGGAAGAGCTGCGGCACCCGAAGACCTTGGGATAGGCAGGGGGAGCGCCAGGAGCCCCGGAAGCAAGTGAGTATGCGACAGTCCTCTCACCCGCCGACCCTGCCGCCGACCATGACTCGAGTTTAAGCCGAGAGGGGCACTTTCAGCCCAAAAATTTGGGCTGAAAATCTCGGCTTATACTCGAGTATACGGTACTTATTCATATCTGTAAAAATTGGCTGTTTGCCCACTTTGATGCCAATTCTGATGCCCTGAACCCATTTGGACCAGGCTGGAGGGATCTGGATTTGATGCAGAGGATCAATATCTGTATTTTAAGAATAAGATTAGTGGCCCAAAGTCATTTAACCCCTGAAAAACATCACTTATTCAAATCTGTGAAAATGGGCTTTTTGCCCACTTTGATGCCAGTTCTGATGCCCAGAACCTATTTGGGCCAGGCTGGAGGGACCTGGTTTTGCTGTAGGGCTCCCTGTTCTATATGTCTGCAGTGTGGTATCCATGGCCCAAAGTCATTTAACCCTTTCATTAACGCTCTTTGGTGCCCATCTTGATGCCTGTTTTTGTGCTAGTTTTATCATTTGTGTAACTGTTTTTAAGTGTATTCACATCAGGGCACCTCACTGCATTGTTTGTTGTTTTTGCCGAGCAGAAGTGGAGAGGTATTCATATTCATTACCTTCAAGGGAACCTGTCGCCCCCAAAATCGATGGAGAGGTAAGCCCACCGTCATCAGGGGCTCATCTACAGCATTCTGTAATGCTGTAGATAAGCCCCCGATGTTACCTGAAAGAGGAGAAAAAGAGGTTAGATTATACTCACCCAGGGGCGATGACGTCCTCTTCTGGTCTTCACGCCACGGCTCCGGCGCAGGCGTACTTTGCCCTGCTGAGGGCATAGCAAAGTACTGCAGTGCGCAGGCACCGGGCCTCTCTGACCTTTCCCGTCGCCTGCGCACTGCAGTACTTCCCTCAACAGGGCAGACAAAGTACGCCTGCGCCGGAGCCGCAGCATGAAGACCAGAAGAGGACGTCATGGAATGAAGATAGTAGGCGCCGGATTGGACCTGAGACGCCCATCGGACCGGACCGCAGCGGGACCTCCCCTGGTCGAGTATAATCTAACCTCTTTTTCTCCTCTTTCAGGATACATCGGGGGGCTTATCTACAGCATTACAGAATGCTGTAGATAAGCCCCTGATGACAGTGGGCTTAGGTCACCATCGATTTTAGGGGTGACAGGTTCCCTTTAATGAGCAGGGCCACGCGATCGCTCGGCCGGAAATGCTGCTGGCACCGGAACCAACTAGATGCGAGGGAGCGCAGGAAGTTGAGTAGGATGTCTTCTGGAAGCCGGCGGCTGCAGATGTCACTGTGCGCGCTATAAGAGAAATTAATATTCATTTCTCTTTAGCAGCGGGCACAGTTACAGCCGCCGGTTCCTGCCTCTGTGACCCGCCTCTCCCCCTTCCCCGCCAGGCCCTCTAGGACAATTGACTTGTGTATATGCCGAGGTGGGTATTTCCAGCACACAAAAAAAGTGCTAAAAAACTCAGCTTATACACGAGTATATACGGTAATAATAATCTTTATTTTTATATAGCGCTAACATATTCCGCAGCGCTGTACAGTTTGGTGTACAGGTGGTGAGTTCTCCTTCCATGGAAGTTTTCAATCAGAGGCTGGACAGACATCTGGGTCATTCCACATCAAGTGGACCAGTTTTAAAAATCGTCCCCACTCGACCTTCTCCGATTTTGCTGAAAATTTATAAGGATGTACATGTATATTTGAAAAGAGGTTCTGTAAATTTTTAGGGCCAGATCTCAAATACATTGGCCACTGTTGACCTTTCACTGGAGGTTCCACCAAGCCTGCGGCTTTAGCTAAGTGGATTTTCCAAACTTTGGCACATAGCCATTAGAGTTC
Source organism: Ranitomeya variabilis (assembly GCF_051348905.1). Classification (NCBI taxonomy): domain Eukaryota; kingdom Metazoa; phylum Chordata; class Amphibia; order Anura; family Dendrobatidae; genus Ranitomeya; species Ranitomeya variabilis. The sequence goes on from NC_135238.1 coordinate 48,062,763, forward strand.
TATACTGGCTATGATGCTGAAATTTGGCATACTAGCTTAACTTTTGCTGCTAAACACGATAAAATTATTACTGGCTATGACAAAACAATATTTGGGCCGCAATTTTGTGTCAAAGTAGCTTGAAAAACGCGTCGCATAAAATTTATGCCAAACTTTGCCCATATATAACTCAAGACCAAAAACCAATAGTAACTGGTGCTTTGCCCTGTACACCAAACATCTACATGACTTTGCATTGCTGCAATATCACGGTCAAAGCATATGTATTTGTGGAAATATTCACACCCACATATGATGAAAAACGAATTTTACCTATTTTTAGGTCAAATTTCTCAAAAAGGGTACCCCTAAAATATATTAATTCTGATATCATTAGAAAGAGCACATTTTTCTCTACAAGGATCATTGTTTGTTTTTTTGGAGTCTCTCAGTTTAAGAAATGAAAAATGCCACTGAACATGGTGTTATTTATTAATATGCAATGAATGGTAACTGCACTAGTCAAACCCTTGCGTTGGTCCATGGTGGTTATACCACAACCAATTCCCTAAGAATTGGTATTATAATCCTATTAAGAATTGTAATAATGCTGTCTTTCGAGAATTGGCAGCCCCATCGCCTAGGAGCCATGGCCGATAGCCGTGCAAGGCGAGCCTCGGGCGGTCTCTTTATTGCAGGTTCCGAAGCCTGAGGGTGGGTGTCTTTGCCTAGGATCCCAAGCCTAATATTGGGTATCTTTTGTTGGTTCCCAAGCCATAATGTTCAGTCTATGTGGTCTGGAATTGTTGCTGAATTTGCAACATAATCTGTTCAGAGAAGCTGTATTGTCGGCCCATTGATGTTGCAGCTGGTGCTGGAATTATTGCAATGATTGACTACTCGGGAATCCAGCATGTATAATTTCTCACAGGCCAGTGAAAGAAGCTAGCTGGTCCATGAGGATGCATAAAATTTATTAATGCATCATGCTCGTCGACAGAAATTTCAGAAGTATTTCCAATCCACCAGTTCCTATCGTAAATGCAGGCAATGTATTGCCCTGGCTGGAGGTTTGCATTTGGCACAAAAGGCATTTCTGATCTGACAGATCTATCTACATAGGCAATGAAAGATGATGGGTCATTTGACACCCTTGAAATGCGAATCTTTTTGTCATCAAGTGGCACAAACTGGTGATTTTCTCTTGTTCCAGCAATTGTATGTCCATCTTTGAACCTTTCCTCTTGAACTACCCGTATTTCGTCAATTTTTTCTTTTGGAACAAAAAAAAACTTGATTCCATGCAGTTGCTCATTGCAAAAGTTGAATAAATCCACCGGGGTCAGTATTTGGTTTTCAGTTGGGCGTTGAAGACTGGCACGAGCTGCCCACCTCTTTGCTGTCCCTCCAATCCCATCACAGGGCGACTTTCCATGACTGGTACCAAAAAAATTCCATTCAGCTCTGATATTGAAATCAGCATTGTGGTGGCACAAGTTGAGAACATTTTTGAAATTTTTGTACTGGGCTGCAGATCCATCGCTGAAGTAGTGGATATGACGAATCCCATAGATGAGAGTCTTGAGATACTCCACAATTACTGTTAAGAAAGTGTGGACTGCAACTGTGTCATGTTGTGAGCAATCACTGATTATGCACAAGCTGATGTTCTGCGCAGCTTCACCATTTTACTCCTTGAAGTAAATTACAAATGGGTGTACTGTAGCTTGACTATTTTCCCAGTGGAAACCTTGAATGGCATCTTGAACAATAAATGAGTAATTTTCAGCAAAGTCCATAAGGATCACAAGCTCTCCAGGTCTCAGATTTTCCTTCAACGATTTCAGATAGCAACGTTGATGCTTGGCGATGTAGTGATGGCTACAAAGTTTAGAAATTTTCAAAACCAATTCTTCAATGAAATCTTCTGTAGTCAGTTGTTTGGCATCAAGCGTGTCTCGATCAGTGTGAATCCATTGTTTGAACTCAATAATATCTTCAGGGTCACTGTTGACAAACACATTGACTAGAAATTCTTTTAAAACTTCAGGACCCGGGCATTTATCACAACGGCCAAGCATACAGTCCTTGGATTCAATTCCACAGACCATTTTGCATATGAGCTCTTTGTAGTCATCATTGATTGGGCATACTGCAAGCACATTCTGGTGAATGGTACACATACAAACGGAATGTGTTCCAGCAGATCCAACGGTTACGCACCACTTTGGCCGAAGCTCACAAAACTTGGAAAATCCAATTTGAGGGCCATTCCGATCCCGATCGGCAACAAACATTTCCCTCATATTCCTCAGTAATAGTCGCTTTTGCATCTGCTTTTTTTCTCCTGCTATTCGCACTGATACATAGTCTTTTGTACCAGGGCACATTCGACTGAATTCATCATCCTCAAAAAATGCCTGCACCTTTTTCTTCACTTCCTCAGAAACTTTCTTGCCACACTTAATTCTAGGTAAGGTTAAGATCCCATGTTCACATTTAAGCTTTCGAGCTTGTTTGACCATTCGTTCAGAGACACCGAATTCGTCTGATATAGCCTTAATGGACCAACTTTTAGGTGCCAATGCCAAGATTTGGACCTTTTTAGACAGCAATGGGCTGACAATACAGCTTCTCTGAACCGATTATGTTGCAAATTCAGCAACAATTCCAGACCACTTAGACTGAACATTATGGCTTGGGAACCAACAAAAGATACCTAATATTAGGCTTGGGATCCTAGGCAAAGACACCCACCCTCAGGCTTCGGAACCTGCAATAAAGAGACCGCCCGAGGCTCGCCTTGCACGGCTATCGGCCATGGCTCCTAGGCGATGGGGCTGCCAATTCTCGAAAGACAGCATTATTACAATTCTAATAGGATTATAATACCAATTCTTAGGGAATTGGTTGTGGTATAAACACCATGGACCAACGCAAGGGTTTGAATAGTGCAGTTACCATTCATTGCATATTAATAAATAACACCATGTTCAGTGGCATTTTTCATTTCTTAAACTGAGAGACTCCAAAAAAACAAACAATGATCCTTGTAGAGAAAAATGTGCTCTTTCTAATGATATCAGAATTAATATATTTTAGGGGTACCCTTTTTGAGAAATTTGACCTAAAAATAGGTAAAATTCGGGTTTTTTAAGTTTTTCATCATATGTGGGTGTGAATATTTCCACAAATACATATGCTTTGACTGTGATATTGCAGCAATGCAAAGTCATGTAGATGTTTGGTGTACAGGGCAAAGCACCAGTTACTATTGGTTTTTGGTCTTGAGTTATATATGGGCAAAGTTTGGCATAAATTTTATGCAACACGTTTTTCAAGCTACTTTGACACAAAATTGCGGCCCAAATATTGTTTTGTCATACTCGGTAATAATTTTATCGTGTTTAGCACCAAAAGTTGGGCTAGTATGCCAAATTTCAGCATCATAGCCAGTATAGAACTCTAATGGCTATGTGCCAAAGTTTGCAAAATCCTCTTAGCTGAAGCCGCAGGCTTGGTGGAACCTCCAGTGAAAGGTCAACAGTGGCCAATGTATTTGAGATCTGGCCCTAAAAAATTACAGAACCTCTTTTCAAACATACATGTACATCCTTATAAATTTTCAGCAAAATCGGAGAAGGTCGAGTGGGGACCACTGGTCCACTTGACCACGGAATGACCCATCTGTCTGGGATGATTTAGTAAATCCTGCTTTGAGCAGGTAGTTGGACCAGATGACCCAGGAGGTCCCTTCCAACTCTACCATTCTATGATATGAGTGCAATTATTCTGTATGGAACATTATATGAGTGCCATTATTATGTATGGAACATTATATAAGGCCATTATTCTGTATGGAACATTATATGAGGCCATTATTCTTTATGGAACATTATATGAGGCCATTATTCTGTATGGGACATTATATGAGTGCCATTACTCTGTATGGAACATTATGAGGCCATTATTCTTTATGGAACATTATATGGGGCCCATAGGGATGGCAAATTCATAATACCAAATTACCCAGAGGGTAAATAAGCCCTAATTAAGGGATGCATTAAAACATGGATTTTATTATACTTTGTTAAAAAATAGTGGTGCATAAATTAAAAAACAAGTGTGCCTGTGCTATCTCACTATTATAATCTCTATAAAAAATGTATAACCCCAACCTAATGAGGAAGCATGTTGGGCAAAACTTGTTGGGGAAGCTATGTGTTAGTTTTAGATAGCACAAGTGATGCCTTTGTATCCTAGGGATAGAGACTCTAACCCATGAACTGCAGTCATGGTGGATATAGTATTGCTCTGAATAGGGATTAGATTATTATTATTTATATAGCACCATTAATTCCATGGTGCTGTACATGAGAAAGGGGGTTACGTACAAAGTTATAGATATCGTTTACAGTAAATAAATTTACAATGACAGACCTTGTAAGGAGGGGAGAGGACCCTGTCCTTGCAGACTTACATTCTACGGGATAATGGGGAAGAGACAAGGTCGGGGGTGCGGCAGCTCTTGTGGTGGTGAGGCGGCAGCTTGGGTGGTGGTGAGACGGTAGCTCGGGTGGTTGGTGAGGCGGCAGCTCGGGTGGTTGGTGAGGCGGCAGAATGGTTATTGCAGGCTGTAGACTTTCCTGAAGAGATGGGTTTTCAGGTTCCGTCTGAAAGATCCGAGGGTAGTGGATAATCGGACATGTTGAGGCACAGAATTCCAGAGGATGGGGGATATTTGGGAGAAATCTTGGAGGCGGTTGTGTGAGGAACAAATAAGAGTGGAGGAGAGTAGGGGGTCTTGGGAGGATCGAAAATTACGTGAGGGAAGATATTGGGAGATTAGTTCAGAGATATAGGGAGGGGACAGGTTATGGATGGCTTTGTAGGTCAGTGTTAGTAGTTTGAACTGGATTGTTTGAGGAATTGGGAGCCAGTGGAGGGATTTGCAGAGGGGAGAAACAGGGGAGGAGAGAGGTGGATTAGCCGGGCAGCAGAGTTGAGGACAGACTGGAGCGGTGCAAGAGAGCAGGGAGGCCACAGGAGGGTATTGCAGTAATCGAGGCGAGAGATGATGAGGGCATGTACAAGAGTTTTAGAAGATTGTGGACTGAGGAAGGGATGGATTCTGGCAATATTTTTGAGTTGGAGGCGACAGGAGGTGGCAAGAGTTTGGACGTGTGGTTTAAAGGACAGGGCAGAGTTGAGAGTTACCCCGAGGCAGCGGATTTCAGGTGCAGGAGAGAGCGTGATGCAGTTTACCATAATAGATCAGGTAGGGGGGATACGCGAGATGGGGAAAAGATGATGAGTTCGATTTTGTCTACATAGAGTTTTAGGAAGCGAGAGTTGAAGAAGGAGGATATGGCTGATGGACACTCCGGGATTCTGGATAACAGAGAGGTGAGATCTGGGCCAGAGAGGTAGATCTGAGTGTCGTCCGCATACAGGTGGTACTGGAAGCCATTGGACTTTGAGTTGTCCTAGGCCAAGGGTATAGATGGAAAACAGTAGGGGCCCCAGGACAGATCCTTGAGGGGCTCCAACAGAGAGAGGGCGGGATGAGGACGTAGTGTGGGAGTGGGAACGCTAAATGGGCGGTCGGAAAGGTATGAGGCAATCCAGGACAGGGTAAGGCCTTTGATGCCAAGGGAAGAAAGAATCTGTAGCAGTAGGCAGTGGTTGACTGTCGAAATCAGAGGACAGGTCGAGAAGGAGGAGGATGGAGAACTGTCTGTTAGCTTTGGCTGTGAGTAAGTCATTCGTAATTTTCGTCAGAGCAGTTTCGTTGGAGTGATGGGGGCGGAAGCCAGATTGGAGGTTGTTAAGGAGTTAGATGAGAGGTGGTATTAAAGTTGAGCATGGACAGGCTGCTCAAGGAGTTTGGAAGCAAATGGGAGCAGTGATATGGGGCGATAGCTGGGCATAGCAGTTGGGTCAAGGTTAGCTTTTTTGAGGATGGGTGTGATGGTGGCATGTTTGAAGGCAGAGGGAAAGGTACCAGAAGATAGCGATAGATTGAAGAGATGGGTTAGGGCTGGAATGAGCATGTTAGTGAGGTTGGGGAGCTGGTGGAAAGGGATGGGGTCAAGTGCACAGGTGGTGAGGTATGATTTGGAAAGGAGGTGAGTAAGTTCTCCTTCAGTGATGTTAGAGAGGGAGGTTATTAGGGAAGGGCAGAGGTCTGGTATATGGAGAGGTGGAACAGTAAAGGTTTGGTCGATCTTGTTTTTGAAGTAGGTGGCAAAGTCCTCGGAAGAGATGAGGGGAGTTGGAGGTGGCAGTGGTGGGCGGAGGAGAGAGTTAGGGTATGTTTCCACTTGCCGAATTACATCCGGAATAGCTGCGGATTGAACGCTGCATACAACCGCAGTGTTCAACTCGCATCGTCCAGATGTTACAACATAGTGGAGGAGATTTTATGAAATCCCGTCTCCACTATGCGTGTGAACACGCATCCGGTGGCCCTGCGATTCTGGACATGCGGCGTGCCTTTTTAGAAAGCTTCATGTCCGTTTACCTTGCTTCGACTCCCTATGAATGGGGTGCGGAGATGTGTGCAATGAACAATGAGTTTTGGGCGGAGAGAGTTTTCCGCTCCGTCCAAAGCGCAGACGATTCGGCAAGTGGAAACATACCCTTAAATGTGCTGAACAGTTGTTTCGGGTTGTAGGATAATGAAGATACAAAGTTTGTGAAATAGGTCTGTTTAGCAGAAGTGAGGGCTAGTTTGAAGGCAAGTGTAGCTTGTTTGAACGCAGTGAAATTATCTGGCATGCGTGTTTTCTTCCAACGCCGCTCCGCGACCCTGGATGTTTGTTGGAGTTTTGATTGATGAATGAATCTGATGGTTTGTGCATTCTTCTCTTTCCTTATCCTCCTGCCTATTTTGGTAAGTGCTGTTGTATAATAGTGGTACTCAGTTATCCCTGTTTTGTATTTGTGTCTTGTTTCCCTTACATTTCTGTACCAAGCCCCATGGGATGGGGGAGGGAACAGATTAGGGTTTAACAAGAATATAGTAAGGTTGGAGACCCAGCTCTCTCTACCATCAAGACTACCCCTGAGACAGGGATAGTTAGGGTTCCAGGGACAGTTTTAGGCCCCTCTCCCTTACGTCTGTCACAGCGTGACACCTACAAAACGTATAGTGGGCCCCAAATTGTCCTCCATACAGTGTAATGACTCCATATAGTCCTCAATACAGTATATAATGGCCCCAAATAGTCCTCTATACAGTATAATGGCCGCACTCAGTTCTCCATATAGTATAATGGGCCCCACATAGTCCTCTATACAGTATAATGAGCCACACACAGTCTTCCACACAGAGTAATGGTCCCACATAGTCCTCCATACAGTATTGTGGCCCGAATTATTACTCCGTGTGGCTTAATGGTCCCCACATTAAAAATACTCGGCTCTCCCCAGTGCTCCAGGCTCGACAGCGAGTACTCTGAAGCTCGCCTTCTCAGCACAGCTGGAGCGGAATAGTGATGTTATCGTACCCGCTGCACTGAGACATCAGACGCAGAAGGAGAATTATGGCTGAGATCCCTCATTCATTATTACCTTCAACTGTATCGGCATCCAGGATACTGAACCGTTGTAGTGATGTCGGGGGGGGGGGGGGGGGTGTTGAGGCTGCGAACACCGTGGGCCAAATATAATCACCCTGCCGGACAGATTTGGCCAACAGGCCAGAGTTTGACGTGTGGTTTAAACCATACTGGGCTTCATGTAAATGTTAAAAAAATGGGTGGACAACTTTTCTAACATGACATTTATATCAGAAATGAATGCCATAAAAAAATGCTTCCAACCTCTCAAAAAATAGCGTGTATTCCAAAAATACAACATCTCCAGACAAAACATTGCTTGAAAAATGCAAAAATAAAAATGGTAGTGCATTTAACCCTTTAATACTTCTTTTTACTGACCTGAGATATGTGACTAGCATCCCCATACAGGTGACAATCCAGCAGCTGTCGGCTGTACACTATAGCTGACAACTTGCTGTTTCAGCAGCGATCAATGATGGCCCCGTCCATATATTCTTATCCCCTTAGATGCTTCTGTCAATAGTGACTACATCCTATATAGGGTTAACAGATTGTGGGGGCTTCCGCTTTATCCTCATCGACATCCTGAGATCATGATTGTGTGATCCTGATGACAATTCATGGCCAATAGTGATGAGTGAGTGTACTTGTTGCTCAGGTTTTCCCAAGTACGCTCGGGTGATCTCCGAGTATTTGTGACTGCTCAGAGATTAAGTTTTCCTTGCCTCAGCTGCATGATTTACAACTTGCTAGCCAGCCTGAGTACATGTGGGGGTTGCCTGGTTACTAGTGAATCCCCACATGTAATCAAGCTGTCAGATAGCCGCAAATCATGCAGCAAGGAAAACTACATCTCCGAGCAGTCACAAATACTCGGAGACCACCCGAGCAACGAGCATATTTGTTCATCACTAATGGCCAACTAGCGGCCTTAAGGCCCCGTCACACATAGCGATTTACCAACGATCACGACCAGCGATACGACCTGGCCGTGATCGTTGGTAAGTCGCTGTGTGGTTGCTGGGGAGCTGTCACACAGACAGCTCTCTCCAGTGACCAACGATCAGGGGAACGACTTCGGCATCGTTGAAACTGTCTTCAACGATGCCGAAGTCCCCCTGCAGCACTCGGGTAACCAGGGTAAACATCGGGTTACTAAGCGCAGGGCCGCGCTTAGTAACCCGATGTTTACCCTGGTTACCAAAAAAATCAAACAGTACATACTCACAATCTGATGTCCGTCAGGTCCCTTGCCGTCTGCTTCCCGCTCTGAGTGAAGCCGTATAGTGAGAGCAGAGCGCAGCGGTGACGTCACTGCTGTGCTGAGCTCTCACTGTACGGCCGGATCTCAGTCAGAGCAGGAAGCAGACGGCAAGGGACCTGACGGACATCAGATGGTGAGTATGTACTGTTTGTTTTTTTTTTACATTTACGCTGGTAACCAGGGTAAATATCGGGTTACTAAGCGCGGCCCTGCGCTTAGTAACCCGATGTTTACCCTGGTTACCAGTGAAGACATCGCTGAATCGGTGTCACACACACCGATTCAGCGATGTCAGCGGGACCTCAACGACCAGAAAACGGTCCAGGCCATTCCGACACGACCAGCGATCTCGCAGCAGGGGCCGGGTCGCTGGTACGTGTCACACATAGCGAGATCGCTACTGAAGTCGCTGTTGCGTCACAAAACTTGTGACTCAGCAGCGATCTCGCTATGTGTGACGGGGCCTTTAGAGTCTCCCGGCTATAGCGGCCTTTTCAGAAGTTAGCAACACTTAGGTGGTAAAAATACACTTTTTTATTCCTGTCATGCCATTTTGCATCAACCCCTTTCTGACATTAGACGTACTATCCCGTCGAGGTGGTCTGGGCCCGTATGACCACCGACTGGATAGTACGTCATATGCGATCAGCCGCGCTCACGAGAGGAGCGCGGCCGGGTGTCAGCTGATTATGACAGCCTCCTGCACTGCCTGTCAGATCGCTGATCAGACACAGTGCTTTGCAAAGTACATTTCTTTCTTTATTTCTTTTCTTTTGCAATAAATACATTTCTTTATGTAAATAAAAAAATAATAAAAGTACACATATTTAGTATCGCCACGTCCGTAACGACCCGACCTATAAAACTGTCCCACTAGTTAACCCCTTCAGTGAACACCGTAAAGCAAATTATTAAAAAAAAGAGGCAAAAAACAATGCTTTATCATCATACTGCCGAACAAAAAATGGAATAACATGCGATCAAAAAGACAGATATAAACAAACATGGTACCGCTGAAAACGTCATCTTGTCCCGCAAAAAAATGAGCCGCCATACAACGTCCTCAGCGGAAAAATAAAAGTTATAGCCCTCAGAATAAAGCGATGCAAAAATAATTATTTTTTCTATAAAAGTTTTTAGTGTATAAAAGCGCCAAAATGTAAAGAATTGATATAAATGAGGTATCGCTGTAATCGTACTGACCCGAAGAATAAAACTGCTTTATCAATTTTACCAAACGTGGAACAATATAAACGCCCACCAAAAGAAATTCATGAATTGCTGGTTTTTGTTCATTCTGCCTAACAAAAATCGGAATAAAAAGCAATCAAAAAATGCCATGTGGCCGAAAATTGTACCAATAAAAACGTCAATTCGTCCCGCAAAAATCAAGACCTCACATGACTCTGTGGGCCAAATTATGGAAAAATTATATCTCTCAAAATGTGGTGACGGAAAAAATATTTTTTGCAATAAAAAGCATCTTTTAGTGTGTGACAGCTGCCAAACATAAAAACCCGCTATAAAAATCCTCTATAAAGAGTAAATAAAACCCACCTTGATCACCGCCTTAGTTAGGGAAAAATAATAAAATAAAAAAATGTATTTATTTCCATTTTCCCATTAGGGTAGGGGCTAAAGTTAGGGTTGGGGATAAAGTTAGGGTTGGGGTTAGGGGTTTGGATTACATTTACGGTTGGGTTAGGGGTGTGTTGGGATTAAGATTAGGGGTGTGTTCGAGTTGGGGTTAGGGGTGTGTTGGGGTTAGGGTTGGGATTAGAGTTAGGGGTATGTTGGGGTTAGGGTTGGAGTTAGAATTGGGGGGTTTCCACTGTTTAGGCACATCAGGGGCTCTCCAAATGCGACATGGCTTCTGATTTCAATTCCAGCCAATTCTGCGTTGAAAAAGTCAAACGGTGCTCTTTCCCTTCCCAGCTCTGCCTTGCCATAAGTGGTTTACCCCCACATATGGGGCATCAGCGTCCTCAGGACAAATTGTACAGCAACTTTTGGGGTCCAATTTCTCCTGTTACCCTTGGTAAAATAAAAGAAATTTGATCTGATGCAATTTTTTTCTGAAAAAAAGTTAAATGTTTTTTTAAACATTCCAAAAATTCCTGTAAAACACCTGAAGGGTTAATAAACTTATTAAATGTGGTTTTGAGCACCTTGGGTGCAGTTTTTAGAATGGTGTCACACTTGGTTATTTTCTATCATATACAGTCATGGCCAAAATTTTTGAGAATTTTGAGCAGTAATGCTGCAGTCTAACAAGGTGGCTCTTTTAGTTTTTGATACATTTATTACCTCAATAAAGCGTTTTAAAAATTGGCCACACATACCAGATATTTTGAATATTGAATTTGAATTTTGAGAATCCCCCAACTGCGATCACTCTTCTCTTCAGGGCCGATGGTACCCGCCCCCTGAGCGTTGTTGCTTCTTAAATCCGGCGCCTGCGCTGTGCGTGCCTGCCTGGGGCCTGCGCAGTGTTCTTTGTCAGTCACATCTCAGATGCCCGGGTGCCTGACTCCGCCTGTGCGGGCAGTGCGGCCGCCCTGTTACTGAATCCCCGCCCCGCACTGTGTTATTCATTATGCACAGTGCGGGGCTGGCATTCCTGGGCATGCGCACTGCGCTGTTCAGGCGCTCCCCCATCTCGGACGCTCTCCCATCTCTGACGCTCCCCCGCCTTCCCAGGAACCCCAGCCCCGCACTGTGCATAATGAATAACACAGTGCGGGGCGGGGATTCAGTAACAGGGCGCAGTCAGGCACCCGGCATCTGAGATGTGACTGACAAAGAACACTGCGCAGGCCCCAGGCAGGCACGCAAAGCGCAGGCGCCGGATTTAAGAAGCAACAACGCGAAGGAGGCGGGTACCATCGGCCCTGAAGAGAAGAGTGACGGCAGTTGGAAGATTGATAGAGGACGATTCGGACCGCCTCCTGGTACAATATCTGGTATGTGTGGCCAATTTTTAAAACGCTTTATTGAGGTAATAAATGAATCAAAAACTAAAAGAGCCACCTTGTTAGACTGCAGCATTACTGCTGCACAAGGTGGCTCTTTTAGTTTATAACGGCTGGGGGGGGGGGGGGTGACAGTGGCCCTTTAAAGTGTCCAGTGATGTCATTCTTACTTAATCATGACTGATTGATCGCCAGCCCTGTCTTCATCAACACCCACACCTGTGTTAATGGATCAATCACTAAAACGATGTTAGCTGCTCCTTTTAAGGCAGGACTGCAATCATGTTGAAATGTGTTTTGGGGGTTAAAGTTCATTTTCTGGGCAAATATTGACTTTGCAAGTACAGTAATTGCTGTTAAGCTGATCACTCTGACATTCTGGAGTATATGCAAATTGCCATTAGAAAAAATGAAGCAGTAGACTTTGGAAAAATTAATATTTGTCTCATTCTCAAAATTTTTGTCCATGACTGTAGACCCCTCAAAGTGACTTCAAATGTGATGTGGTCCCTAAAATAAAATGGTGTTGTAAAAATGAGAAATCGCTGGTGAATTTTTAACCCTTAACTCCCTAACAAAAAAAATGTTGGTTCCAAAATTGTGCTGATGTAAAGTAGACCTGTGGGAAATGTTACTTATTAAGTATTTTGTCTAACATGTCTCTGTGATTAAAGGGCATGAAAATTCAAAGTTGGAAAATTGTGAAAGTTTCAAAATTTTCGCCAAATTTCCATTTTTTTTTCCCACAAATAAACTCAAGTAATATCAAAGAAATGTTATCCATGAAGTACAATATGTCATGAGAAAACAGTGTCAGAATCACCGGAATCCGTTCCAGAGTTATAACCTCATAAAGGGACAGTGGTCAGAATTGTAAAAATTGTCCCCGTCATTAACGTGCAAACCACCCTTGCGTGTAAAGGGGTTAATTCCTTAAAACAACCTGAAGGGTTAATGAACTACCTGACAACAGTTTTCAATATGTCGGGGGTGCTGTTTTCAAAATGGCCTGTTCAGAAGTTAGGGACATTTAGGTGGTAAAAATACACTATCTCATTCCTGTCATGCCATTTTACATTTATTCCTTAAAATCACCTGAAGGGTTAATAAACTATCTGACATCAGTTTTCAATATATGTGGATGTGGGGGGGCGGTGATGTTTTCAAAATGGTATCACTTTTGTGGTTTTTCCAATATATAGGACCCCAAAGTCACTTCAAATCTGGATAGGTCCCTTAAAATAAATTTTGTAAATTTCCATGAAAAAATGAAAAATTACTGCTACATTTTAAAACCTCCTAAAATGCTATCAAAATAAAATAACATTTTATAAATAATTCTGATGTAAAGCAGACATGAGGGAAATGTTATTTGTTAATATTTTTCTGTGGTATGACTATCTGGAGTAGAGGAGTAATCATTTAAAGTTTGAAATTTTTTTACATTTTTTTCAAATTTCTGATATTTTTTATAAATAAAACATATCATTAAAAAAGTCTCAAGATCAGTGGGATTTGTTGAAGAATTCCAGAGTTATTACCCTGTTAACATTTAGAATTTCAAGATCCCCCCTGAAGTCCTGAGAGAGGGTCAAATGACCCTCAGTCCATATTGACACTTTAATTAGCATCCTTTCATTTGTAAATGTGCTCTTGCCTGAGGAATCTGCAGGGGGGATTATCTAAGATAAGAGTGTGTAAACAGAAGAATGCAAGCTATTCCTGAGTGTGGGGGTTGCTGCTCACAAGAAAGAGATGCTGGCTTCACAGTGCCTTTTTTTGCCTGATCGTTTGCATCCTGTTAGGCAGGGGTTGGTGCAGAGAAGGTACAGTCATCCAGAGAATGGCCCGGGGATCGCCTCTGAACTACAGGCTGGTTCCGAGGCGATCCTTCACAGACGTTCGCCGGCGACATGTCCGCATGTGTCATGTTACCAGTGATGCCCCGGCGATGTGCACACGCACGTGATCGCTCCCACATCGCCGGGAATCATCTCCCCGTGTGACGGCCCCATTAGGGCCCAGAAGTGACTCCAAAACCCAGAACAGGTGTCAATCTTGAAAGAAAACTGATCAGGAACTGAAGTGTGTCCATACCCAAAGAATGTTAGCTGCTCTTGAGTGTCTGCCCCCCCCCCCCAGCATTGCATTAGCAAATTTGCATGCAGCTTTATGTGCTGTGGGGGAGAAACCTATTTTGTTCACAGGAAAGAAAATGGAGAGAAGGCACACCATTGAAGAGGCATTGGAACTGATTCTGAGCAATACAAACTCTTCTGACTCAGATGGAGAAGACTGCAGAGACCGTGTGTCGTAAACCGTGCCTTCCCCCGTCCCACCACTCCGTAATAAAAGATACCGATAAGCCTGGATGGGTTGAACAGGTCGGTCACAGTTTATTTTGCAAAGTAGAGAAGGGCAATTACATTTCGCAACGGACTCATTGCTGAAGGCCCCAGCCGACGACCGCTGGGCCAGCAAGCCGATGAGAGGTTACGAACCTTTGCCCCCTCTACCTACCGCTGTGACGTGTAAAAAAGAACATCAAGATTTTTGTGTTTTTTTTGTGTGTGTTTTTTTTTTGAATAATTTAGGACAATTACAAAGTAACAACACAGTACAATTACAAGTTCATAAGGGAGGGCGGGTGGGACAACCGCTTCCAAGGGTCAGCCGGGGAGAAAGAGGGAAAATCCGGCCTTGGCACTAGAATTTAACCCCTGAGGGTGTGGCCTGACTCCCCTCCCCGGCCGGTCCGCTGGGCGTCCCGATCATGACCTCACCTGGGAAAGTAGTGGGAGGGGGGAATTGGGCACTGCACAGTTTTCCCCTCTAGCTATCCCTTAAGGGCTCTGCAGTCAGAGGCACATTCCTTATACAGTACCGTGCCTACCAGACTGCAGAGACCCGTGTGTCGTAAACCGTGCCTTCCCCCGTCCCACCACTCCGTCATAAAAGATACCGACAAGCCTGGATGGGTTGAACAGGTCGGTCACGGTTTATTTTGCAAAGTAGAGAAGGGCAATTACATTTTGCAACGGACTCATTGCTGAAGGCCCCAGCCGACGACCGCTGGGCCAGCAAGCCGATGAGAGGTTACGAACCTTTGCCCCCCTCTACCTACCGCCACGGAGGATCATGTGTATGACCTACACAGGACTCCGACCGCCACACAACAACATTAGAGCCTGTTCAACACCATCCCGCAAACCCTCTAAGAATATGTCGAGCCCGACTTCCGTGAGGTGGATGCCATCCGGTCTTAGTAAAGCTAAATTGTTCCTTCTAGTTCTTGGTGGCGAACCGCAATGCCGTAATTTTCTCTCACAAACTTCGACATCTTTGTGTTAATCCTTTTTCTTGAGTTTTCGATGGCTTTCATGGCTTTCACGTCCTTGGCTCCGTGCCAAACCGCTCGAGGTATTATCTCAGACCACACCACCACCATATCCGGTAGTAAACAAACAAACCGTTCGATATCTGTTGACATTACTGTGTACAGCTCGGCCCCTTTCCGCTTGCCCAAATTATTGCCACCGGCATGTAGGACCAGAACCACCGGCCCCTTGGCCCTCTTAGCGATGTCGACCATCTCCGGGAAGATCTGACGCCACCGGAGCCCTCGGATGCCTCTCCAATTGACTTCCAGATTCGGGAAGCCAAAATTGATTCCACCCGGCCTTAGTTTGGCCCTTTTGCACGCCCAGTAGACAAAAGAATGCCCCACTACCCAGACTGTGGGCCTACAGCTGCCTGTAAGAGACAAAAGGTGTTAAAGCAGGTCTGGTCTTATGTATCTTGCGAAGCATGCGGATTTCCAGCGGCCCATTCTCGGCACCTCAACTTCCGATACCCCCGCTCTAGCTGCTTCGGTAGCCGCCCCTATTCGGAAGGAATGTGTCCCATATTCTTTTGGGGCCACGCCGACTGCCTCTAGGCACTGTTTAAAAATCGCTTGAAACTGATATTTTGTGAGCGGGGACCCGTTGGTGTGTGAAAGAAAAAATCTACCCGGATGTCTTACTACCGCATAGTGTTTAACTATTTTTACGGGGCATATAGGGCCGTTTGACGCCTTGACCACTACCCATGTCCTCCTCCCGGTGGGGTCGCATTTGGATCTCCGTACTCTAATGCGCAGAGCTTCGCTGCATATGACGAGGTCTTCGTTGATTAAACCGCATACTGATGCTGTTTTTGACTGCGGCACTAATTCGCTGATGCGAAGCGCCCCGAAGAAGGCGATTGCAAACGCTGCAGATATCAGCGTTGCCTCGTATTGTGACTTGCACACTGATGAAGATATTGCAATTATGTCATCCAGTAGCCTTAAGGAAACTGGGCGACGGCATTCCTGGCTAGGTTGAAGCCTTCTCCAGCCTTTAACGGCTTGTTTTATGAAAAAATATTTGGTTACGTCCACCCACCCCAGCAGCTGAAAGAAGAAGGCTATTCCCGATAAATGACGTTGCGCTGATGTCCCTGACGCGCCTCTCCACCTGAGCCGTTCTAAGAGTTCTAGCACGTCGCATCTCGCCCGGTCGCACCTATCGACTGGTCTTCCTTGCGTTAGCGAGCACCACTCCTCCCACTCCTTACCGTAAACCTGCCACGTCGCCGGTGTCACTGAAGCGCGGATCAAGGGCATCAGTGATTGGCCACCATGTCCAAGAGGGAAGGAGGACATTGTAGGCCCGATGTTTGCACTCTGGGGAGGAAGAGTTTGAATGCCTGCCAATCGAAAGATAACAAAGAGTTAACAATTTTATCATCTACAGTCGCCGCAAATCTGGCCCGGCACCAGATGTTGTGCTTCAGGCATAGTAGTGCTAGGCGGCGCAACAGCGCGAGCACTGGCTGTGAAGAAGAGGACATGCTGTTTAGGGCTTTTGCTGTTCTCAGCTGTTTGGTTATAAATCTGATGTTTGTATTTTCCAATTGGGCACCCCATAGCTCGACTGATGTTACTATTGCCAAAATTTCCACCAGTGATGGGTCACGGCCCCATGCAGCCGTGGTCCATAGTTTAGGCCATTGGCCTTTGCACCACTGGTCCTTGTAGATTGCCGCGAAACCATCCGTAATATTTCCACCAACCAGTAGGCCTAAGTCTTTGCTTGGCATCTTCCGTGTCATAACGCATGTATGCCCATTGTAGGACTCCAGGAATGTCCTCCAGACCAGCAAGTCAGCCTTCAGGGAGCGGTTTAGTCTAATTCTGTGGCTCGGCTGGGCTATGCCCTTGGTTGCCAGTGATAGTCGGCGTGAAAAAACTCTGCCCACCGGCATTACACGACAGGCAAAGTTGAGCAATCCTAGCAGGGACTGCATCTGCTGTAGGGTGACTTTTTTTGCTTCATGGAAGTTTTTAACCATTTGCAGGGTTTTTTGCAGTTTATCGGCTGGTAGACGAAACACCATTGCATTGGTGTCTATTTCAATACCTAGAAAAGGCAGAACGTTACAAGGGCCGACTGTTTTTTCCGGCGAGAGTGGTACTCCGAATTTACAAGCTAAAAACCTAAACTTTTGGAGAAGAAAGGAGCAGAGTCTGGAGTCCCTGGGACCGACGAACAAAAAATCGTCGATGTAGTGAATCGTTGAATTGCTACCAGTTTCGTATCGTAAAACCCAGTCTAGGAAGGTGCTGAAAAGTTCAAAATAATGACAGGAAATGGAGCAGCCCATAGGTAGGCACATATCGAAGTAGAATAGCCTGTCCACCTCACAACCTAATAAATGGAAACACTCAGGGTGAACGGGCAAAAGGCGGAAGGCCGACTCTATGTCGGATTTCGCCAGCAGGGCACCGGGCCCAGCTGCGCGCACGAGCTCGACAGCCCTGTCAAAAGAAGAGTAAGTCACGGACGTCTCTTCCGCGGGTATCGCATCGTTAACCGATGCGCCTTTTGGGTAAGAAAGGTGATGTATTAGCCGATATTTTCCTATCTCTTTCTTGGGAACGATACCTAAAGGTGAGATCCTGAGATTCTTAAATGGTAAAGATCTAAAAGGGCCCGCCATCCTGCCCAGTTCTACTTCTTTCTGGATTTTTTTATGTAAAATCTCGGGGAATTCGCGTGCCGATTTCAAATTACTTGCCGTAGTCGGTGAGGGGCTGGGTTTGAAGGGGATATAAAAACCGTGTTTAAAACCGAAATATAGCTGCTGTGCCGCTTCTTTATTGGGGTAACGGTTTAGCCATGGGCCCATTGCGGTTACATTCACCGGGGTGAATCCTCGCAGGCGCTCTGTTTGCTTGGTGGGTACACCTGGATGCAGGGTGTCCACCTCCGCAGGAGGAGCATTCGTGTTTATATTTACAGGACCTGTGGAAACGGCAGTATCCGTCGTTAAAAAGTAAGCAGGCCCCAGGTCCGCGTACGACCACTGTATTCTGGCCTGCTGCTGCTGAGTAATAAGTGGTCGCTGTTGTAAAGGGGGGCTGTTTTTGGGACAGCATGAGTCGTAACCATACGTCCGTCGCTTTTACCCCCCAGCCCAAGTCTGGTTGCATGGCCAACCGCCTGCGGAACTCCTCGTCGTACCGTTTCCATGCAGACCCGCCGTGACACTTATATGAATTATAAATTAGATCCTGGTAAATAAACAATTCGGAACAGCGCTCTGGGTGCTTTTGGCCCATGATGCAGCCGAGAACCGTGAAAGCCTGAAGCCAGTTATTCATCGTTTGCGCTATTTTTGGTTTGCTCCGATCTTGTACCCGCTCGCCTATCCTCCTTTCCTTATCTACGGACTGTTGGTCGGCCGATAGCAGTGACCATATATCTACGTAATCGTTACACCATATTTTCTGCTTTGTCTCCAAGTCTACGTGCGCTCCCAGTGGGCTAACACCACAGAAAAATACGTCCTTGTGCAGACTGGCTGCTTGGGTGATGCTATTGTCAGTTGGTACGCCTGGGCGTGTCAACTGCTGAACTAGGGCCTGGATAGCGGCTGCCAGCTCGCTTTCTCCCACATTTTTTATGATAGAGTGCTCACCGAAATCAAGGAACTCACCGCTGTCAAATGCAGGCAGAGTGTCTCCGGACGGAGGTACTCTGGCTCCCGCCGTGGCGCTGTCCTGGTGCTGACCGCCCGCCCGGAAGGATGAAGATGGCAGGCCAGCGCCGTGGCACGGGGATGTTGTCCGCTGTGTTGCGACTGATGCCGAGCGACTCCTGGAGAGGGAGGTGCTCCGGCTTCTATTGCCTCGATGGATCGGTGCTGGCTGGTGGACCGGGGAGGTATGTATGGAAGTTCTCCCTGTGCGTCAGCCAGAGACGGAGCACGTGACGGATGAGATCTGTCATGTGCTCGAGGACGAGAGGCTATTGGGGCTCCGACCTCCGCCTGGTCGGTGACGGGGGGTGTCAATGTCTGTTCCCACCGGGTACCCACTCTGGGTGTCCGGTGAGGCCGCTGTCTTTCGGCGTGCGACAGGTACCGCTCGTTGTGACTCCCCGATGTGTCTGAGCCGTTGGTTGAGGATGGCGAGCGCCATCTGGAGGAGCGGGATCTATGGTGGCTCCTGCGGCTCCTGTATGAGTGGTGTCGGCGACTGGAGTGGGAATGCCGACAGCTAGAGGGACAGCGAGGACGGTGGCGGGACTCTACTGATGAGGGTGAGGACGATCTGCGGCATCTATGCCTGCGATCGCCCCGTCTTGGGGTTGTGTTATGGGCATTTAATTCGGGAGTAGGGGGGACGTTAATTTGGTTATGGGGCGTGAGCGGCGGTGCAGGGTGTAGAGCTGGGGAAGGCGCAGCGACTGTTAGGCTAGCACCGCAGGGTGAGCTTAAAAGGGCGGGGGCTGATAGAAAACTGTCTGCGAGTTGCGTTAGGGACCATGGGGGTGTTGGTGGCGCATAATTTATTGCAGCTGTGTTAGTGCTTAGTGCGACCGTGTGCGTGCTTGGTGCATACTCTCCTGGCTGCAGAGCGTGCTGGCCGGTTCGGTTAGACCGGTCATCACGCTCTGCGGCCGTGTTCGTGGCTCTGGCCCCTGACCGCCCGCCCCCCCGCAAGGCAATGCTGATGTGCCTGCTGGGGGGACATGGCAGGCCAGGAGTGGGCTGGCCAGAGGTCCACGGTGGTGCAGCCCTGGCGTGGCAGGGGACGCTGCAGCGCTACGTGGCGGGATCTGGCTCGGGGGGCTAGTGAGCGCCGCCTGTGAGGTGCCCCCCCGACCGATTTTGCGGGCTGGGGCCCCACAGGCTAACGCTGCGCTACTACTGCTTCCCGGGGAGTAGGTGGGCGGGGCTCGGCGGTCCCATGCCGGCATCAGGGAGGGCAGACTCCCTGACGCTGCAGGGGACTCGCGGTGTGCCTGGGCTGGCTGCCCACGCCACACCCCGGTCCTCTTGAGCGGCTGGCGCACCGCTGAGGACACCAAGGCGGCGGGCGGTCCCCTGCTTGCCCCCGCAATGCCATGGGCCTGCTGGGAGGAAGTGGGGCCGGAAGTGGGCGTGCCCCGCCAGGCCCGCACTGCGCTCTGGGAGACAGGGCGGGCCTGGACAGTGTGAGGGGGCGGGGGTTCCACTAAGCGCGCCGGGCCCCGGGTTTCAGAGAGGGGACCGGAAGTGACCGGGGCCCGAACGCGTTCGGAGTATGGCGCGGGCGCCTGGCACCGGCGGGCAGCGGAGCCCGAAGCAAACGCCGCGACGTCCGCCGCGCCCCCCAGAGCCGTGCGTGGGGCAGAAGCACGGCGACTTGGCAGCGCCGGCTCCTCTCCAACACGCAGGCGCTCAGGGGGATGGGAGGAACGTCCCGAGCGTCTACCTGGCAGCGCCCCTGCGCCATGGTCAGCCGGAGCGCCGGGGGGGGGGACGCGGCGGACGTCGCGGCGTTTGCTTCGGGCTCCGCTGCCCGCCGGTGCCAGGCGCCCGCACAACAACCGCTTCCAAGGGTCAGCCGGGGAGAAAGAGGGAAAATCCGGCCCCAGCACTAGAATTTAACCCCTGAGGGTGTGGCCTGACTCCCCTCCCCGGCCGGTCCGCTGGGCGTCCGATCATGACCTCACCTGGGAAAGTAGTGGGAGGGGGGAATTGGGCACTGCACAGTTTTCCCCTCTAGCTATCCCTTAAGGGCTCTGCAGTCAGAGGCACATTCCTTATACAGTACCGTGCCTACCAGACATAGTCCTTCAACCGGATTCGGACTCTGAGCTGTCTTCAGGTTAGGTTGGCTTCACACTCCCTTTTTTGCCTGTTCATTTGGATCCTATGTTTTGCAGGGGTTGGTGCAGATAAGGGTCGGTGGGGGGCAGGTGTGGTGCGTGGGCAGTACGCTGCGGTGCAGGGTGGGTGTGGTGCGGGGTTAATGTGTTTTCCTCTGTGGCTTTCTTTTTCTGTCTCTCCCCTGTGTCTCTCTCTTTTCTGTGTCTTCCCTGTCTTACCTGTCTTCTCTGGCTGTCTCATCCCCGGTTCTCCCTCTTAGGGATGATTCACACATCTGTGCCTCCTGCACATGTGGGGTCTGTGCTGACACATGCCGTAGGCACGGACATACGGGACACATGTTCCCCTATGGCCCCATTCCGCACGAACTGTGTCTCTGTGTGGAGCACATGCGTGTCCGTCTGCTCCACAGAGACATGTCCGTTGTTTTGCGGAAGCACGGACTGCTTTTTGCCGAAAACGTCCATGCACACAGATGTCATCCGTGTGAAAAGCCTAAAAATAAAGAATTTCATATTCACCTCAGTCCAGCGCTGACAGTTCCTCTCACTTCCGGTGCCGCTCATTAGGCTTATGAATATTCACTTCACTGAGCCCAAGAGTGAACCGGAAGTGAGAGGAGAAGAGGCGCTGGAGGGAGGTGAGTATGTGGTGACAGCAGACAGCGCTATCTGTGGATTCACGGATAGCACACGGACATCACCCACGGTGCATGGGGGCCAAAAGGGATCCTGTTCTGCTTGTTTCAAAAATGGACAGAACAGGATGCCAAAAAAGGCAGTGTGAGTTACCTATTTTATTTCCTGACTATCTTTTTTTATTTTGAACCAAAACAAAATGCTTATTTGAAATTATTTATCTTGCAGATGAGGAGACTCTGCCTCTACCAAAAAAGAGAGCTCGGTTGGCGAGTGAGCCGACAGAGACCGCAATAGATGGCACAGTGTGGCATGAAGTACAAGTGGGGAAACATTTCCATTTGACACCAATAGAACCGTACCCTACAGATGGAGAGCCAAGTGCTAAGGCCAGACGAAGTGTCCAGAGTCGCCTTCAGAGCTTCCTCTGTTTTATCAGCCTTGACATGCTTCGTAGCATTGAAGAATGGACTACTCAACATGCACGTCACACGGAGCAGGTGGATTGGTTCATGGGTCTCCCGGAACTAATGACATTTATTTCAGTCATTATCTTGCGGGGGGTGACCAAGGTTCCATCACTACTTGACAGCTGGTCAGCAAACCTGGGAAACCCAAGGATCATTGCCACTATGACCCAAAACCGCTTTCAAGACATCATGCAACACCTACGCTTTGATGACATGTTCACGCGCAGTGAGCGAGTGGAGACCGATAAGTTTGCTGCAATCTCCGATGTGTGGAGATCGTTTGTCACCAACTGCATCGCATCCTACAACCCTGGTCGACACATCACTATTGATGAACAGCTTTTCCCGTCAAAGACTCGCTGCTGTTTTCTGCAATACATTGCAACAAAACCAGACAAGTTTGGCATCAAGTTTTGGGTGGCTAGCGACTTGAAATCAAAGTACATCTGTAATGTCCTCCCATATCTTGGCAAGGACCCCAGTCGTCCCAGCGGGGAGAGACTGTCCGAAACTGTAGTGATG
Source organism: Ranitomeya variabilis (assembly GCF_051348905.1). NCBI lineage: Eukaryota > Metazoa > Chordata > Amphibia > Anura > Dendrobatidae > Ranitomeya > Ranitomeya variabilis. The sequence continues at coordinate 48,085,356 of NC_135238.1, forward strand.
AGGCTGATGGAACCATCCATGGACAAGGGCAGAACTGTGACCACGGACAATTTCTTTACATCATTGTCACTTGCACAACGACTGCTTAGCCGGGAAACCACTATCCTCGGCACAGTCAACAAGAGTCGCCAAGAAATTCCTCAATCCGCTAGACAGATGGACCTCACTGAATTCACCACTCAAGTGTTTTCAACCACTGGTGCCACGCTGACAGTGTATGCACCCAAACGAAAGAAGGCCGTCTACATTCTCAGCAGCATGCACAGCGTGGTTGAGACTGAGGATACCAAGAAAAGGAAGCCAAACACGGTCACACAATACAACCACACAAAGTGCGGTGTGGATGTAATGGACCAAATGGTGCGGGAGTACAGCGTGCGTGCAGGAACACGGAGATGGCCAGTCGCCGTGTTCTACAACATGATTGACATGGCAGCACTCAATGCTCATGTTCTTTATCAGGCATGCACTGGGGTGCAGGAGAGACTGGTGGACTTCCTGGTTGAGCTTGCAAAAGAGTTAGGTGGCCGTCATGTGACTGAAAAGAAGGCACGCAAGGAGAAACTCCTTTGGCAACTTCCTTCCACACCCAGCCCTGGCAAAAGGGTCAGGTCAAACATCGATGCACGAACAATTGTGCAACTGAGAGATGTGTTGACTGCTACAAATACACGTGTGGCAAATGTATCAGGGACATACCCAGGCAGTGCCAGGTATGTTCCGACATGTTCAGACAGACTGCTGAGTGAGTGCTGAAATGCTAGTCACACAAGGACATGCCACTCACACACACAGCCCCCCACTGCAGCCTATTGAAAATATGTGTGGAATTGTTTTATTCCTTGTATTTTTTTAACATTTTTATAACAAAAATAAAAAGCATCCTTTGATGCGTGCTCCTTTACTCCCCTACCCCCATGTATTTGTCTTTACCCTTTCCCCCCTCCCCTCTTCCCACTCCTCCACCAACATCCCTCCCTGTTGTATAATTTGATTATATTGTTTTCTTGTTCACTGTTTTATCACATTTGTTTGGCCATGCCGCTTATACACTGCTCATCTTGAAAATGTGACTATTTGTTTGATGTTGGTGTGAAATAACCCTTTAGTGAAAAAAAAAATCGTATTGGTTTTTAAAAAAAAATAAAAAGCATCGAAACAAATAACAGTTGTTCTTTTGTATATTTTTCACACAAAAATTTCAGTCCTCTTGTGCAAATTTTTGTTTTCGCGACAAATTTGCACAAGAATGAACATGCTGCGATTTTTTTTCGCTAGTGTGATTGAGGCCTAAAGGTACAGTTACACGTTACGATCTCGTTGACGATATCGTTTGAAAACGTCACGTGATCACATCGTTCATGCGATGTCGTTTTCACATCGTTGCGTGTAACGTGAAGATATCAGACGAACACATTGTTGGATCGCTGATCGCAGAATTGAGGTCAGGATCTCAAATCTGACGATCCTCGTCCAATTTTGTGTCAGAAGATGTGCAGCATCGTTCAGTGTAACGCTGAGATGAACGATGTTGGTCTAAATTCTCCTATTCCTGCCATTGTGAAAAATCGTTCGGTCAAACGTTTGCAATGAGGCTAACGCGGAGCCAAAATTTACATCGTTAACAAGATAGTTGCATGTGACGCCTCTTGGACGATGTGAAACTGATTGCACGAACGATGTGATCACGTGACATTTCTAACTATATCGTCGACGAGATCGTAACATGTCACGGTACCTTTGACCGCTGCGGATCCGCAGCAGTTTCCCCTGAGTTTACAGTACAATGTAAACTTATGGGAAACAAAAAACGCTGTGCACATGCTGCGGAAAAATCTGCGTGGAAACGCTGCGGATTACATTCCGCAGCATGTCACTTCTTTTCTGCGGATTTTCACCTGCTCCAATAGGAAACTGCAGATGAAAATCCGCAGAAGAAACCGCAGTAAAAAACGCGATAAATCCGCAGTAAAAACCGCAACGGGTTTTCACTGCGGATTTTGGAATTCCGCTGCGGAAAAATCCGCAGTGGAATCCGCAAAGTGTGCACATAGCCTTAGACACAAATGCTTCTGGTCATTACTCACAGCTGTACCTTGCTCTAAAATTTCTAATTCTCTATTTAAAATATATAAAAAATGATTCATTGTTTCAGCGCTTTTTTGCTCAAATAAAACTAAACTAAATACAATACGTATATTCTTTATATTATCAAATACAATAAACTGAACAGAACTAAGGGTACTGTCTCACAGTGGCACTTTTGTCGCTACGACGGTACGATCCGTGACGTTCCAGCGATATCCATACGATATCGCTGTGTCCGACACGCAGCAGCGATCAGGGACCCTGCTGAGAATCGTACGTCGTAGCAGATCGTTTGGAACTTTCTTTCGTCGCTGGATCTCCCGCTGTCATCGTTGGATCGGTGTGTGTGACACCGATCCAACGATGCGTTCGCTTGTAACCAGGGTAAACATCGGGTTACTAAGCGCAGGGCCGCGCTTAGTAACCCGATGTTTACCCTGGTTACCATCGTAAAAGTAAAAAAAAACAAACAGTACATACTCACCTTCTGCTGTCTGTCAGGTCCCTTGCTGTCTGCTTCCCGCTCTGACTGACTGCCGGCCGGAAAGTAAGAGCAGAGCACAGCGGTGACGTCACTGCTGTGCTCTGCTTTCACTTTACGGCGGCACTCAGTCAGAGTGGGAAGCAGACGGCAAGGGACCTGACAGACAGCAGAAGGTGAGTATGTACTGTTTTTTTTTTTTACTTTTACGATGGTAACCAGGGTAAACATCGGGTTACTAAGCGCGGCCCTGCGCTTAGTAACCCGATGTTTACCCTGGTTACCCGGGGCCTTCGGCATCGTTGGTCGCTGGAGAGCGGTCTGTGTGACAGCTCCCCAGCGACCACACAACGACTTTCCAACGGTCACGGCCAGGTCGTATCGCTGGTCGTGATCGTTGGAAAGTTGCAGAGTGTGACGGTACCCTAACTTGAAACTTGAAACTACATGGGTAAACTCCATGGAAAACAGCAAACAACCTCCTGTGGTGCAACAGTAATGGCCTTAATTACAGAACAAAAGACAGTGAATAGAGATAAGATAAGCGATAGATAAAATCCTTTAGGTCATTTGACCCTTCTCTGGGTTTCAAACGTAGAAATGTCAAATGACCCGTCTCTGGGACTTCTAGTGTTAAAGTGACATTGATCAGAATTCAAAAATTTGGCTAATGAAGGAAATCACTTTTCCATAATGCAGTTACTTAGTGACACCTGCTTTTATGACTACACCCCACCATACTGACTGAGGGCAGCCCCAGTGATATAGGAGGCAGAGATGTCAGCATCTTTTGGCGACTCAGGTGCCCCATGAGCTTGTAGTAAAAGTCTCCATCTAGAACATTCACGTGAGTTTTCCTTCTATCCTTGACTTTTTCATTATTACTTTTACAGCTTTGACATCCAGGCAAATGTCTGAAGAATATCAAAGCTGAAGCCATAATGGAGAAAGGAAAATACGATGTGCGGGATGATGAGCGGTGCAAAGAGGACATTCCTACAGGTAACTGCCCCAGTGAGGAGTCACCACTAAATAAAGCAGAGAAGACTCAATATCTCCTCATTCACCGGACTGGACAATTTTAGGCTTGACGTTTTTTGTTATGTGTTTTATCAGCATTTTTGGCCATAGATTTCCCCATTCAGCTAAAATACAGATTTTATAGGGCTGACAATGTAATGATGCAATATGTAATAAGGTCGGTTGTGCATCTATAATATAGATTTAAGAATAGACTGGGATCATAGATCATCAAAGATGTGTAACACCTCATGGGCAAAGTATCTAGTGTTTTACATTATATCCATCAGAGTTCTGGTTCAAGGATTAATGTACTCAAAAAAATAAAGGGACCACTTAAAGAACAGAATATAACTCCAAGTAACTCAAACTTCTGTGAAATCAAACTGTCCACTTAGGACGCAACACTGATTGAAAATCAATTTCACATGCTGTTGTTCAAATAGAATAGACAACAGATAGCAATTATCAAGACACACTCAATAAAGGAGTGGTTCTGCAGGTGGGGACCACAGACCACATCTCAGTATGAATGCTTTCTGGCTGATGTTTTGGTCACTTATGAATGTTGGTTGTGCTTTCACACTCATGGTAGCATGAGACAAACTCTACAACCCACACAAGTGGCTCAGGTAGTGCAGCTCATCCAGGATGGCACATCAATGCGAGCTGTGGCAAGAAGGTTTTCTGTGTCTGTCAGCGTAGTGTCCAGAGGCTGGAGGCGCTACCAGGAGATAGGCCAGTACACTAAGAGACATGGAGGGGGCCGTAGGAGGGCAACAATCCAGCAGCAGGACCGCTACCTCAGCCTTTGTGCAAGGAAAAACAAGATGAGCACTGCCAGAGCCCTGCAAAATGACCTTCAGCAGGCCACAAATGTGCATGTGTCCGCACAAATGGTTAGAAACCGACTCCATGCAGGACGCCTGGCATTTGCCACAGAATACCAGGGATTGGCAAATTCGCAACTGGCGCCCTGTGCTCTTCACAGATGAAAGCAGGTTCACACTGAGCACATGTGACAGAGTCTGTAGACGCCGTGGAGAGCGATCTGCTACCTGCAACATCCTTCAGCATGACCGGTTTGGCATTGGGTCAGTAATGGTGTGGGGTGGCATTTCTTTGGAGGCCACACAGCCCTCCATGTTCTCACCAGAGGTAGCCTGACTGCCATTAGGTACCGAGATGAGATCCTCAGACCCCTTGTGAGACCATATGCTGGTGCGGTTGGCCCTGGGTTCCTCCTAATGCAGTACAATGCCAGACCTCATGTGGCTGAAGTGTGTCAGCAGTTCCTGCAAGATGAAGGCATTGAAGCTATGGACTGGCCCGCCCGTTCCACAGCCTGAATTCGATTGAACACATCTGGGACATCATGTCTCTCTCCATCCACCAACGTGACGTTGCACCACAGACTGTTCAGGAGTTGGAGGATGCTTTAGTCCAGGTCTGGGAGGAGATCCCTCAGGAGACCATCCGCCGCCTCATCAGGACCATGCCCAGGCATTGTAGGGAGGTCATATAGGCACGTGGAGCCACACACACTACTGAGCATCATTTCCTTGAGGCTTTTCCACTGAAGTTGGATCAGCCTGCAATTTGATTTTCCTCTTTGATTTTGAGCATCATTCCAACTCCAGACCTCCATGGGATATTAGTTGTGATTTACATTGATCATTTTTAGGTTTTACTGTTCTCATCACATTCCACTATGTAATGAATTTCATTGTGATATCTAGGATGTGGGATTTTAGTGTTCCCTTTATTTTTTTGAGCAGTGTACACTCACTGGCCACTTTATTAGGTACACCATGCTAGTAACGGGTTGGACCCCCTTTTGCCTTCAGAACTGCCTCAATTCTTCGTGGCATAGATTCAACAAGGTGCTGGAAGCATTCCTCAGAGATTTTGGTCCATATTGACATGATGGCATCACACAGTTGCCGCAGATTTGTCGGCTGCACATCCCTGATGCGAATCTCCCATTCCACCACATCCCAAAGATTTCATGTTGTTTACGCCAAATTCTGACCCTACCATCCGAATGTCGCAGCAGAAATCGAGACTCATCAGACCAAGCAACGTTTTTCCAATTTTCTACTGTCCAATTTCGATGAGCTTGTGCAAATTGTAGCCTCAGTTTCCTGTTCTTAACTGAAAGGAGTGGTACCCGGTGTGGTCTTCTGCTGCTGTAGCCCATCTGCCTCAAAGTTCGACGCACTGTGCATTCAGAGATGCTCTTAGGCCTACCTTGGTTGTAACGGGTGGCGATTTGAGTCACTGTTGCCTTTCTATCAGCTCGAACCAGTCTGCCCATTCTCCTCTGACCTCTGGCATCAACAAGGCATTTCCGCCCACAGAACTGCCGCTCACTGGATTTTTTTTCTTTTTCGGACCATTCTCTGTAAACCCTAGAGATGGTTGGGCGTGAAAATCCCAGTAGATCAGCAGTTTCTGAAATACTCAGACCAGCCCTTCTGGCACCAACAACCATGCCACGTTCAAAGGCACTCAAATCACCTTTCTTCCCCATACTGATGCTCGGTTTGAACTGCAGGAGATTGTCTTGACCATATCTACATGCCTAAATGCACTGAGTTGCCGCCATGTGATTGGCTGATTAGAAATTAAGTGTTAACAAGAAGTTGGACAGGTGTACCTAATAAAGTGGCCAGTGAGTGTATATAACCCAAGTAACCTATTTGGTATACTGAACTATCTGGAGATTAAAAAAAACTGTTTTAAGACAATTGTCTCATAGTCACAGCCAGGAGTATATTATAAGAGAAAGCAGAGAATTGCCTGGGCTTATCCATCTTTATATTTGCTCCATGGCCATGACTTCCTAATACACGACCATACGTCTCCTCTGTTCTGCATGTAGCGGTCAGCGATTGTGTGAGACGGACACTACCTAGTAGCACTGCCGCCTGAGCATTTCTCTAGACATAAGTAATACAATATGAGCAAGTCCTACACTCTTCACATGGGAGGATTGGGTGCCAGTGGTCGATTTGAAGTGCTCACTGAAGAATAGAGGGTGGGCCATTTATGTGGATACACCTAAATAAAATGGGAATGGTTAGTGATATCAACCTCCTGCTTGTGGCACATTAGTATATGAGAGGGTGGAAACTTTTCAAGATGGGTGGTGACCATGTCGGCCATTTTGAAGTCCATGTTTCTCTTTGCTTACCGCCATTGACATGTCGCAGAGGTTAAGACGTGAGGAGCGGATAGAAATTGTTTTGATATCTGGTGAACGCAGTACCCGGGTTATTGCAGCAGATTTCAATGCAAGACACCCTACGAGGCCACCAATCCCCCATGCTACAGTTATCAAACTGCTTGCCAAATTCTGTGAAACAGGTTCAGTGTTGGATTTGCCAAAATGTGGACTCAATAAAATTCACTAATGAAGAAACATCAGTGGCTGTCCTAGCTTCATTCAGCTACACTGTATGCAGAATTATTAGGCAAGTTGTATTTTAGAGGATTATTTTTATAATTGATCAACAACTATGTTCTCATTCAACCCAAAAGATTCATAAATATCCAAGCTTAATATTTTTGGACGTTGAAGTGTTCTTTTTTTTAGATTTGGCTCTCTTAGAAGGATATCTGTGCAGGTAACTATGAGGGTATGTGTCCACGGTAAGGAAACGCTGCTTGTTTGACGCTGCAGCGTCAAACAAGCAGCGTCCAGATGTTCCAGCATAGTGGAGGGGATTTGTTGAAATCCCGTGTCCACTATGCGTGGAAACACGCACGCGGAGACCCTGCGACTCCGGACATGCTGCGCGTCTTTTCAGATCGCAGCATGTCGGTATACCTTGCGGGGACGCAGCGTCCCCGCAAGGCATATCACAGGGCCCTATGGGAGGGGGTGCGATGATCCCGGATGTGTACTGTACACATCCGGCACCATCGCGTCCCATTAAGGGGGCGGGGCTTAGCGCCGAGCGGCTTCGCCGCTGCGCCGAGGCCGCCGCGGCTACGCTCAGTGGACACATACCCTTACTGTGCAGAGTTATTAGGCAACCTAATAAAAAACAAATATATTCCCATGTCACTTGTTTATTTTCACCAGGTAAACCAATATAACTGCACAAAATTTAGAAATAAACATTTCTGACATGCAAAAACAAAACCCCAAAAAATTAGTGACCAATAAAGCCACTTTTCTTTATGATGACACTCAACAGCCTTCCATCCATAGATTCTGTCAGTTGCTTGATCTGTTTACGATCAACATTGCGTGCAGCAGCCACCACAGCCTCCAGACACTGTTCCGAGAGGTGGACGGTTTTCCCTCCCTGTAGATCTCACATTTTATGAGGGACCACAGGTTCTCTATGGGGTTCAGATCAGGTGAACAAGGGGGCCATGCAGGCTCGGACTGGCCCACCGGGGAATCGGTTGATCCCCTGGTGGGCCCCTCCCCCAGAGGGCCCCTGCCTCCGACAGTCTCTCTCTTCTGAGCATTGCTGCATGCTCGATTTAAACTCCGCCTCTCCCCGCCCATCAGAAGAGGAGAGAAACGCCGTGCTCTGGCATATGCCTGCTATAATGGTGTTGAGATCACTACCTCAGACTGCAGCATTAGAGAGCAGTGTGCGGCTGGGGCTGGATCTCTTCCCTCCCCGGAGTCTCTGGCTAGGATGGGAGGAGGGACTCGGGAGGCTCAGACAGCCATTTACCTGACCTGCACTCAGACGCTGCTCCTGGAGCCTGACAGCAGTAAGTCCTGCACACCAGCATGGACCGGGTCAGGCTGTGCTGCAACATACGGCCAGGAGAGCCGTGCAGTCACTGAAGCTAGCAGTGATGAAAGTGCTAATGGAAGTGAAGAGGCGTCTGCAGCTCCTGCCCTGCTCCAAGCTCTGAGCTGTCGTCGGCACAGGCAGGAGGGGGAGGGGAGGCCCCAGAGGAACACAGTGCTGACCTGAGTGAGCTTCCTGTTTATGTCTGTCCTGACTCTCTCCTGGCCTCCACACCAACAAAAGCTGTTTTTTTTTTCTAAGTAATGAAATAGAAACCACTGCGCTTCCCAAAAGCAACAGAACAAGCAGATAAAAACTAGACTTACTTGATAAGGAATTGGTTAATGGGTATAGGAGCCGGAGGTTCCCATAGAAGTGGAGTAAAACCTGATTAAGATATATAGCTGGAAGAAATGTAGCACAGTTAATGGGGTGTTAAAAAAGTGCAAATGTAATAATAGAGGGTATTGTATACACACTCACTTATTATAAGAGGCTATTTATATGCTGTACTGTAAGAAGTGTTCCTATGTAGGAGCTGCCAATCCTGCTTCCTTAAAGGGTGTTTCTAAGGAGAAATAGCGGTTTACTAATAAAAGGGTATATACATACAACTTCAACCTATTAATAATATAGATACAGACTACTCACTGCTTATATGGGGGTCCGGTGGCTGCACCGGTGGTGCTAGCTAGCCGCAGTGTAGTTAAGTCGATACTAGTATGAAGAAATAGATGATGATATAAGCGATCTATCGTACCATAGATAATCTGTCCTGGAACATGCAAAACTAACAATAGCAAAGGGATAAAGTTGTCCGTTCACTCACCCGATACTGATAGGGTCAATGCCTCTGGGTGTGATAGCGCTAGTTAGGTCCGGCAATAGATGGTGCAGGGGAATACCAGGAGTTTTCTGCAGAAGCGCGTTCTAGCAAGCGTGCGGGAGCGCGGGAGATCACCAGCGCCTCGCGTGCCCCGGCCGGAAGCAACGCTGAGGACGCGGCGGTGACTAGGGGGCGGAGCTGTTGTGACGTCACACAGAGTAAGGACGGGAGCGTGGTGGAGACAAGCTGCCTACGCGTTTCGAGGGTTAACTTCCCTCTTCGTCAGGGCTATGTCTCCACTATAGGTGTCCGTCCTTATATAGTCTCCTGATTACTGGATAAGCTCTCCTGGAGCCCCTGATTAGCAAATGACACCCTAATGGAGGTTAATTGGCCGCATAAAGTGATCCCTGATTGTCAATCAACCTTATAGTTTATGCTGGGATTCCAGACGGTATACTATTTATAAAAATGCCGTTTATTAATCACCATACCATAGAATAGTAAGAGGAACCCTGAGCTATGTAGAATCTTAAACATTAGATACTCCTACAAATACCATTAGGTATTTAAATAGATAATTAGGGACCTTTATTGATTTATACTGGCAAGATATATTATACTTAAAGGGAGATAGTATAACGTTAAAAACATATTTTTATTATTACTTTTTAAAAAAGATAAAAACAGACCAAAGGTGAATAAAAGTGTATGTAAATATGAATATAAACATAGTATATGGTAGACAATAAAATATAATAAAAAATACCAATTAAAAATGAAAAATGGTGAAAGGAAAACCAAACAGCACATCTAGCCATCCCTGTTATTTATTTATTAGAGCCTAAGGGGATTAGCAAATGTAGATGTGGATAGAAATATTATTTAGTGATCCTAACATTAATCATATAGATAACTAGTGCAAATACTATAAAAACACTATATAAAAAATGTACTAAGATATATAACTGGAAATAGTCACAATCTCAGACCACACACTTCCCCTGCATATCTCCGTTACTCTGCGTGATGGGGTTGTAAGGGAGGGGGTGAATGACGGGGGGCGGGGCAAAAAAGGTTATATTAAAAAGCATATAGTTCAATTTCTTGGTTTAAGCCAGTCGGAGCCAGACTGTCTAAGGTAAATATCCACCTGGACTCGACCCGAGACATGGCTTTAATATAATCCCCCCCTCTGGAATTGCGTGGGACCACTTGGATGCCCCAAAAAGATGTACCATGGAGGGAGTGATTGTGTTGTTCCAAATAGTGTCGGGATAATGGGTGACCTATGAACCCCTTACTGATGTTATTAAAATGTTCCTTAATCCTGTCCAAAAGTCTTCTTTTTGTACGACCTACATAAATCTTACCACACGGGCATTTTAATATATAGATGACCCCTGTGGTCTGGCAAGTAATATAGTCGTGTGTTATGACCCCAATGGCGAGGGTCTCAGAGGAACGTGGAAGTCTGCAGAATACAAAAATCCAGCTCATAGGGCAGTGGTAACTGGGTTGACCATATATCTACTCCTAACGCCAACACTAGAAGTAGCCGGGGATCATTCCTACGATGATTCTAGATGACACGCTCCAGCCGGAGAATCTAGCTACCCCTAGTAGAGGAAAACAAAGACCTTTCTTGCCTCCAGAGAAGGGGACCCCAAAGCTGGATAGAAGCCCCCCACAAATAATAACGGTGAGGTAAGAGGAAATGACAAACACAGAAATGAACCAGGTTTAGCACAGAGAGGCCCGCTTACTGATAGCAGAAATAAAGAAAGGTAACTTATATGGTCAACAAAAACCCTATCAAAATCCACACTGGAAATTCAAGAACCCCCGAACCGTCTAACGGTCCGGGGGGAGAACACCAGCCCCCTAGAGCTTCCAGCAAAGGTCAGGATATAGATTAGGAACAAGCTGGACAAAAATACAAAACCAAAACAAATAGCAAGAAGCAAAAAGCAGACTTAGCTGATTTAACTGGAACCAGGATCAGTAGACAAGAGCACAGGAGACTAGCTCTGATAACTACGTTGCCAGGCATTGAACTGAAGGTCCAGGGAGCTTATATAGCAACACCCCTAACTAACGACCCAGGTGCGGATAAAAGGAATGACAGAAAAACCAGAGTCAGAAAACTAGTAACCACTAGAGGGAGCAAAAAGCAAATTCACAACAGTCGTGAATAGCATATTCGCTTAATTCATTGGCGTCCTTAAAACTAGTGCGAACCACTTTCTTACTGGAGACTTGTTTACAGCATGTACATTTGCCACATGGCATAAAACCTTGTGGTTTTGCTTTGAGCTCAGTTAGATATGTCTGTTTTTTGGGGTTTTGTATGGGAAGTATGGATTTCGTAGTTGGTGCAAGTAAGAGTCCCAAGTTTTGTGCCTTTGTGTAAACAAACTTGGGTTGTGTGGGTAGCAGGTCGCCAATGCACTTGTCCCCTTTTAAAATGGGCCAGTGCTTATTAATAATATTTTTGAACCGCCTATAGCCTGAATGGAATTGTGTTATTATTGGGACTTGCCCTATCTGTTCTTGTATAGTAGGGGGATTGCAAGTGGCTTTGGTTCTATGAATTAAAGCGTCCCTCGGCATAGTTTCTATTTCCATTCTTGTTCTATTGAGAATGGGTGCATCGTAACCCTTTTCCTCAAACTGTGCTAACAAGTAATCACTTTCCCTTCGATAATCCTCGACTTCTGTACAGTTCCTTCTAATTCTTAAAAACTGGCTTTTTGGAATATTGGAAAGCCATACTGGCAGGTGACAACTACTGACGTATATAGCTGTTTGAGTCCACTTGTTTGTGGAAACCCTTAGTGATTATTTTGTTCTGTTCTATACAGATAGTTAGATCTAAAAAATTTACGCTAGTATGGCTAATGGTGGGTGTAAACTCCAGGCCATAGTTATTGGAGTTGAGGCTGGAAATAAAGACTTGTAGGTCTGGTAGTGGACCCTTCCAAATAAAGATGATGTCATCTATAAAGCGGTGCCAAGTTTGAAGGCCTTTTCGGAGATGACCGTTCTCGTAGATGAATTCAAGCTCCCACTTTCCTACATAAAGATTTGCGAAACTAGGCGCTAACCGCGTACCCATAGCGGTCCCGTGGGTTTGCAGATAATACTGTTTTTCGTATAGAAAGTAGTTGTGTTTTAGAATAAACTCAATGCCCTCAATTATGAACTGGATTTGTGTATTTTGGTAGGTGCCTAGTTTTTTTAGAAAAAAATCTGCTGATTGACATCCTTTTAATGGGTCAATTACCGTATAGAGGGACTTGATGTCCAGAGTTCCCAGGATGAAGTCATTTTGCCATTCTATCGATTCCAAAATCTGTAGAGTGTGCGTGGTATCCTTTAAGTATGAAGGCAGAAGTGGCATACATTTTTGGAGATGGGTATCCACGTACCTGGATAAATTGTGGAGTATATTTTGAATTTCTTTTGTGCATTTTCTTAATATCTGTAGTTACCATAGTTTCGAAAGCCCGAAATGAGTTAGAGTACTCATTGAGGGGATTGAACATAGATGGACAGGCTAAATTAGTATGGACATACTCCATGGGTGGCTGATTTAAAGTGGTGGTAGCAGTACCTGGGTTGTTAATGCTTTTTTTAAGAAAAAATGTATGCCACTTCTGCCTGCATACTTAAAGGATACCACGCACACTCTACAGATTTTGGAATCGATAGAATGGCAAAATGACTTCATCCTGGGAACTCTGGACATCAAGTCCCTCTATACGGTAATTGACCCATTAAAAGGATGTCAATCAGCAGATTTTTTTCTAAAAAAACTAGGCACCTACCAAAATACACAAATCCAGTTCATAATTGAGGGCATTGAGTTTATTCTAAAACACAACTACTTTCTATACGAAAAACAGTATTATCTGCAAACCCACGGGACCGCTATGGGTACGCGGTTCGCGCCTAGTTTCGCAAATCTTTATGTAGGAAAGTGGGAGCTTGAATTCATCTACGAGAACGGTCATCTCCGAAAAGGCCTTCAAACTTGGCACCGCTTTATAGATGACATCATCTTTATTTGGAAGGGTCCACTACCAGACCTACAAGTCTTTATTTCCAGCCTCAACTCCAATAACTATGGCCTGGAGTTTACACCCACCATTAGCCATACTAGCGTAAATTTTTTAGATCTAACTATCTGTATAGAACAGAACAAAATAATCACTAAGGGTTTCCACAAACAAGTGGACTCAAACAGCTATATACATGTCAGTAGTTGTCACCTGCCAGTATGGCTTTCCAATATTCCAAAAAGCCAGTTTTTAAGAATTAGAAGGAACTGTACAGAAGTCGAGGATTATCGAAGGGAAAGTGATTACTTGTTAGCACAGTTTGAGGAAAAGGGTTACGATGCACCCATTCTCAATAGAACAAGAATGGAAATAGAAACTATGCCGAGGGACGCTTTAATTCATAGAACCAAAGCCACTTGCAATCCCCCTACTATACAAGAACAGATAGGGCAAGTCCCAATAATAACACAATTCCATTCAGGCTATAGGCGGTTCAAAAATATTATTAATAAGCACTGGCCCATTTTAAAAGGGGACAAGTGCATTGGCGACAGGGCCGTTTCTTCAACAGGGCGGGCAGGGCGGCCACACGGGGCGCCGTGGGGCCGGGGGGCGCAGGAGAGGCCTCGGGCCCCGGTGGTCCCCTGCCCGCTGCTGCTGCTGTTTAAGGGCTGTCAGGGGCGCGGATGCCGCGCTCAGTGCTGAGCGCGGGCGCGCCCTGCCCGAACTCAGCTGCAAATCTGACAGCTGAGCGGTCAGATCATCGCCTCGCGTCGCCGCGCCCCCCCCCCCGCACCGCACATAATGGTTGCGGCCACCTCGGCGCCGCCACTGAGTTAGGCTACGTTCACATTTGCGGTCAGCGCCGCAGCGTCGGGCGCCGCAGCGGCGCCGCATGCGTCATGCGCCCCTATACTTAACATGGGGGCGCATGGACATGCGTTGTGCTGCGTTTTGCGCCGCATGGCCGCAAGCGTTGGACGCAAGAAACGCTTCAAGTTGCATTTTTTTTGCGTCCAACTTGCGGGCAAAAACGACGCATGCGGCGCAAAACGCAGCGTTTTAGCGTGCGTTTTGCCGCGTTTTTTGTTTGCGTTGTGCGCTGCGGCGCCGACGCTGCGGCGCACAACGCAAATGTGAACGTAGCCTTATTTTCGGTGCCGGGGGGGGGGGGGGGGGGGGAGAAATTTCCTACTCTCGCCCTGTGTCATTTTTGGGCTAGAAACTGCCCTGATTGGCGACCTGCTACCCACACAACCCAAGTTTGTTTACACAAAGGCACAAAACTTGGGACTCTTACTTGCACCAACTACGAAATCCATACTTCCCATACAAAACCCCAAAAAACAGACATATCTAACTGAGCTCAAAGCAAAACCACAAGGTTTTATGCCATGTGGCAAATGTACATGCTGTAAACAAGTCTCCAGTAAGAAAGTGGTTCGCACTAGTTTTAAGGACGCCAATGAATTAAGCGAATATGCTATTCACGACTATATTACTTGCCAGACCACAGGGGTCATCTATATATTAAAATGCCCGTGTGGTAAGATTTATGTAGGTCGTACAAAAAGAAGACTTTTGGACAGGATTAAGGAACATTTTAATAACATCAGTAAGGGGTTCATAGGTCACCCATTATCCCGACACTATTTGGAACAACACAATCACTCCCTCCATGGTACATCTTTTTGGGGCATCCAAGTGGTCCCACGCAATTCCAGAGGGGGGGATTATATTAAAGCCATGTCTCGGGTCGAGTCCAGGTGGATATTTACCTTAGACAGTCTGGCTCCGACTGGCTTAAACCAAGAAATTGAACTATATGCTTTTTAATATAACCTTTTTTGCCCCGCCCCCCGTCATTCACCCCCTCCCTTACAACCCCATCACGCAGAGTAACGGAGATATGCAGGGGAAGTGTGTGGTCTGAGATTGTGACTATTTCCAGTTATATATCTTAGTACATTTTTTATATAGTGTTTTTATAGTATTTGCACTAGTTATCTATATGATTAATGTTAGGATCACTAAATAATATTTCTATCCACATCTACATTTGCTAATCCCCTTAGGCTCTAATAAATAAATAACAGGGATGGCTAGATGTGCTGTTTGGTTTTCCTTTCACCATTTTTCATTTTTAATTGGTATTTTTTATTATATTTTATTGTCTACCATATACTATGTTTATATTCATATTTACATACACTTTTATTCACCTTTGGTCTGTTTTTATCTTTTTTAAAAAGTAATAATAAAAATATGTTTTTAACGTTATACTATCTCCCTTTAAGTATAATATATCTTGCCAGTATAAATCAATAAAGGTCCCTAATTATCTATTTAAATACCTAATGGTATTTGTAGGAGTATCTAATGTTTAAGATTCTACATAGCTCAGGGTTCCTCTTACTATTCTATGGTATGGTGATTAATAAACGGCATTTTTATAAATAGTATACCGTCTGGAATCCCAGCATAAACTATAAGGTTGATTGACAATCAGGGATCACTTTATGCGGCCAATTAACCTCCATTAGGGTGTCATTTGCT
Organism: Ranitomeya variabilis; assembly: GCF_051348905.1. Classification (NCBI taxonomy): domain Eukaryota; kingdom Metazoa; phylum Chordata; class Amphibia; order Anura; family Dendrobatidae; genus Ranitomeya; species Ranitomeya variabilis. Next base: position 48,101,154 of record NC_135238.1, read on the forward strand.
AATCAGGGGCTCCAGGAGAGCTTATCCAGTAATCAGGAGACTATATAAGGACGGACACCTATAGTGGAGACATAGCCCTGACGAAGAGGGAAGTTAACCCTCGAAACGCGTAGGCAGCTTGTCTCCACCACGCTCCCGTCCTTACTCTGTGTGACGTCACAACAGCTCCGCCCCCTAGTCACCGCCGCGTCCTCAGCGTTGCTTCCGGCCGGGGCACGCGAGGCGCTGGTGATCTCCCGCGCTCCCGCACGCTTGCTAGAACGCGCTTCTGCAGAAAACTCCTGGTATTCCCCTGCACCATCTATTGCCGGACCTAACTAGCGCTATCACACCCAGAGGCATTGACCCTATCAGTATCGGGTGAGTGAACGGACAACTTTATCCCTTTGCTATTGTTAGTTTTGCATGTTCCAGGACAGATTATCTATGGTACGATAGATCGCTTATATCATCATCTATCCTTCTTCATACTAGTATCGACTTAACTACACTGCGGCTAGCTAGCACCACCGGTGCAGCCACCGGACCCCCATATAAGCAGTGAGTAGTCTGTATCTATATTATTAATAGGTTGAAGTTGTATGTATATACCCTTTTATTAGTAAACCGCTATTTCTCCTTAGAAACACCCTTTAAGGAAGCAGGATTGGCAGCTCCTACATAGGAACACTTCTTACAGTACAGCATATAAATAGCCTCTTATAATAAGTGAGTGTGTATACAATACCCTCTATTATTACATTTGCACTTTTTTAACACCCCATTAACTGTGCTACATTTCTTCCAGCTATATATCTTAATCAGGTTTTACTCCACTTCTATGGGAACCTCCGGCTCCTATACCCATTAACCAATTCCTTATCAAGTAAGTCTAGTTTTTATCTGCTTGTTCTGTTGCTTTTGGGAAGCGCAGTGGTTTCTATTTCATTACTTGGTTGTTTTTTCTAACAGGATTGGCGCAGAGCCTGTTGCAACCACTCGCAGCTCCCACAGCATTCTACTCTACCCTTTCAGGTGACTAGGCGCCAGTATACACACTGTATATTTGTTTGTTTTTTCTGTTTGCCCCTCACAGCTGCACTCTTTCTACCCCCTCTACCCTTTCTGCCTTCTAGTTGTTGATATCACTTTACCTTCCCCCACTGCCACCTGTGATAGTGACAGGGGGCCCCCATCTTCTTCATGGCACTTGATGCCCGAAATCTTATTTCTGTGTGTGTATAAGGTGTGTACCCAAATCCTAATATGTACACTATCTAGAGAAGTACAGTGTGTCTGCAATGCATTTACGTCAATAAGTGACTGTGTGCATACATGTGACATTAAAAAGCACCGCAACAAAACACATGTCCCTTTTAAAAACATACCTGGCATTTTTATATGCAGAATGAACAATGAATATATTTATAATATCATTTATCACAAAAATATAACAGTAAAAAAAAATGCCATCTCTCCAGTTTGCATTGGGTGCTCTATAACAGTGATCAAAAGGAAAGAATAGGAAAAATGTCCTATTGTTGCGGGGTACAGGCGGGCAGATCTTGGGGGGCGATAACAGCAATCACATGATCGGACAGCAGAAAATCCGGCCCTGCTCATGTTCTCCGGGGTCTCGGGTAACCCTGGTAGCTGAGACCCTGGAGATTTTCCGACTCTGGGGGGCGCTACAGCCTTATCCCTGATTGCCATTTTAGAACGGCGATGAGGAAATAAGGACACTTAGCTTAATGAGTGTCAGCGGTTGCTAAAGGTTTAAACTAAGGCTGCGATCACGCAATGAGTATTTGGTCAGTATTCTACCTCAGGATTTGTAAGCCAAAACCAGGAGAGGAACAGTCAGACGGAAAGTAAAAGGCCGGGGTCATATTTGCGAGTGCAATGCAAGAGACTCCCACGAGTCTCTCACCTCAATACTCGGCACTGCCACCGGCATTCGGGATCGGAGTGTGCGGCTGCATAGAAATACAGTGCCGGGTATTGAGGCGAGAGACTTGTGCGAATCTCTCGCATTGCACTCAGAAGCGTGACCTCGGCCTAAGGCTACGTTCACACTGGGCGTTTTTGCTATGTTTTAATGCATTTTTTATACTAATTTTCACCTGCGTTTTACAGTACCAGCAAAGCTAATGAAATTTCAGAGATCTCATGCACACACATTGGTTTATTTTTTTATCAGTATTTTGAGCTTTGCATGTTTTTTTGGATGTAGAGCATGTCACTTTTTTCAGCTTTTTTTAGTGTTTTCACCCATTGAATTTAATGGAAAAAAATGCATGAAAAAACGCACCAAAAATGCAGTGGAACCTGCCAAGCACTCAGGTTTTGCTGCAGAAACTGATGTAAAATACCGATAGGCTGTGTGCACACGTTGCGGATTTCCTGCGTTTTTTCCGTGCAGAACCGTAAGTAATTTACAATACAATGTAAATCAATGGGAAAATAAAAGTGCTGTGCTGATGGTGCGGAAGAATCCGCACGGAATCCGCAGGGGATTAAAAAAAGGACCATGTCAGTTCTTTGTGCGTTTCTGCACCCATTCCATTATAGAAATGCGCAGGGCTAAAAACTCATAAAATCTGCAAGAAAAACGCGCAGATTTTGACCTGCGTTTTCTGCCAAGAGATGCAGAATCCGCACAGAAAGTTCCAGAGGCAAATCCACAACATGTGCACATAGCCATAGTGTGACCATAGCCTTAAAGAAATGGATCTGTCAAAAATAGACAAAAATGGCGATGGAGAGAACCAATTAAATACAGTAATCAGGTCTTTGTTGTTTCCGTTAGTGTCCATTTTTTTTGCAGAAAACAATGTGCAGCATGTTGTATCTGTACTAGTGAATATGATGAAACTTACTGCTGAGCCTTCTAACACATACTACAACACAAAGGTGAACCTAGCCTGAGCATTGAAATGTAGAGTGGGCCCCTGGAGTCAGTTCCAATGGTGGGCCCTAGGCACCCCCGTCCGACACTGGGGCCATGTCATTATTTTTTTTTCTTTGAGACCTTTACTGGCCAGCCACGCTGTCGAGTAGTTGGAGGCATGTGATGGAGCATTGTCCTGCATGAAAATCATGTTGTTTTTTTAACGATACCGACTTCTTCCTGTACCACTGCTTGAAGTTGTCTTCCAGAAACTGGCAGTAGGTCTGGGAGTTGAGCTTCACTCCATCCTCAACCTGAAATGGTCCCACAAGTTCATCTTTGATTATACCAGCCCATACCAGTACCCCACCTCCACCTTGCTGGCGTCGGAGTAGAGCTCTCTGCCCTTTACTGATCCAGGCTCTGGCCCATCAAGAGTTAGGGTACCGTCACACTAAACGACTTACCAATGATCACGACCAGCAAAACGACCTGGCCGTGATCGTTGGTAAGTCGTTGTGTGGTCGCTGGGGAGCTGTCACACAGACAGCTCTCCAGCGACCAACGATGCCGAAGTCCCCGGGTAACCAGGGTAAACATCGGGTAACTAAGCGCAGGGCCGCGCTTAGTAACCGATGTTTACCCTGGTTACCATTGTAAATGTAAAAAAAAAACACTACATACTTACATTCTGATGTCTGTCACGTCCCCCGCCGGCGTCCACAGGGTTAAACTGCTTTCGGCAGGAGCGCTGCTAATGCACGCTGCTGCCGAGAGCTTCCCTGCACTGAATGTCTCAGCGCCGGCAGACAGCGGTGACGTCACCGCTGTGCTCTGCTTTACGGCCGGCACTGACGCATTTAGTGCAGGGAAGCTCTCGGCAGCAGCATGCATTAGCAGCGCTCCTGCCGAAAGCAGTTTAACCCTGTGGACGCCGGCGGGGGATGTGACAGACATCAGAAGGTAAGTATGTAGTGTTTTTTTTTACTTTTACACTTGTAACCAGGGTAAATATCGGGTTACTAAGCGTGGCCCTGCGCTTAGTAACCCGATATTTACCCTGGTTACAAGTGTAAAACATCGCTGGCATCGTTGCTTTTGCTGTCAAACACGACGATACACGCCGATCTGACGACCAAATAAAGTTCTGGACTTTCAGCAACGACCAGCGATATCACAGCAGGATTCAGATCGCTACTGCGTGTCAAACACAACAAGATCGCTATCCAGGACGCTGCAACGTCACGGATCGCTGTCGTTCTCGTTGTAAAGTCGCTCAGTGTGACGGTATCTTTACTATCAGTCCATAAAACCTTTGAAAAGTCAGTCTTAAGATATTTCTTGGCCCAGTCTTGACGTTTTATCTTATGTTTCTTGTTCAAAGGTGGTCGTTTTTCAGCCTTCCTTACCTTGGCCATGTCCCTGAGTATCGCACACCTTGTGCTTTTTGTTACTCCAGTAAAATTGCAGCTCTGAAATACGGCAAAACTGGTGGCAAATGGCATCTTGGCAGCTTCACGCTTGATTTTCCTCAATTCATGGGTAGTTATTTTGCGCCTTTTTTGCCCAACATGCTTCTTGAGACCCTGTTGGCTATTTGCCATGAAACGCTTGATTGTTCGGTGATCACGCTTCAAAAGTTTGGCAATTTCAAGACTGCTGCATCCGTCTGCAAGGCATCTCACAGTTTTGGACTTTTCAGAGCCCGTCAAATCTCTCTTCTGACCAATTTTGCTAAAGGAAAGGAAGTTGCCTAATAATTAAGGTCACCTTATATAGGGTGTTGATGTCATTAGACAACACCCCTCCTCATTACAGAGTTGCACATCACCTGATTTACTTAATTGGTAGTTGGCTCTCAAGCCTGAACAGCTTGGAGTAGGACAACATGTATAAAAAGTATCATGTGATCAAAATACAACTTGCCTGATAATTCTGCACACAGTGTAGAGCCCACAGCGTAGCACTCGCTGCATGTCACTGTAGAGTGGCATCAGTCGAACATCCCTTTGGCGGATATTAGCTACTCACAAATGACACCCTTACAAAATCCAGCTGCTGCAGCATCTCAACAAGGATGACCCAGATCGGCATGCTAAATTTGCAGAATGGGCAAAGCAAAAATTGGAACAGGACCCTCAGTTTACACAGAACATTATGTTCAGTGATGAGGCAGACTTTTCTGTGAATGGTGAAGTAAATAAACAAAACCACCGCTATTGGTCTGACACTAACCCACAGTGGATAGATCCCCCAAGACTGTTGGAACACAAAAATTCATGGTATGGTGTGGTATATGGGGTCCAAAGATAGTGGGGCCATTTTTCATCAGTGGAAACCTCAATGCCACTGGATATCTGAAATTGCTACATGATGATGTGCTGCCCTCTTTCCAGCAAGATGGTGCACCACCACATTATGGGTGTCAGGTCCGAGCATTCTTACATGATCAGTTTCCTGGAAAGTGGATTGGTCGTCGTGGGCCAGTTGAATGGCCACCAAGGTCTCCCGATCTGACCCCATTAGACTTTTATCTTTGTGGTCATCTGAAGGCAATTGTCTGAGTGAAGGTGCGAGATGTGCAGCATCTGAAACAACGGACACTGGAATCCTGTGCTAGCATTTCTTCTGCGTGTTGCTATCTGTGTCAAGTGGGAGAAGAGGGTTGCATTGACAATCCAACTCAATGGGCAAGCACTTTGAACACATTTTATAAGTGGTCATAAACTTGTAAATAACGCATGAAAGAATAGTTGCATTAAAACCAAGCACACCATTGTGTTTCTTGTGAATTTCTCAATAAGTTTCATGTGTCAAATGACCGTCATCCCTTTGGAAAAAATAAAGTTGGATCCAAAATGTCCGACTTCAAAATGGCCGCCATGGTCACCATCCATCTTGAAAAGTTTTCCCCCTCCCATATACCAATGTGCCACAAACACGAAGTTGATATAACCAACCATTCCCATTTTATTTAGGTGGATCCATGTAAATGACCCACCCTGTAGACATACTGTAATTTCCACAGCACACACCAGAGGATGCAACATGGAATCCAGTTATGCTTTATTATTCTAAAACAGTCCAGACCACAGACATAGACATGTAATTAGAGATGTTAGTATAGACATTACTTGTTCCTGAGTCTGCTGACGGCTCTGTCTCTGAAATACACCATAGCCATGACGGTTCAGCCAAGCATTCATCTATTTTCTTTGGGGAGAGAGAAGAAAGCTGCTCCCATATCATGAATCAGTGCTTGTTACAGGTCCATTACCTGCCTGTGTAAATGAACCCCTAAAGATAACATGTCAGCTACAAAAATGCTATTTACCTGTGGGTATATTGGTAATCTGTAAGTAAATAGTATTTAAAGCATGTTAGGCTGTTTTACTGGGAGAGCGGCTACCAGGAGAAATTGAAATATGTTCCTTGCAGCCGCTTTCTTCCAGTCATTGAGGTGGTTCATGGAGCTCTAACACAGAGAGGTGACTGCTACCGACCTCTACGTCTCCTGAAGAATAAAATCAAGCGGCTGCAAGGAGAATATAATTTCATCAATGAGCAGTGATTGATGGTATAGGAAGGTGTTTGGGGCTTATTAGCTTTCATTTTGATGTAGAAATGATGATTTGTTTCTTTATCTTATGGCTTTTTTTTTATCACAGAATATCCTCAATTTACACAAAGAGAATGATGCCTTGTCAACAATGATCATTTTTATTCTCATATGAAATATGCGGCCAATGACAAATGTTTTATTATTTGATGTTTGCACTGGCCAATGATTAAGAATGAACATTAGCACAATTGATTATTTGTGAAATCATCACATCATGTAAATTTCACTTCAGTCAGTTAATAACAGAACTTTGCTACACACTTTGCAATTTCTATGTAATTTTTGTATTTATACTTTTCTTAATGTTTTATATTTAGATAAATATACGTATTAAGGTTATTTGACTAAAAAAATCACAGCAGTTATATTCTTGACAGATGGTCGTAGCAGCAGCTCCAAAATCCAAAAAAGTATTGCACAAGACCCATATGAAGAACATTCTAACATCTCAGACATGGATCCTTTTAATGTAAAATATCCTAATTCGTCACAGACTGTTAAACAAAATAAAAGTCACAGAAGAAGTGTGGAAAATAAAAAAGCTCCCACGAGGAAGAAGCCATTTTCATGTTTTACAAATGAATCTAAACTTGTTGCACATGAGAGAATTCACACAGGAGAGAAGCCATTTACATGTTCAGATTGTGGCAAATGTTTTACTGTAAAATCTAATCTTGTTAGACATGAGAGAATTCACACAGGAGAGAAGCCATTTTCATGTTCAGAATGTGGGAAACATTGTACAGATAAATCAACTCTTGTTAGACATGAGAGAATTCACACAGGAGAGAAGCCATTTTCATGTTCGGAATGTGGGAAATGTTTTTCAGATAAATCAACTCTTGTTTCACATGAGCATATTCACAAAGGAGGGAAGCCATTTTCATGTTCAGAATGTGGAAAATGTTTTACAATGAAATCAACTCTTCATACACATGTGAGAATTCATACAGGAGAGACGCCATTTCCATGTTCGGAATGTGGGAAATGTTTTGTTCTAAAATCACAACTTGCTGCACATGAGAGAATTCACACAGGAGAGAAGCCATTTCCATGTTCGGAATGTGGAAAATGTTTTGTTCTAAAATCACAACTTGCTGCACATGAGAGAATTCACACAGGAGAGAAGCCATTTCCATGTTCGGAATGTGGGAAATGTTTTACTCTAAAATCTCATCTTGTTATACATGAGAGAATTCACACAGGAGAGAAGCCATTTTCATGTTCAGAATGTGGAAAACGTTTTACAAAGAAATCAACTCTAGTTTTACATGAGAGAATTCACACTGGAGAGAAGCTCTTTTCATGTTCAGAATGTGGAAAATGTTTTACTCTAAAATCCCGTCTTGTTAAACATCAGAGAATTCACACAGGAGAGAAGCCATTTTCATGTTCAGAATGTGGAAAACGTTTTACAAACAAATCAAATCTAGTTTCACATGAGAGAATTCACACTGGAGAGAAGCTCTTTTCATGTTCAGAATGTGGAAAATGTTTTACTCTAAAATCTCATCTTGTTAAACATGAGAGAATTCACACAGGAGAGAAGCCATTTTCATGTTCAGAATGTGGCCAATGTTTTACTCTAAAATCCCATCTTGTTAAACATGAGAGAATTCACACAGGAGAGAAGCCATTTTCATGTTCAGAATGTGGAAAACGTTTTACAAACAAATCAAATCTAGTTTCACATGAGAGAATTCACACTGGAGAGAAGCTCTTTTCATGTTCAGAATGTGGAAAATGTTTTACTCTAAAATCCCATCTTGTTAAACATGAGAGAATTCACACAGGAGAGAAGCCATTTTCATGTTCAGAATGTGGAAAACGTTTTACAGATAAATCACCTCTTGTTGAACATGAGAGAGTTCACACTGGATACAAGCCATTTTCATGTTCAGAATGTGGCAAATGTTTTACTATAAAGTCTAATCTTGTTAGACATGAGAGAATTCACACAGGAGAGAAGCCATTTTCATGTTCAGAATGTGGGAAACATTGTACAGATAAATCAACTCTTGTTAGACATGAGAGAATTCACACAGGAGAGAAGCCATTTTCATGTTCAGAATGTGGGAAATGTTTTTCAGATAAATCACATCTTGTTAGACATGAGAGAATTCACACAAGAGAGTAGCCATTTTCATGTCCCGAATGTGTTTTTTTTTTTATCTAAATCTCAACTTGTTAGACATTAATTTTTGAAATCTGAAATGTCACTTTTTGTGGTAATAACGATGGAATGTCTCATATCTCAGTTATTCGGAAAATATTGTTTCCTTTTATGTTGCGATTTATTTTGGTAATAAATAAAAATATGCAATATTCAAACTTTTGAAGTGACTTTGAGGGATTAATATATTGGGAATTCCCTTAAAGAGGTTGGTTTTTTAACCCTTTCACCCCACATGCTTGTTTTCACCTTCCTGACCAGAAACATTTTTTTCAATTCTGACCAGTGTTACTTTATGAAGTAATAACTCTGGAATGGTTCAATGGATCCCACTGATTCTAAAACATGCTCACATACAGTGGGGAACATAATTATTTGATACACTACCAATTTTTCAAGTTTTCCCACCTACAAAGAATGGGAAGGTCTATAATTATTGTAGGTACACTTCAACTGTGAGACAGATTTTAAAAATAAAAAACAAAAAAATCACATTGAATGACTTTTAAATAATTAAATTGCATTTTATTGCATAAAATAAGTAATTGATCACCTACCAACCAGTCTGTCTCTCACAGACCTGTTCACTTTTTTTTAAGAATCCCTCATACTCTGCACTTACTACCTTATTATTGTTTAATTGTAAAGTGCAGCGGAATATGTTGGCACTATATAAATAAAGATTATTATTATTACTACCTGTATTAATTGCACAGATCTCTCCATTCTTTGTAAGTGGGAAAACTTGCAAAATCAGCAGTTTATTAAATAAAGTATTTTCCTCACTGTATTGTACGTCATGATGGAGGTATACTTTCTTCGATATGACTTGTGTTTATTTGTGAAAAAAATTGGAAAAATGTAGAGCATTTTTCAATTTTCAAACTTACATTTTTTAACTCCCTTAAATCAGAGACTCCTGTTATTCAAAATAGTTAAAAGAATAACATTTCCCACATGTCTACTTTACATCAGTACAATTTTTGAAGCATAATTTTTTTTTTAGTTAGGAAGTTTTTACAATAAAATTTGCCAACCTTTTATTTTATGGACCACATCACATTTAAAGTGACTTTGAGGAGTCTATATGACTGAAACTACTCAAAAGTGATACCATTCTAAAAACTGCACTCCTCAATGTGCTCAAAAACACATTAAAGTAGTTTATGAACCCTTCAGGAGTAACAGGAATTAATGGAATGTAGAAGGAAACAAAATAAACATTTAAAAATGTTACTTTAGACCCAAATTTTATTTTCACAAGGGTAACAGAAAAATAATGCACCCCAAAATTTGTTGTGCCATTTCTCCGTAGCAGGCCTATACCCCATATGTGATTGAATACTACTATTGGGGCGCATGGCAGGGCTCGCAAGGGAAGGAGCGCAGTTTGCCTTTTTGAATGCAAAATTTGCTGGAATCATTAGCGGATGCCACATCGTGTTTGAAGAGCCCCTGATGTATGATGTGATTAAATAATGGAAACCTCCCACAAATGACCCAACTTTGGAAACTAGATTTCTTAAGGAACTTATTTGGCACTTTATGCACAGCTAAAAAGTTGGACACTGCTGGATCAGAGGTCATACGACGTCCACAGTGCCTTCATCGACCTCGGTATAGGGATTCCGTCTGAATCACTTATTTCAGAGATTTACATGAAAACCAAAGTGTAAGTGCTCAACGTAGAGCGCAGGAGATATGTGAGCCGAGCCTTACATTATCTTTGGGAGACTGAACAAATAAACAGCAGGTGAAGAATTGGTTTTATTTTTTATGCAGTTCCCCATGCTGTATAAGAGATTAGACAACTTTATGCTTGGGTCAGTGCGATTACAACCCGATTTATATTGTTTTTACATTTGGCTGCGGTCACACACTAAAACACGCTTTTTATTGTAAAAACAAGTTTTTGCATCGTCATATTTTGATACAATACAAAAAAGATAAAAACAGCAATCCTTCTTAGAGAAAAATGGTGGTTTAATAGCCCATATAGGCTACTGCGACGTTTCAGCTCAAAGTGTGAGCCTTTCTCAGGCAATGTGAAATGTGAGCAAGCAGAATATTTAGCAATATATCTATTATAAATTGATTACAGTAATAAAGTGCATAAGTGCCATCCAAAGTTGTAAAAATGATTACAATATACATGTATACAATCAGTGTTTAACAGGTTACATAATAAAGTGCATATAAATAGATAATGCACAATAGAGGATGCATAAACTACAATTAAATTAAACTACATATGAATTACAAAAACATTGTGAAGAGAGTAATGCAATTTTTGGTATTTCTGGTATTCTCAAAAAACATTGGCCTATGGTTGGTAAGTGTGTGCCTGAGATTCTGGAATATAGGAATTCCCCCTCTTCTAACGTCTAAAATACAAATTAACACATGCGGATATTGGACCTTCCAAAATTAGCAAACAATCATTTTTCAACAAGAACCAAGAAGACTGGGTGTTATCCCTGAATTGTGTTAATTGTACCCGTCACTGCCTATATATTGAAGGGCAACCAAGTTTTACATCCTCAGACCAATGAGAAATTTACCATTAAGCAATATCTAACATGTGCTTCCGAATTTCTTATATAGCTACTGCAGTGTCCTTGTAATTTACTCTATGTGGGAGAGTCCACATGGGACCTAAAAAGAAGACTGAATCACCATAGGTATACCAGTCGTAAGAAAAAAAATTAATTTGCCAGTTTTTGATCATTTAGTAGAGTGGTCATAATTAGTGATGAGCCAGCACTAAAATGCTCGGGTGCTCGTTGCTCGGGTCAAGCAAATTGGAATACTCGGGTACTCGACCCGAGCAACAAGCCCAATGTAAGTCTATGGGAAACCTAAGCATTTTTACCGCCATCCCCCCCGGGGGTTCTTTAAGGTCTAAAAACGTCTGAAAATGATGGAAACACTGCTCAAATGACACAGGAACATCATGGGGATCGCCCCTGGAAGCATTTCTGACTCGTAGGTCACAGCTTTAAGCAATGTTGTCAGAGTTTCACGCCATTTTTACAGGTGCACCAAAAAAACATAAAAACGAAACCAAAATGGATTTTGCTGGAAAATATGTTAAGGTACATCCTGTCCAGGGTAATGACTTGTATATAAGGCAAAATAATTAACCCCAGACCGAAATGTTCCTCCACCACTTGGGCTATGTTCACATGCAGCGTTTTTTATCCATTTTTCAACTTTGACATTGCTTTCAACCAATACAAATGCATTCACTGGGAAATGTCATTGTAACATTTAACAACCCTAGCTGGCCACGTGGTGTGTGACACATAAGGAATAGTGATGAGCGAATATACTCGTTACTCGAGATTTCTCGAGCATGCTCAGGTGTCCTCCCGAGTATTTTTTAGTGCTCGGAGATTTAATTTTTTTGCCGCCGGTGAAAGATTTACATCTGTTAGCCAGCATAAGTACATGTGGGGGTTGTCTGGTTGCTAGGGAACCCCCACATGTACTTATGCTAGCTAACAGATGTAAATCTTTCAGCTGCGGCAAGAAAAACTAAATCTCCGATCACTAAAAAATACTCTGAGGACCCCCCGAGCATGCTTGAGAAATCTTGAGTAACGAGTATATTCGGTCATCACTAATAAGGAAGGCACATCTTGTTTAATTTATGAAAGAGGGACTCTGTCAAAGTCACAGGGCCTATTTTTAGAGGGGCATCAGGCGGCATTAATATTTCTAAAGGGCCATTATTAAACTGTGGGTCTCCTATGCTGTTATTGCCTATGAAGTGAGTGGCTGGGCTGCCAACAATTACAACGCACCCCAATTCCCTTTCACGAGAGGTACAGGAGAGCTTCCTGAAAAAATGTTGCATTGAATGCAAGGCCTGCCCTGCTATCAAGTTATATGCACCCCAATAAGCATTTGAACCCAGGTACTGGATGGCCCCAGGAAAAGCTACTTCACATTCTTCAGTCAGTCCTGCCATACTGTTTTCTTATGTATTGACTGCAAGGCCTGCCCTGCTACCCAGTCATATGCACCCCAATAAGCCTTTGAGCCCAGGTACTGGATGGCCACTGGAAAACCCACTTCACATTATACAGTTGGTTCTGCCATACAGTTTCCTTATGCATTGAATACAAGAACCATCTTGACGAAAATTTGCACGCACCCCAATCCCCCCTTGGAAGCAACATGGAGGAGGGCCTCCGAAACAAAACTGTCCCATTACCAAGGAGCGTGTGTCCTAGACTCGTAATGCCCATACACTAAGTGTATGGACTGACCAACATTTCCCCAATGGCGGGTAAGAAATTTTTTTAAAACGATTCATGACAAAATAGTGTTTACTGTTTTGAGCTAGGGTAACAACAAAAAAAGAGTGGAAGCCTCAAAAGCACACTTTGTAGCCCACAGATAGATGAGGCATGTCACAGAACTACCACACTATAAAACATGTTTTGTTTTAACCAAGATAGTGTATATAGAAAAAAAAAGAGCATGAACCGCACATCCCAAAATCATACGTTGATCTAAAGCCGCTAGGCAAAAATTTAAATACTGAACATGAGGTTTTCAGTTTAACATTCTGATCAGACTGTATGAAGCCCACTGCCCCTTCACGGCAAACCTCGTAGTGGGTCCTAACGCCCTAACGGAGCGGAGCCTGTTGTGAATTTGGATTTTGGGCTCCCCCGGTGGCCACTGGTGGAATTGAACTTGTGTCATCATCTTTCCTGTTCACCTGTTCTCATCAGATCTGGGTGTCGCTATATAACCTGGCTTCTTTGTTAGTTGCTTGCCGGTCAACAATGTTATCAGAAGCCTCTCTGTGCTTGTTCCTGCTCCCAGACATCTACTAGATAAGTTGGACTTTCGTCCATGTTTGTTTTTGCTTTTTGGTTCCAGTTCACAGCTGCAGTTTCGTTACTGTGTCTGGAAAGCTCTTGTTGATCAGGAATTGCCACTCTGGTATTATGAGTTAATGCCAGAGTCCTAAAGTAATTTCTGGATGGTGTTTTGTTAGGGTTTTCTACTGACCATGAAAGTGTGCTTTCTGTCTTCTGCTATCTAGAAAGCGGACCTCAAATTTGCTAAAATCTATTTTCCTGCTGCGTTTGTTATTTCTTCTAAAATCACCGCCAATATATGTGGGGGGCCTCTGTCTCCTTTTTGGGCATTTCTCTAGAGGTGAGTCAGGTCTTATATTTCCCTCTGCTAGCATTATTTAGTTCTCCGGCCGGCGCTGGGCATATAGGAATAAAAAGTAGGACATGCTACCTGGCTACTTCTAGTTGTGCGGTAGGTTTAGTTCATGGTCAGTACAGTTACCATCTTCCAAGAGCTTGTTCCTATATAGGCTTATGCTATGTTCTCTGGCCATGGAGATCATGACAGTTTGACCGGCCAACTAAAGGGTTAATTCCTTGGCTGAGAAAGGAGTGAAATAAGAAGTCTGCTGAGAGTTTTTTTTTTTTTTTTTGTGCTCTTAATTGGATCATTTGCCAGTCTGTCTATGCTGCAGTCTTTCTTTTTTTTCTCTCTCCTTCTAATTTTTGAATGGCTCTATGTTCACCTGTTTATTATGGATCTTCAGAGTGTAACTGCAGGTTTGAATAATCTCACCACGAAAGTACAAAATTTGCAAGATTTTGTTGTTCATGCTCCGGTATCTGAACCGAGAATTCCTTTGCCGGAATTTTTCTCGGGGAATAGATCTGGTTTTCAGAATTTTAGAAATAATTGCAAGTTATTTTTGTCCCTGAAATCTCGTTCTGCCAGGGACCCTGCACAGCAGGTTCGGATTGTGATTTCTCTGCTCCGTGGCGACCCTCAAGACTGGGCTTTTTCATTGGCACCAGGGGATCCTGCGTTGCGCAATGAAGATGCGTTTTTTCTGGCCTTGGGGTTGCTTTATGACGAACCTCATTTGGAACTTCAGGCAGAAAAAACTTTGATGTCCCTATCTCAGGGGCAAGATGAAGCTGAAATTTACTGCCAGAGATTCCGTAAATGGTCTGTGCTTACTCAGTGGAATGAGTGTGCCTTGGCGGCTACTTTCAGAGAGGGTCTCTCTGATGCCATTAAGGATGTTATGGTGGGGTTCCCTGTGCCTGCGGGTCTGAATGAGTCCATGACAATAGCTATTCAGATCGATAGGCGTCTGCGGGAGCGCAAACCAGTGCACCATCTGGCGGTGTCCACTGAGAAGACGCCAGAAAGTATGCAGTGTGATAGAATTCTGTCCAGAAGCGAGCGGCAGAATTTTAGACGGAAAAATGGGTTGTGTTTCTATTGTGGGGATTCTACTCATGTTATATCAGCATGCTCTAAGCGTACTAAAAAGCTTGATAAGTCTGTTTCCATTGGCACTTTACAGTCTAAGTTTATTTTGTCTGTGACCCTGATTTGCTCTTTGTCATCTATTACCACGGACGCCTATATCGACTCTGGCGCCGCTTTGAGTCTTATGGATTGGTCTTTTGCCAATCGTTGTGGGTATGATTTAGAGCCTTTGGAGACTCTTATTCCTCTGAAGGGGATTGACTCCACCCCATTGGCTAATAATAAACCACAATACTGGACACAAGTAACTATGCGTATTAATCCGGATCACCAGGAGATTATTCGTTTTCTGGTGCTGTATAATCTACATGATGATTTGGTGCTAGGATTGCCATGGCTGCAGTCTCACAATCCAGTCCTTGACTGGAGAGCTATGTCTGTGTTGAGCTGGGGATGTAAGGGGACTCATGGGGACGTACCTTTGGTTTCCATTTCATCATCTATTCCCTCTGAAATCCCTGAGTTCCTGTCTGATTATCGTGATGTCTTTGAAGAACCCAAGCTGGGTTCACTACCTCCGCACCGTGAGTGCGATTGCGCTATAGATTTAATTCCGGGTAGTAAATACCCAAAGGGTCGTTTATTTAATCTGTCTGTGCCTGAACATGCTGCTATGCGAGAATATATAAAGGAGTCCTTGGAAAAGGGACATATTCGTCCGTCGTCGTCTCCCTTAGGAGCCGGCTTTTTCTTTGTGTCAAAAAAAGACGGCTCTTTGAGACCATGTATTGATTATCGGCTTTTGAATAAAATCACGGTTAAATATCAATACCCATTGCCGTTGTTGACTGATTTGTTTGCTCGCATAAAGGGGGCCAAGTGGTTCTCTAAGATTGATCTCCGTGGGGCGTATAATTTGGTGCGGATCAGGCAGGGGGATGAGTGGAAAACCGCATTTAATATGCCCGAGGGCCACTTTGAGTATTTGGTGATGCCTTTTGGTCTTTCTAATGCCCCTTCAGTCTTCCAGTCCTTTATGCATGATATTTTCCGCGATTTTTTGGATAAATTTATGATAGTGTATCTGGATGATATTCTGATTTTTTCGGATGACTGGGACTCTCATGTCCAGCAAGTCAAGAGGGTTTTTCAGGTTTTGCGGTCTAATTCTCTGTGTGTCAAGGGTTCTAAGTGCGTTTTTGGGGTTCAGAGAATTTCCTTTTTGGGATATATTTTTTCTCCCTCTTCCATTGAGATGGATCCTGTCAAGGTTCAAGCTATTTGTGATTGGACGCAGCCCTCTTCTCTTAAAAGTCTTCAGAAATTTTTGGGCTTTGCCAACTTTTATCGTCGATTTATTGCTGGTTTTTCGGATGTCGTTAAGCCATTGACCGATTTGACTAGACAGGGTGCTGATGTTGCTAATTGGTCCCCTGATGCTGTGGAGGCCTTTCAGGAGCTTAAGCGCCGTTTTTCTTCTGCCCCTGTGTTGCGTCAGCCTGATGTGGCTCTTCCTTTTCAGGTTGAGGTCGACGCTTCTGAGATCGGAGCTGGGGCAGTGTTGTCGCAGAAAAGTTCTGACTGCTCCGTGATGAGGCCTTGTGCCTTCTTTTCCCGTAAATTTTCGCCCGCTGAGCGGAATTATGATGTTGGGAATCGGGAGCTTTTGGCCATGAAGTGGGCGTTTGAGGAGTGGCGCCATTGGCTTGAGGGGGCCAGACATCAGGTGGTGGTATTGACTGACCACAAAAATTTGATTTATCTTGAGACCGCCAGGCGCCTGAATCCTAGACAGGCGCGCTGGTCATTATTTTTTTCTCGGTTTAATTTTGTGGTGTCATACCTACCGGGTTCTAAGAATGTTAAGGCGGAAGCCCTTTCTAGGAGTTTTGAGCCTGATTCACCCGGCAACTCTGAGCCCACAGGTATCCTTAAGGATGGAGTTATTTTGTCAGCCGTTTCTCCAGACCTGCGGCGGGCCTTGCAGGAGTTTCAGGCGGATAGACCGGATCGTTGTCCGCCTGATAGGCTGTTTGTTCCTGATGATTGGACCAGTAGAGTCATCTCTGAGGTGCATTCTTCTGCATTGGCAGGTCATCCTGGAATTTTTGGTACCAGGGATTTGGTGGCAAGATCCTTCTGGTGGCCTTCCCTGTCACGAGATGTGCGAGGCTTTGTGCAGTCTTGTGACGTTTGTGCTCGGGCCAAGCCTTGTTGTTCTCGGGCTAGTGGATTATTGTTGCCCTTGCCTATTCCTAAGAGGCCTTGGACGCACATCTCGATGGATTTTATTTCAGATCTGCCTGTTTCCCAGAAAATGTCTGTCATCTGGGTGGTGTGTGACCGTTTTTCTAAGATGGTCCATTTGGTTCCCCTGCCCAAATTGCCTTCTTCTTCCGAGTTGGTTCCCCTGTTTTTTCAAAATGTTGTTCGTTTGCATGGTATTCCTGAGAATATCGTTTCTGACAGAGGAACCCAATTTGTGTCTAGATTTTGGCGGGCATTCTGTGCTAGGATGGGCATAGATTTGTCTTTTTCGTCTGCTTTTCACCCTCAGACTAATGGCCAGACCGAGCGGACTAATCAGACCCTGGAGACATATCTGAGGTATTTTGTGTCTGCTGACCAGGATGATTGGGTTGCTTTTTTGCCATTGGCGGAGTTCGCCCTCAATAATCGGGCCAGCTCTGCCACCTTGGTGTCCCCGTTTTTCTGTAATTCGGGGTTTCATCCTCGATTTTCCTCTGGTCAGGTGGAATCTTCGGATTGTCCTGGAGTGGATGCTGTGGTGGAGAGATTGCATCAGATCTGGGGGCAGGTGGTGGACAATTTGAAGTTGTCCCAGGAGAAGACTCAGCTTTTTGCCAACCGTCACCGTCGTGTTGGTCCTCGGCTTTGTGTTGGGGATTTGGTATGGTTGTCTTCTCGTTTTGTCCCTATGAGGGTCTCTTCTCCTAAGTTTAAGCCTCGGTTCATCGGTCCGTATAAAATATTGGAGATTCTTAACCCTGTTTCCTTCCGTTTAGACCTTCCTGCATCCTTCTCCATTCATAACGTTTTTCATCGGTCATTATTGCGCAGGTATGAGGTACCTGTTGTGCCTTCCGTTGAGCCTCCTGCTCCGGTGTTGGTTGAGGGTGAGTTGGAGTACGTTGTGGAGAAAATCCTAGACTCCCGTGTTTCCAGACGGAGACTCCAGTATCTGGTCAAGTGGAAGGGATACGGCCAGGAGGATAATTCTTGGGTCACTGCATCTGATGTTCATGCCTCCGATCTTGTTCGTGCCTTTCATAGGGCCCATCCTGATCGCCCTGGTGGTTCTGGTGAGGGTTCGGTGCCCCCTCCTTGAGGGGGGGGTACTGTTGTGAATTTGGATTTTGGGCTCCCCCGGTGGCCACTGGTGGAATTGAACTTGTGTCATCATCTTTCCTGTTCACCTGTTCTCATCAGATCTGGGTGTCGCTATATAACCTGGCTTCTTTGTTAGTTGCTTGCCGGTCAACAATGTTATCAGAAGCCTCTCTGTGCTTGTTCCTGCTCCCAGACATCTACTAGATAAGTTGGACTTTCGTCCATGTTTGTTTTTGCTTTTTGGTTCCAGTTCACAGCTGCAGTTTCGTTACTGTGTCTGGAAAGCTCTTGTTGATCAGGAATTGCCACTCTGGTATTATGAGTTAATGCCAGAGTCCTAAAGTAATTTCTGGATGGTGTTTTGTTAGGGTTTTCTACTGACCATGAAAGTGTGCTTTCTGTCTTCTGCTATCTAGAAAGCGGACCTCAAATTTGCTAAAATCTATTTTCCTGCTGCGTTTGTTATTTCTTCTAAAATCACCGCCAATATATGTGGGGGGCCTCTGTCTCCTTTTTGGGCATTTCTCTAGAGGTGAGTCAGGTCTTATATTTCCCTCTGCTAGCATTATTTAGTTCTCCGGCCGGCGCTGGGCATATAGGGATAAAAAGTAGGACATGCTACCTGGCTACTTCTAGTTGTGCGGTAGGTTTAGTTCATGGTCAGTACAGTTACCATCTTCCAAGAGCTTGTTCCTATATAGGCTTATGCTATGTTCTCTGGCCATGGAGATCATGACAGGAGCCGTGCGGCGACCACCGCCGCAGCGGCCATGCACCAGCAGGGCGGACGGCCTGTTGCCCCACAGCACCCATGCTGCGAGAATGAGCCCCCATGACTCCAGACCGCGCCGCCCCACCAGCACAAAGCCACAGCAACAATGGCCGCCACACAGCACCAGCACCAAAATGAAGGGAGCATTTAAACTCACCTTCCTCCAGCTCTTCAGTGAGAGCCAAAATGGGCTAGACCCCTTACTTTGCAGTCTCCTGCTAATTAAAATCACCTGAGCCAAATGGGAGGAGTGCTGGTCCAAAAAAAGAGACAAGTACATGCTATGTGCAAAAAGAAAAAAAAAGAGCATGAACCGCACATCCCAAAATCATACGTTGATCTAAAGCCGCTAGGCAAAAATTTAAATACGTTAGGACCCACTACGAGGTTTGCCGTGAAGGGGCAGTGGGCTTCATACAGTCTGATCAGAATGTTAAACTGAAAACCTCATGTTCAGTATTTAAATTTTTGCCTAGCGGCTTTAGATCAACGTATGATTTTGGGATGTGCGGTTCATGCTCTTTTTTTTTTCTTTTTGCACAAGATAGTGTATAGACCTAGGGTATTAGACAGGCCAAAAATTGGAATGTATGTATGAAAAAAAAATGTTTTCAGACCACACATAAAATTGCCTATCGGACGAAGATAACAGACCATTTCAATATGTGAAGACAAGAAGAGCACAGCGAGGTCAAAAATTCTCTGTTGTAAAAAAGTCACAGTAAATAAGCAAGTGCTAATCAAAAAATGAAAAAAATACAGGGTATTTAGTTAATACCTTTTTTTGCAAAAAAATGTATATTAAGCTGCTCCACCAATCGACAAGGTATACCCATAATAGAGCAGTCCTATCTAATGTATATAATCCCTATCTGATGTATTTAAAAACCTGATCATCTGTATAGTACCTGTATAAGCAGGGTTCAGAGAGAAAATATCCATGTGGACATGCTAGATGGAACAGCTTCAATGCAAATGGCCCACAGAGGAGTGGTGGACTCCCCAATCTTGTAGAAACAAGAGAACGATTATAGAACCAAAAACACATGGGCTACTTGCACAGTGAACAAGTCTGTAGAAACCTGTTCACACCACCAAGAAACTTGAAGACACAAAAAGAGCACAGCGAGGTCAAAAATACTCTGTTGTAAAAAAGTCACAGTAAAAAAGCAAGTGCTAGTCAAAAAATGAAAAAATACAGGGTATTTAGTTAATACGTTTTTTGCAAAAAATGTATATTAACTTAAGCTATAATATATATAATATAAGTATAATATATATAACTAGCTATTGAGCCCGTTCTACGCCCAGGTGGCGAGCATTTATATTGGTATATGGTCTCCATCCTGGTATGTGCTGCTCCCATCTTGCTCTCCCATGCTGTCATGTGCTGCTCCATCCTGCGCCCCCATCCTGTCATGTGCTGCTCCATCCTGCGCCCCCATCCTGTCATGTGCTGCTGCATCCCCATCCTGTCATGTGCCCCCATCCTGTCATGTGCTGCTCCATCCTGCATCCCCATCCTGTCATGTACTCTTCCATCCTGCGTCCCCATCCTATCATGTGCTGCTGCATCCTGCGTCCCCATCCTGTCATGTGCTCCCATCCTGCGCCCCCATCTGTCATATGCTGCTCCATCCTACACCCCCATACTGTCATGTGTGCGCCCCCATTCTGTCATGTGCTGCTCCCATCGTGCGCAATCATTCTGTCATGTGCTGCTCCCATCCTGCACCCCCATTCTGTCATGTGCTGCTCCCATCCTGCGCCCCCATTCCGTCATGTGCTGCTCCCATCCTGTTCCCCCATTCTGTTGTAATGTGCTGCACCCATTCTGCCGGTTCCTGTTTCCATTCTGCCATATGTTGCTCTCATCTTTCTCTCTCCGGCTCTACTCCCCGAGTTCGGCTGTGCTGAGTGCGGGCGGCTGTGCTGAGTGCGGGCGGCTGTGCTGAGTGCGGGCGGCTGTGCTGAGTGCGGGCGGCTGTGCTGAGTGCGGGCGGCTGTGCTGAGTGCGGGCGGCTGTGCTGAGTACGGGCGGCTGTGCTGAGTGCGGACGGCTGTACGTGGCGGTGCTGAGTGCGGGCGGCTGTGCTGAGTGCGGGCGGCTGTGCTGAGTGCGGGCGGCTGTGCTGAATGCGGGCGGCTGCTGAGTGCGGGCGGCTGTGCTGAGTGCGGGCGGCTGTGCTGAGTGCGGGCGGCTGTGCTGAGTGCGGGCGGCTGTGCTGAGTGCGGGCGGCTGTGCTGAGTGCGGGCGGCTGTGCTGAGTGCGGGCGGCTGTGCTGAGTGCGGGCGGCTGTGCTGAGTGCGGGCGGCGGTGCTGAGTGCGGGCGGCTGTGCGTGGCGGTGCTGAGTGCGGGCGGCTGTGCGTGGCGGTGCTCAGTGCGGGCGGCTGTGCGTGGCTGTGCTCAGTGCGGGCGGCTGTGCTGAGTGCAGGCGGCTGTGCGTGGCTGTGCTGAGTGCGGGCGGCTGTGCTGAGTGCGGGCGGCTGTGCTGAGTGCGGGCGGCTGTGCTGAGTACGGGCGGCTGTGCGTGGCTGTGCTGAGTGCGGGCGGCTGTGCGTGGCGGTGCTGAGTGCGGGCTGCTGTGCGTGGCGGTGCTGAGTGCGGGCAGCTGTAAGTGGCGGTGCTGAGTGCGGGCTGCTGTAAGTGGCGGTGCTGAGTGCGGGCGGCTGTGCGTGGCGGTGCTGACTGCGGGTGGCTGTGCTGAGTGCGGGCGGCTGTGCGTGGCTGTGCTGAGTGCGGGCGGCTGTGCTGAGTGCAGGCCGCTGTGCTGAGTGCAGGCGGCTGTGCTGAGTGCGGGCGGCTGTGCGTGGCGGTGCTGACTGCGGGTGGCTGTGCGTGGCGGTGCTGACTGCGGGCGGCTGTGCGTGGCGGTGCTGAGTGCGGACGGCTGTGCGTGGCGGTGAGTGCGGGCGGCTGTGCGTGGCGGTGGTGAGTGCGGGCGGATGTGCGTGGCGGTGCTGAGAGTGCGGGCGGATGTGCGTGGTGGTGGTGAGTGTGGGCGGCTGCGTGGCGGTGGTGAGTGTGGGCGGCTGTGCGTGGCGGTGCTGAGAGTGCGGGCGGATGTGCGTGGCGGTGGTGAGTGTGGGCGGCTGCGTGGCGGTGGTGAGTGCGGGCGGCTGTGCGTGGCGGTGGTGAGTGTGGGCGGCTGTGCGTGGCGGTGCTGAGAGTGCGGGCGGCTGTGCGTGGCGGTGGTGAGTGCGGGCGGCTGTGCGTGGCGGTGCTGAGAATGCGGGTGGCGGTGGAGAGTGCGGGGGCCTGTGCGTGGGGGTGCTGAGTGCGGGCGGCTGTGCGTGGCGGTGAGTGCAGGCGGCTGTGCGTGGCAGTGGTGAGAGTGCGGGCGACTGAGTGGCGGTGAGTGTGTGGCGGTGGTGAGTGCAAGCGGCTGTGCGTGGCGGTGGTGAGTGCGGGCGGCTGTGCTGGGCACGGGCGTCTGTGCTGGGCGCCGAGTGCTGGCGGCCTGAGCAGGCGGGGACCCGGCGCGCTGTGCGGGTCAGGTGCCGGAGTCGCCGCTAGCTCAGGCCCCCGGCACTTGCTGTATTTACCTGTCCCCCGTTCCACTGCTGCGTGCCGCTCCATCTTCCGGGTCCTCTGCCTGTGACTGTTCAGTCAGAGGGCGGCGTGCATTAAGCGCGTCATCGCGCCCTCTGAACTGAACGTCGCAGGCAGACGATGGAGCAGCGGTGGAACGTGGGACAGGTAAATATTGCATACTCACCCTCCTGGCTCGTCCCTGCTTCTCCGTTGGAGATCGCGGTGTGCGTTCAGTGCTTACGCATACCGCGATCTCTTGGGAGCGTCACTCTGTGGGGTCCAGACTGCGCCGGCGCTTGCACAGTCTATAAAGGCTTCGGACAGAGTGACGCTCCCAGCGTTATATTATAGATATAAAATGTATTTTAACTAAATACCGTGTATTTTTTCATTTTTTGACTAGCACTTGCTTATGCCCGCACTCAGCACCGCCACGTACAGCCGTCCGCACTCAGCACAGCCACGCACAGCCGCCCGCACTCAGCACAGCCGCCCGCACTCAGCACAGCCGCCCGCACTCAGCACAGCCGCCCGCACTCAGCACAGCCGCCCGCACTCCGCACAGCCACGCACAGCCGCCCGCACTCAGCACAGCCGCCCGCACTCAGCACAGCCGAACTCGGGCAGTAGAGCCGGAGAGAGAAAGATGAGAGCAACATATGGCAGAATGGAAACAGGAACAGGCAGAATGGGTGCAGCACATTACAACAGAATGGGGCACAGGATGGGAGCAGCACATGACGGAATGGGGGCGCAGGATGGGAGCAGCACATGACAGGATGGGGGTGCAGGATGGGAGCAGCACATGACAGGATGGGGGTGCAGGATGGGAGCACATGACAGGTTGGGGCGCAGGATGGGAGCACATGACAGGATGGGAGCAGCACATGACAGAATGGAGGCACACACATGACAGTATGGGGGTGTAGGATGGAGCAGCATATGACAGATGGGGGCGCAGGATGGGAGCACATGACAGGATGGGGACGCAGGATGCAGCAGCACATGATAGGATGGGGGCGCAGGATGGAACAGCACATGACAGGATGGGGATGCAGGATGGAGCAGCACATGACAGGAAATACCCTGTATTTTTTCATTTTTTGACTAGCACTTGCTTTTTTACTGTGACTTTTTTACAACAGAGTATTTTTGACCTCGCTGTGCTCTTTTTGTGTCTTCAAGTTTCTTGGTGGTGTGAACAGGTTTCTACAGACTTGTTCACTGTGCAAGTAGCCCATGTGTTTTTGGTCCTGTTTCACTATGTGGCCTGTATTTTTAAAAATTTTCTAACCACAAAATACTGTATACACCAAGGGTATCAGAGCAAAAAATGGAATGTATGTCTGAAAGGACAAGATTTGAAGACCACTGATAGACCAGACGTGTGACTGAGATAACAGACTGTTTCAATATGTGGGATGTATTTTTTAAAATTTTAAAAGCAACAAAATACTGTATACACCAAGGGTAGCAGTATAGCAGACTAAAAAATGCAATGTATGTCTGCAAAGGAAGGATTTGGACACCACAGATACACGGTGCATCTGATGGAGATGATAAAGTGATCAAAATGTGTTCTTGTTTTTTTAGGGCCCACAAAAGTGTCTATAAGTAGGCTATGACCCTAAAATAAAACATTTGGAGTACTAAAATTGTCAAAACATTTCCCCATAGGGGGTACAATTTTAAAAAATGTTTTCTGGGCATCATAGACACCCTTTCCAAAAATTGGCCTGCCTGTAGCAGCACAAAACACTGTTAACCATGGTGATCTAGCGCATATACTCGTTACTCGAGATTTCCTGAGCATGCTCGGGTGTCTTCCGAGTACTTGTAAGTACTCGGAGATTTAGTTTTCATCGCCGCAGCTGAATGATTTACAACTACTAGCCAGCAGAAGTACATGTGGGGGTTGTTAGGGAATCCCCACATATAATCCAGCTGGCTATTAGATGTAAATCATTCAGCTGCCGCGATGAAAACTAAATCTCCGAGCACTTACAAATACTCGGAGGACACCCGAGCATGCTCGGGAAATCTCAAGTAACGAATATACTCGCTCATTACTAGTGATATTTTGAGGAAGGCATTCTTCTAAACTAGGCCCAATTTTAAGGAGCGGGTCTCCTAGACTTGTAATGCCCATACACTAAGTGTATGGGTGACAAACATTTTCACATGGAGGGTACATTTAAAAAAAATATTTAATGGGGATCATAGACACCCTTGCCAAAAAATTGACCGTCTGTATCAGCATGGAACACGTGAACCCTGGTGATCTAGTGGTGGAAAATGAAGGGAAGGCCTCATTAAAAACTAGGCCCAATTTTAGGGCTGTCCCACACGTCCAGATAATTCCGGTACCGGAAACAATCGGTACCGGAATTATCCGTGTCCGTGTGCCCCTACGTTTCCTGTGTACATACACGCACCGTGCTGGGTACCACACGTACCAGCATCCGGTGCTGAAGCTGCGATTCATATGTTCCCTGCAGCAGCGTTTGCTGCAGAGAAGATATGAATAATAGTGTTTAAAATAAAGATCTATGTGTCCGGCGCCCCCCCCCCACCCACTGTGCGCCCCCCCGCTGTTCGGAAAATACTCACCCGCGTCCCCCGTTGGCTGTGCGGCTTCCTGGTCTGACCGCGCCTTCTACTGTATGCGGTCACGTGGGGCCGCTCATTTACACTCATGAATAGGCGACTCCACCCCTATGGGAGGTGGAGCCACATATTCATGAGTCTAATCGGCGGCCCCACGTGACCGCATACAGTAGAGAAGCCGCGGCCGGGACAGGACGCTGCCACGGCCAACGAGGGAAGCGGGTGAGTATTTTCTGACCAGCGGGGGGGCGCACAGGGGGTGGGGGGGCGGCGGACACATAGATCTTTATTTTAAACACTATTATTCATATTTTCTCTGCAGCAAACGCTGCTGCAGGGAACATATGAATCGCGGCTTCAGCACCATGTGGGGGGGACAGCGCTTACTGTAGCGCTGTCTCCTGCACGCAAACGGACTGCAGACGGAGAATGTCCGTGTGCGGTCCCTGTTTTACACGGACCCATTGACTGTATTGGGTCCGTGTAATTAGTGCGCTCCCACGAACACTGACATGTCTCCGTGTTTGGCACACGGAGACACGGTCCGCAAAAAGTCAATGACATCTGCACAGATGCATTGATTTTTATGGGTCTAAGTGTGTCAGTGTCTCCGGTACGTGAGGAAACTGTCACCTCACGTACCGGAGCCACTGACGTGTGAAACCGGCCTTAAGGAGCGGGTCTCCTAGAATTGTAATGCAAATACACTAATTGTATGGGCTGAAAAACATTTCCCCAAGGGGGATACATTTACATACTATGGGCATCATAGACACCCTTGCCAAAAATTGGACTGCCTGTAGCAGCACTGAAGACGTTGAGCCTGGTAATGTAGTGGTGGAGAATGAGGAGACATAAAGATACTGAAATAAAAAAAAAAAAAATTAAGTATATGAATCCACCGATGAAAGTAAATAAGAAAAGGGAGGGGTGAACACAGGTTCATATATATGATGCCAGATTGTGTCCAACGAGATATGTTTGTCCCTAGCAACAGCTCAGAGACAGGGAAATAGAAAAAAATAATAGTATTTCAATATTTTCATATTGTAGAGGTCAGAGCAGGCTCCAGGTTTTTGAGGGCCCTGGGTGAAAGAGTCTCAGTAGGCCCCCCCTTTAACACATGCCACGATTCATGATGCACAGATACAGCAGAGAAATATAGGTATAGT
The DNA here is from genome assembly GCF_051348905.1 of Ranitomeya variabilis. NCBI lineage: Eukaryota > Metazoa > Chordata > Amphibia > Anura > Dendrobatidae > Ranitomeya > Ranitomeya variabilis. The sequence goes on from NC_135238.1 coordinate 48,127,529, forward strand.
ACAATGCCAGATTTCACTTACATTAGGTGAAATTGTAAAAAGCCAAATTAGCCAAACAAAAACAAAGGGGTACCACAGTGAAGGAAGTGCCCTATAACCAACGAACAAAAAGGTAAAAAGGTACTACTGGCCTCTCAGATCCTCAATATTAATCTGACCTGATAGCAAAATGACTATAGTTGCCCATAGGATATGTCCTCCAAAGCAGAAAACCTTCAGCTCGTCTGCATTGTTGGGTCTGGTGTCTCATCTTCCTCTTGACAATACCCCAAAGATTCTCTATGGGGTTAAGGTCAGGCGAATTTGCTGGTCAATCAAGCACAGTGAGGCCGGCGTCACACATGCGTGTTTTACGGACGTAAGAGCGCAGAAACTACGTCTGTAAAACTCGCATAACATACGGCACAATTATTCTCAATGGGGCTGCTCCTATCAGCCGTATATTACGGTTCAGTATTATACGGCTTTCTACGGCCGTACAAAATCGCAGCATGCTGCGTTTGTCAGCGTATTGCGCAAAAAAATCACCAATGAAAGTCTATGGGGGCGAGAAAAATACGGATTCCACACGGACCAGCAGTGTGACTTGCGAGAAATACGCAGCAGTGTTAGTGAAAAGTCGGTAATTCGATTGCCGGCTTTTCATTTCTCCTGCACAAACCCGACATGATATGAGACATGGTTTACATATAGTAAACCATCTCATATCCTCTTTTTTTTTTGCATATTCCACACTACTAATGTTAGTAGTGTGTATGTGCAAAATTTCAGCGCTGTAGCTGCTCAAATAAAGGGTTAAATGGCGGAAAAAATTGGCGTGGGCTCCCGCGCAATTTTCTCCGCCAGAATGGTAAAGCCAGTGACTGAGGGCAGATATTAATAGCCAGGAGAGGGTCCATGGTTATTGGCCCCCCCGTGGCTAAAAACATCTGCCCCCAGCCACCCCAGAAAAGGCACATCCGGAAGATGCGCCTATTCTGGCACTTGGCCACTCTCTTCCCACTCCCTGTAGTGGTGGGATATGGGGTAATGAAGGGTTAATGCCACCTTGCTATTGTAAGGTGACATTAAGCCAGATTAATAATGGAGAGGCGTCAATTATGACACCTATCCATTATTAATCCAATTGTTTGAAAGGGTTAAAAAAACACACACACACACACACACACATGATTTAAAAGTATTTTAATGAAATAAACAGCGGTTGTTGTAATAATTTATTGCTCTCTCAATCCATTTGCAGGCCCTCGCTTGGCAAAATAATAAACGCACAAGATACATACCTTCTGATGTCCTATCACGTCCAACGACGTAATCCATCTGAAGGGGTTAACTAATATTACAGGCACGAGCTGCGATAAACCACTCGCTCGTGTCTGTAATCACCCGGGTGCTGAAAGGAAAGCTGGATCTGTACTTACATTGAGTCGCGGTGATGCGCCCCTGGTGGATGTTCTCATGAACTGCAGCCTGGGAACTTTTTCCCACGCTCCAGGTCATATGAGGACATCCAGCAGGGGGCGCATCACCGCGACTGAAGGAAATGTAGGTCAATGACCTACATTTCCTTCATTCTCCGGGGAATTACAAGCACGAGCACACCGCTGCATTAGCAGGGCTCCTGCTTGTAAATTATCTTAACCCCTTCAGATGGATTACCTCGTGGGACGTGACGGTTCAGCTGAGGGTATGTATCTTGTGCGTTTATTATTTTGCCAAGCGAGGGCCTGCAAATGGATTGAGAGAGCAATAAAATATTAACTCCTTCACCCCCGGAGCTTTTTCCGTTTTTCCGTTTTCGTTTTTCGCTCCCCTCCTTCCCAGAGCCATAACTTTTTTATTTTTCCGTCAATTTGGCCATGTGAGGGCTTATTTTTTGCGGGACGAGTTGTACTTTTGAACGACATCATTGGTTTTAGCATGTCGTGTACTAGAAAACGGGAAAAAAATTCCAAGTGCAGTGAAATTGCAAAAAAAGTGCAATCCCACACTTGTTTTTTGCTTGCCTATTTTGCTAGGTTCACTAAATGCTAAAACTGACCTGCCATTATGATTCTCCAGGTCACTACGAGTTCATAGACACCTAACATGACTAGGTTATTTTTCACCTAAGTGGTGAAAAAAAATTCCAAACTTTGCAAAAAACAAAACAAAACAAAATTGCGCCATTTTCCGATACTCGTAGCGTCTCCATTTTTCGTGATCTGGGGTCAGGTGAGGGCTTATTTTTTGTGTGCCGAGCTGGCGTTTTTAATGATAGCATTTTGGTGAAGATACATTCTTTTGATCGCCCGTTATTGCATTTTAATGCAATGTCGTGGCGACCAAAAAAACGTAAATCTGGCGTTTTGAATTTTTTTCTCATTACGCCATTTAGCAATCAGGTTAATGCTTTTTTTTTATTGATAGATCGGGCGATTCTGAACGCGGCGATACCAAATATGTGTAGGTTGGGGTTTTTTTTTTATTGATTTATTTTGATTGGGGCGAAAGGGGGGTGATTTAAACTTTTATATTTTTTTTATTTTTTTCACATTTTTAAAAACTTTTTTTTTTTACTTTTGCCATGCTTCTATAGCCTCCATGGGAGGCTAGAAGCAGGCACAGCCCGATCGCCTCTGCTATGCAGCAGTGATCATAAGATCGCTGCTACACAGCAGATTTGCAGGTGTGCTGTGAGCGCCGACCACAGGGGAGCGCTCACAGGCACCGGCAATCAGTAACCATAGAGGTCTCAAGGACCTCTATGGTTACAATGGAGGAGCATCGCCGACCCACGATCATGTGACTGGGGTCGGCGATGCGCTCATATCCGGCCGCCCGGCTGGATGCGGTAGTTAAATGCCGCTGTCTGCGTTTGACAGCGGCATTTAACTAGTTAATAGGCGCGCGCAGATCGCGATTCTGCTCGCGCCTATTGCGGGGACATGTCAGCTGTTGAAAACAGCTGACATGTCCCGGCTTTGATGTGCGCTCACCGCCGGAGCGCACATCAAAGCGGGGGTCCCGACATGTGACGTACTATTCCGTCACATGTTGGGAAGGGGTTAAAACAACCGCTGTGTTTATTTCATTAAAATACTTTTTAATCATGTGTGTGTTTTTTAACCCTTTCAAACAATTGGATTAATAATGGAGAGGTGTCATAATTGACGCCTCTCCATTATTAATCTGGCTTAATGTCACCTTACAATAGCAAGGTGGCATTAACCCTTCATTACCCCATATCCCACCGCTACAGGGAGTGGGAAGAGAGTGGCCAAGTGCCAGAATAGGCGCATCTTCCAGATGTGCCTTTTCTGGGGTGGCTGGGGGCAGATGTTTTTAGCCACGGGGGGGGCCAATAACCATGGACCCTCTCCTGGCTATTAATATCTGCCCTCAGTCACTGGCTTTACCATTCTGGCGGAGAAAATTGCGCGGGAGCCCACGCCAATTTTTTCCGCCATTTAACCCTTTATTTGAGCAGCTACAGCGCTGAAATTTTGCACATACACACTACTAACAGTAGTGTGGAATATGCAAAAAAAAGGGGATATGAGATGGTTTACTATATGTAACCATGTCTCATATCCTGTTGGGTTTGTGCAGGAGAAATGAAAAGCCGGCAATTGAATTACCGGCTTTTCACAGATATCGCACTGAATGAAATCTAAATACAGAATATATATATATATGTGTCTCAATGACATATATATATATATATATATATATATATATATATATATATATATATATATACTGTATATATGTTTTCCCGAACATTTGAGCACATAAATCCATTAGATGTCGGTTTTGCAAGCCTGCGCGAAAATCTCGCAGTACGGATGCCATACGGATTACATACGGAGGATGCCATGCGCAAAATACGCTGACACACCCTGACTACGGATCAATATTTTGGGAACATTTCTCCGTATTACGGCCGTAGTACGGACGTATAATACGTGGCGTATTGTCTTACGCCAAGTGTGACGCCGGCCTGATACTGTTGTTTTTAAACGAGGTATTGCTACTTTTGGCAGCGTGGACAGGTGCCAAGTCCTGCTGGAGAATGAAATTTCCATCTCCAAAAAGCTTGTTGGTAGAGGGAAGCATGAAGTGCTCTAAAATTTCTTGGTAGACGGCTGCGCTGACTTTGCTCTTGATAAAATTCAGTGGACCTACACCAGCAAATGACATGGCTCCCCATCCATCACTGATTGTGGAAACTTCACATTTGACCTTGGAAATCAAGGTCCCAGAGTCTGGAGGAAGAGTGCAGAGGCCACAATCCAAGCTACCTGAGGTCTAGGGTGAAGTTTCCACAATCAGTGGGGGTAATGACTTTTGGGTTTTCATTGGCTGTAAGCCATAATCATTAACATTATCAGAAATAAACACATGAAATAGATCACTCTGTTTGTAATGACTCTATATAGTAAATGAGTTTCACTTTTTGTATTGAAGAACTGAAACAAATTAACTTTTTGATGATATGCTAATTTTGTGAGAAGCACCTGTATGTCCGACACGCTGGATCTAAAGTAGCACAATATCCAAGAACCTGACCAAACAAGTGTCAACATATGTCATGTATAAGGCCGGCGTCACACTAGAGAGTTTTTACGAACATATGAGAGGCGTAAAAACAACGCATTGTACACGGACCAATGATTCTCTATAGGGCAGCTCCTGTCTGCCGTATATTTCGCAGCCGTATTTTACGGGCTGAGAAAATTGCAGCATGCTGCGTTTGTCATCGTATTGTGCAAAAAATCTGCCAATGAAAGTCTATGGGTGCGCGAAAAATATGGATTGCACATGGACCATGAGTGTGACTTGCGAGAAATACGCTAGACTTTTGCAGCTGACAGGAAATGTGACAAGCCCTCAATCAGGAAGCTTAGACATGCTAATTAGCTGAAAAAGCCAGGCAGACATCCCAGAAGTCTGCCGCACGCCTCCACGGAGTCTCCTGCATCATGGCATCTATCATAAATGTCGATCTGGTCCTGGTCCAAGAGGGCCAGAAATCTGGGATCAAAGGGATGCCCATTACTCCAACTGGGCAAAAAAAGAGGCTGCTTGGAGGAGCATATGTGGCCTCCTTTTCCCTGATTATGAGCAGCGGCCACGTGAGGGCCAGAGGCAAATAAGTAAGTTCACTCATGTTTCTCTATTATTAATGTTCTAAACTGCAGTAGCTAGCAGTTTTTCAGACTATTATTATTTATTTATATAGCAACGTGAATTCCATGGTGCTGGACATGAGAAAGGGGTTACGTACAGTGTTATAGATATCGTTTACAGTAAAAAAAATTACAATGACAGACTGATACAGAGGGGAGAGGCCCCTGTCCTTGTGGACTTACATTCTATGGGGATCCCCTTATATCCTATTGTGCTGTTTGTGTGTTTATTTGTATTACTGAAGATATTTTGTAAGAAATGCAGCTTACTAGGCCACATAAATATGTAAAATCACTGACACCTTGTGGTACCACTGTGCACAATGGCCTTATACATTATTTTCTTCTCTGTCATTGCAGTGGAAGATGTTATGAGACGATGGCGCAGCATTTGGGACCAATACAGGAGGGAAAGACAGCAGCGGGCCAGGAGTGGGGCAGCTGCTACTTCAAAAAAAAAGAAAATATTTATATTTTGATAGACTTTCCTTTCTGGATCCCAGTATGGATCTGAGACCGTAAGTACAATGCTCACAACACATTACCCAAATGTTTTGAATGGACATACTGTATATTAAATGTGATTTTATTATTCTCATACTTTTCTAACAGAACACAGCCCAACCTCACTGAGAGGGAGACCGGGTCCGACTCAGGTTGTCATTGATTCGGTTGGGGAAGGGGAAGAGGTGGCTGGCCCATCTTCGGATCCTTCCAGGTCCATCTTCTGCTGCACCCCAAGCTCCGGCAACAACAGGCCCAGATGCTGCACCACCACCCACAGCAGCACCAGCTCCAGTAAGCCAGGATGATCCTGAGAACAGCAGCAGCCCGACTGTCCCACTGGAGACTTCCCCACAGCCTGCTGTGACTTCACGCCGTGACCGCAGAAGGAGAGAGCTGATGGAAAGAAGGAGACATGTGAACTCTGGCCAGGGCTGCTCAGGATGAGGGTGAGTAGGCCTATTTGCAGAGCCTGGCCCTGTACCTCCGTCCGGTAGCCCGTGAGGTGAGGCTACGTGTGAGAGGGTGCATTTAAATCCTTCTTGATGCATACATCCCCCCAAATAGCCTGTTATTTGAATACATTGAGAGGTGGCAGCTGTCACCACGTAACCTCATGCGTCTTCAAACAACTCAACAGTTGCATACTCGAGAGGGATCTGAAACACCTCCTCCACATGTGCCTACACCTCTACCCGTTCCCACCCAAAACCCCTCGTGTGTATTCAAGTTTCATCTGAGGTAAAAAAAAGATAACCACCAAATATTCAATGTGTGCATGTGGCTTTACATTTGCACAATGAAAATGGAGTGGATTTTCTGTCCACGGGCACACACTGAGCACTTTTTGAGTTTTTTACCTCAGTATTTGTAAGTCAAAACCAGGAATTGGTGATAAATACAGAAGTGGTGATGTGTTTCTATTATACCTTTCCTCTGATTGTTCCACTCCTGGTTTTGGCTTACAAATATTGAGGTAAAAAACTGACCAAATACTGACTGTATGAATATGGCCTAATAGAAACATGGCACCACTTCTGTATTTATCACCCAGTCCTGGTTTTGGCTTACAAATACTGAGGTGAAAAAACTCACCAAACACTCAGTGTGTGCCCGTGGCCCTAGAGAGAAAAATCTGCAGTAACATTGTGGAAATGTAGCTGGCCTGCAGAACATTTCACCCTCTGTAATGAACTTTAGCAGTGACATCCGCAGCATTAGGCGATGTCCGAACATTGCAGATCTCTTCTACAATCAATATTATAATTTACGGCTGAACGATAGAGAAAATAAAAATGGCTGTCATGTGATACGTCTTCTACCATTATTCCATGTTGCTATAGTCCACACTATGGGCTGATAATGTCGCTTCTTTATGTACATTACAGAGATGGTACAGGTAATTCCAGTCCATCTACGGTACATATGCTGGATGGAGAAGGAGAATAGTATTGTGCCCCCTCCACAGTACACCCACTCTTTACTACCAGCCATTATCACCACACAATCATGATCCATGAGCATTAATATGGAGTCGATGCCTCCTTTGCAGATAAAATGTCTCCCACTCTACAGGAAAGGTTTTTCACAAGATATTGGAGGCGTCTGGGGGAATTTTTGCCCCATCATCCAGAAGAGCATTTGTGAGGTTGGACCCTAATGTTGGAGAGGTCAGGCTCATAATCTCCGTTCTAGTTTACCCCAAAGGTATCGGATGAGGTTGAGGTCGGCTGGTCATGTTATTCCATGCCAAACTCCTCCAACCATGTCTTTATGGAATTTGTGCACTGGGACACAGTCATAGAAAACAGGAAAGGGTCTGGAGGCTTAAATTGTCCAAAATGTCTTGGTGCTGAACTATTAGGCCATGTTCACACGTTGCCTTTTTTCTGCCGGCAGAACCTGCTCTCTTGGCAGTAAAGAAGCTGCTTACAAAAAGCATGTTATGCTGCATTTTTTGTTGCGATTTTGCTGTTTTTTTTACCAAGTACACTTGTCTCTTGCGCATGTTGATAAAGTTAATGCCCGCCCAAAAAACATAATGCAACTTTCAGGTTTTTGTGCCAAAAACGCAGCAAAACCCTATACCTGCGTTTTTGCACTTATTGCTTCCTATGGATGAAAAAACACTGAAAGATGTGACATGCTGCAGTTAAAAAAAAAAAACAGTTTTCCAAATTAGTCAGAAAAAAAAACAATGTGTGTACATGAGATTTCTGAAATCTCATACATGTTGCTCATACTGTAAAACGCAGCTTAAAATTTGTGTTAGAAAAACGCAATGTGTGAACATAGCCTTAAAGGGAACTTGTCACCTCCAGAAAAGCTATTTACCTTAAGAAATAGGGTTAGTCTGCAGGTAAATAGTGCTTATGTCTGGCAGGTTTACTGGATCACAGCTACAGGGAGAAAGTGAAGTTCTATTATCCCTGCAGCCGCTTGCTCCCAGTCATAGGGGCAGCATGGAGTGGTTACAATCACTGCTCTCTATGACGTGAGCACGGCTGAACTTATTCCTCTGCACAATTACTGACAGCCAGCTCTGTGTGCATATGCTGCACACACATGCTGCAGAGCACGCTGTCGGTGATGGTGCAGGGGAATTGGTCACAACACGATTACTGTGTACTGAGCAGTGACTGTAATTGCTCCTTGTACCTCCCCGAGAACAGGAAGCGAGCAGCTGTAGGGGGAATAAAACTCCATTTTCTCTCTATATCAGTGCTTCCAGTAAGTCGACTACATGACAAAATGCTGTTTACCCTTACGACTGCAAGTAAATTACAGGTTTCCTTTAACTTTTCCTTTCACTTGAACGGAAGGACCGAGGTCGACCCCAGAAAAACAAGCCCATGGCGTTATCCTCCCACACCAAACTACATCTGGCTCAATGTGGTCAGGCAGGTAACGTTCTTCTCAAATTCTCCAAATTCAGACTCATCCATCAGATGCCACACAGTAGATCTGTCACTGCACACAACACATTTCCACTGCTTCACAGTCCAATGGTGGCGGTGTAACACCCCAGGTAACCGGTTGTTACAGTGGTATTGCCTTCCTCACGGGGAGGGTGATGCCATGCTTGGAAGCAAGGAAAAGATCACTTTAACAGGTAACACATACATGCAACACATTCTGACTCCAGGCCAGAAGTGGGGAGCTCTGATCCAGTTTATGGGTGGCTTCCCTATATATTCTGGTCTGGAGGAGGAGTTAGTCAGTCTGTGAGAGGAGAGTGAAGAGAGAGGAAGCAGACAGAGAGAGTACAGGAAGAGAGCTGGGGCCGTGCAGACGAGCAGATCTGCAGCTCCTGGAAGGAAAGAAAAGCAGAGCAGTCTGTAGGAGACTGGAAGGGAAGAGAAGCACAGGAGAGTAAAGAGCTGGAGGGAAGCTGTGACTGAGCTTCCTCTGTTCTGAAGCGCAGAATTCTGGTAGCCAGAAGACCGAGGTTGTGGGGGGTAACTTCTTGCCCCACGGCAGAAACTGGCGGACGGCAGGATTTTAGGTCAACTGTCCACCATTAACACCTGAAGGCACAGTAACAAAGAGCGCGGGTCATAATTAGAGATCCTGTAATAAGGCTCACGTTACCTGCCATGCGGGTTACTGTCCTACCTAAAGGGGGGACAGAGAGAAAGTGAGGACCTTATGTGATGCCTAAGGCAGCAAGGCTTCCGATTCCACCTGGCTGAGGGGATTCCTGAGTCGCTTCCATGTGGCTGCCTTGCATCAGTAAAGAGACTGCAACCTTGTGTCCTCTAGTTCTTTCTACACCATTTACCTTCTGTCCCAACTACATCGGGAGCCCTGGGTACCCAGCTTCACCTGTGGGAAGCCATACCATCCCTGCTGCCAAAACATCACCCCAGAGGACCCCTTTAAGCAGCGTCGGTTATCCCTGACTGAATACCACAGGTGGCGTCACAACATTTTTTTTATTCAACAACCCCTTAACCCCCGGAGCTTTTTTCGTTTTTGCTTTTTGCTCCCCTTCTTTCCAGAGCCATAACTTTTTTACTTTTCCGTCAATATGGCCATATGAGGGCTTATTTTTTGCGGGAAGAGTTGTACTTTTGAACTATACCATTGGTTTTACCATGTCGTGTAATAGAGCACAAAAGCACGAAAAAAAATTCCAAGTGCGCTGAAATTGCAAAAAAAGTGCAATCCAACACTAGTTTTTTGTTTGGCTTTTTCGCTAGGTTCACTAAATGCTAAAACTGACCTACCATTATGATTTTTCAGGTCTTTACGAGTTCATAGACACCAAACATGTCTAGGTTTTTTTTTATCTAATTGGTGAAAAAGAAATCCAAACTTTGCTATAAAAAAAAATTGCGCCATTTTCCGATACCCGCAGCGTCTCTATTTTTCGTGATCTGGTTGTTGGGTGAGGGCTTATTTTTTGCGTGCCGAGCTAATGTTTTTAATGATACCAGATTTGTGCAGATACGTTTTTTGATCGCCCGTTATTGCATTTTAATTTTGGCGTTTTGATATTCTTTTTCTCGCTACGCTGTTTAGCGATCAGGTTAGTCCTTTTTTTACATTGATAGATCGGGCGATTCTGAACGCGGCGATACCAAATATGTGTAGGTTTGATTTTTTTTATTGCTTTATTTTGATTGGGGCGAATGGGGGGTGATTTGAACTTTTATATTGTTTTTATATTTTTAAACACTTTTTTTTGCATGCTTCAATAGTCTCCATAGGAGGCTAGAAGCATGCACATCTCGATCACCTCTGCTATATAGAGGTGAAGCACAGATCACCTCTATGCAGCAGAATAACAGGCTTGCTATGAGCGCCGACCACAGTGTGGCGCTCAAAGCAATATGCCATCATCAACCATAGAGGCCTCGGGTTGTTATGGCAATGCGCTGCTGACCCCCGATCATGTGACCGGGGTCAGCGGTGCGAGCGCTTCCGGCCGCGTGGCCGGCAGGGCGCTTGTTAAATGCCGCTGTCAGAGTTTGACAGCAGCATTTAACTAGTTAATGGGCACGGGCGGATTGTGATTCTGCTTGCACCCATTGCTGCCACGTCAGCTGTTGATAACAGCTGACATGTCGCAGTTTTGAGGTGGGCTCACCGCCGGAGCCCACTTCAAAGCGGGGAAGTCTACCAGCTGATGTACTATCCCGTCAGCTGGCAGAAAGGGGTTAAAGTCCTTTTCCTTAGACGCCCAGGGCCAAGGACCGGGTCGCTGCACCGTGACCACCCCTTTAACGACCATCGGACCCGGTACCAAGTAACCCCTAGGCCCAGGCTGGCACTCCAGCGGCTTTACCACCCTCTATCCGATGCTATGGATTGTGCTTGGTGATGTACGTCTGCATGCAGTTGCTAAGCCATGAAGCCTCCAGTGGGGGTGCAGTGTTGGTGCTGATATTAATATCAGAGGAAGTCTGGACTCTGCAGTCATGGAGTCAGCAGATCATTGTTGACTTTTCTTCCCTCTGCTACTCAGCACTCGTCCCCCCCTCTCTGTAACGTTACGGGGTCTCCACTTCATGGCTGAGTTGCTGCAGTTCCTTCTGCTCAATAATATCACTCAACGTAAAGGGGGAAGATTTAGAAGGGAAGAAATGTCAGGATAGACTTGTTACACCGGTGGCTCCTATTACAGGACCGCGCTGGTATCAGGGAGCTCTGCACCACCAGTCATTCTGTCACAGGTTAGTAAAGGTAGATGGCATGTAAGGCTACGTTCACATTAGCGTTGTGCGGCGCAGCATCGGGCGCAGCTGCGGCGACGCATGCGTCATGTGCCCCTATATTTAACATGGGGGGGCGCATGGACATGCGTTGTCTTACGTTTTGTGACGCATGCATTTTTTTGGCACAAGCGTCAGGGCGCAGAGGACGCAGCATGTTGCATTTTTTTTGCGCTATAAAAATGAACACATGCGTCACAAAACGCTGCATTTTGCTGCGTTTTGCATGCGTCTTTGCGTGCGTTGCGTCGCCGACGCAGCACACAACAACGCAAATGTGAACGTAGCCTAAGGGGGTTGGATTTTATACACCGGATCCATAGGTCGGATGTTATATATCAGGGCTGGATGTCATACATCGGGGTCCAGGGGATACATGTTATACACCAGGGGCGGGATGTTATACACCAGAGGCAGGTGGGCTGGAAGTTATATAATAGAGGCAGGGGACCCGGACCTTATACACTGGGATGGGGGAGGGGGTGCGGAAGTTCCACAACAGGGACGAGGGGCCAGATGTTATACACCAGAGGCAGGTGGGCTGGATGTTTTACACTGGGCAGGGGAGGTGCCGATGTTCCACAACAGGGATGAGGGGCAGGATGTTATACACCAGAGGCAGGTGGGCTGGATGTTTTACACTGGGTAGGGGAGGTGCCGATGTTCCACAACAGGGATGAGGGGCAGGATGTTATACACTTGGGGCGAGGGGCCAGATGTTATACACGGGGGCGAGGGGCAGGATTTTATACACGGGGGCGAGGGGCCGGATCTTATACACCTGGGGTGAGGGGCCAGATGTTATACACCAGAGGCAGGTGGGGCTGGATGTTATCCATCGGGTAGGGGAGGCGCTGATGTTCCACAACAGGGATGAGGGGCGGGTTGTTATACATGAGGGGCTGGATTTTATACACCTGGGGCGAGGGGCCAGATGTTATACACCAGAGGCAGGTGGGCTGGATGTTATCCATCGGGTAGGGGAGGCGCTGATGTTCCACAACAGGGATGAGGGGCGGGTTGTTATACATGAGGGGCTGGACTTTATACACATGGGGCGAGGGGCCAGATGTTATACACTGAGGGCAATTAGACTAAATACCAATCCTGAAGTCTATGAGATCCAATACGTTTCTCCATGTTGTGTTTGCACAGTAAGGCGTGAGTAACTGAAGTGTTTGGATTCCAGGACTTGCACTTTGTCAGACAGCAGTGGGTGTAATCAGAATTTGTACTTCTCCCCCATACACGCACTGTATGTATGACTCAATGTAAAATGTTCTGCAGGCTTCTAATACACTTTGTGATCTAATTTCTACCATTTTTAAGATCTTTGATTGCTACCAGTGAATAATATCTACAAACCCAAGTCATAATATGAAGTTTCTGTACACAGAAATCATATTTCCAGCCTGGTCAGGGGTTGTTCACCTCTGGAGACATTTTTGTTAACCCCTAAATTATATTTGGAACTAGAAATCATTTTTGCAATTGGGTTCCATTAAAAATGTTGCACCATTTTGCTTTTACAGGCCCTTTGTTTTCTGCACATTCGACTTTGATGTGGTCATAAATCAGCTGAGAGGAGCTCAGAAAACACAGGTAAAAGAGTTAGAAACTCTCCCATTGAACATCAGAATGACAGATTCTGAGTTAACCCATTCTACAGCCAGCAGTAGACAGTGCAACATAAAAGCTATAGATCTCAAGGGTGCAAAATGTTAATGGAAAAGCAAAAAAAAATTAAAATATTGCAAAAAATCCATGCATTTCAATAGGAAAAAACAATTGTGCCTAAAGGTTGACAACCCCCTCAACTCACACTTACCTTCCAAAGATGTGCAGGGATATGCTGATATTCTGCCCGGTGGTGGTCGTCTCTCTAGGGCCAGCTATGGCGATACTGCTTATAATATCTGGAATCCAAAATACAACAGCGGTAACTTTCTGTGCAGAAAAAGGATGTAGTAGTGTTAGGTCCAGTATAATGAAGACAACGGAGCCTTAATAGCGATAGTACCTATCACAGAACCTTCTATTAAATCCTTAAAGGAACACTAAACATAGAAAATTATCAGAAAACATAAAAATATCCCGGGGAATCCTCCCTAATCTCCTTTTCTTTTATCCTATTCTGTCTCATATCACAATTATGACTGATGAACATGTAAAGGAATCTTCTCTCTGTGTGATAGGGGCTCAGTAATGTCCTTTTTATTAGTATCTTGGGTCTGGTAGTAAAGCAACTGGCTGATGCATGTGCCTCCCCCCTCTGCCCTTTCTGCAGCAGGAGCTTCCCCCCTCTGCCCTGTCTGCAGCAGGAGCCTCCCCCCTCTGCCCTGTCTGCAGCAGGAGCCTCCCCCTTCTGCCCTGTCTGCAGCAGGAGCCTCCCCCCTCTGCCCTGTCTGCAGCAGGAGCCTCCCCCCTCTGCCCTGCATTTCTACAAAAACTGAACTTTTCAGGTTCAGGCAGGAAAGGCTGCGACTGAATTAGTGAGGAATTTATTTTTAAGCATTAATTTCGGCAATTAGTGTTCCCTTAGGTATACAATTTAAACGCCCAACTCCAAAGTCATCAGAGGTTTAAAGGTGTGTTCTCATCTCCGAAATCACTGGGACCAATATCTTATCTTAAGAACAGTGCCCTATCATAGAGTGGATCCAGGGCCGGACTGGCCGCCATCAGGCATTCCTGGCAAATGCCAGGAGTGGGCTGCTTCGGCTATCAGCGGTGCCAGGGCCGACTCTCCCCCCTATCGCCCGCCCCGCATTTAACTGTAAGGGTACGTTCACACAGGACTTTTTTGCTGCTTTTTTTTGCTGCTTTTTTTTTATGCTAATTTAGGTGCGTTATTTTGGTGCGTTTTTTGGGTACGTTCACACAGGACTTTTTTGCTGCAGATTTTTGCTGCTTTTTTTATGCCAATTTTCAGCTGCTAGGACACCTCACAATGGCTCTTCACACCTCACAATGGCTCTTCACACCTTACCACCAGGAACTCCCTCACAATAGATCACAATCAGGACACCTCACAATGGCTCTTCACACCTCACAATGGCTCACAATGGCTCTTCACACCTCACTAACCACACCCCTAAGCTCTTGGCTGTGAGATCCCTTCCTGCTGGCCATGATTTTCTGCACAAAAAACGCAGCAAATAATGCTACATGCGTTTTTTCAGAGTTTTTGCAGCGTTTTTTTTCATCACCCATTCAAGTCAATGGGTGAAAAAACGCTGCAAAAACGCAGCAAAAACGCTGAAAGAAGTGACATGCCCTATGTCCAAAAAAAGCAGTAAAGCAGAAAATACTGATCAAACAAAAAAACAACGTGTGTGCATGAGATTTCTGAAATCTCATAGGCTTTACTGGTACTGTAAAAAGCAGCTGAAAATTATCATAAAAAAAAGCAGCAAAAAAAGCAGCAAAAAAGTCCTGTGTGAACGTACCCTAACTGTAACAATTGAATGCAATGATGGAGGAGAGCGCGTCCGCTGTCGCTCCCTCTCCCATCATTCCCTGCTCTGCCTCGATCTGACACTGCGGGTGCGCGATGGCGCCATATCATCGCACACCTGCTGTGTGGCCGGGGAGACTGCAGCTGCTGAGACCGGATCTGGGAGCAGCGCGGGGCACGAGGAGAGGTGAGGAGAGTGTTTTTTTTTAAATATATCAATGAGTGATAACTGGATTGTGGGGCAATTGGGGGGGCTGTATTACATTCTATGGGGGCTGTGCTGTATTACATTCTATAGGGGGCTATGCTGTATTACATTCTATAGGGGGCTTTATTACATTCTATGGGGGCTGTGCTGTATTACATTCTATGGGGCCTGTGCTGTATTACATTCTATGGGGGGCTTTATTACATTATATGGGGGCCGGCTGCATTACATTATATGGGGGCTGGCAGTATTACATTCTATAGGGGGGGCTTTATTACATTCTATGGGGGCTGTGCTGCATTACATTCTATAGGGGCTGGCTGCATTACATTCAATGGGGGCTGGCTGCATTACATTCTATGGGTCTGGCTGCATTACATTCTATGGGGGCTGGCTGCATTACATTCTATGGGGGCTGGCTGCATTACATTGCTGTATTACATCCTATTGGGGGGCTTTATTACATTCTATGGGGGTTGTGCTGTATTACATTCTATGGGGGGTTTATTACATTCTATGGGGGCTGTGCTGTATTACATTCTATGGGGGGCTTTATTACATTCTATGGGGGCTGGCTGCATAAGATTGCTGTATTACATTCTATTGGTGGGGGGGTTATTACATTCTATGGGGCTGGCTCCATTAAATTCTGTGGGGGGCTTTATTACATTCTATGGGGGCTGGCTGCATTACA
The DNA here is from genome assembly GCF_051348905.1 of Ranitomeya variabilis. Lineage (NCBI taxonomy): Eukaryota > Metazoa > Chordata > Amphibia > Anura > Dendrobatidae > Ranitomeya > Ranitomeya variabilis. Next base: position 48,143,280 of record NC_135238.1, read on the forward strand.
TTCTGTGGGGGCTGGCTGCATTACATTGCTGTATTACATTCTATTGGGGGGACTTTATTACATTCCATGGGGGATGGCTGCATTACATTCTATGGGGGCTGTGCTGTATTACATTCTATGGGGGTTGTGCTGTATTACATTCTATGGGGGTTGTGCTGTATTACATTCTATGGGGGGCTTTATTACATTCTATGGTGCCTGTGCTGTATTACATTCTATTGGGGCTGTGCTGTATTACATTCTATAGGGGCTGGGCTGCATTACATTCTATGGGGGGGCTGTATTACATTCTATGGGGCTACATTATATTCTATGGGGGGCTGTATTATATTCTGTGAGGGGTGATTGCATCATACTCTTATGAGGGGGCTGCATTATATTCTATGGGGAGCTGCATTATACTATATGAGGAGTGCTGCATTGTATTCTATGGAGGGGCTACATTATATTTTATGGGGGGCTGCATTTTGCTCTATGAGGGGGCTACCATATATATATGCAGGGGCTGCATTATACTCTATGAGGGGGCTGCATTATATTCTCTGGGGGTATTACATATACTCGGGGCTACAATATATTCTGTGGGGTGGCTGCATTATACTCTGGGGTGGCATCATTATACTATATGTGGGCTGCATTTTACTGTATAGAGGACTATGGGGAATACATTATACTATATGAAGAACTATGGGGTGTATTATACTATGGGAAGTGAATTGTACTACATGGGTGACAATGGCAGTGCATTATACTATATGGAGCACTATGAGGAGTGTATTATACTATTTGGAGGACTGGCAGTACATTATACTATATGGAGGACTGAGGAGTGTATTATACTATATGGAGGACTGAGTAGTGTATTTTAATATATGGAGGACTATGAGGAGTGTATTATACTACATGGAGGACTGAGGAGTGTATTATACGATATGGAGGACTATGAGGAGTGTATTATACTATATGGAGGACTGAGGAGTGTATTATACTATATGGAGGACTGAGGTGCATATTATAATATATGGAGGACTATGGGGTGTATTATACTAAAGAAGCAAAATGCTGCCTATTCATCGAGTGATTGGATTGTTTATGTGGGAACAGAAATTCTTGTTCTCAGCAGCACATCGCCAGTGTAAACTATAGATCTGCTGATAGCATGATACTGTATGGGGACAGATTGATCTAATTGTGATTCTTCTGTTCTCTTCATTCTTTCTCAGTTGGTGTAAAGAGGCCGGGAAACAAGCGAACGACTTCAGTATTGTCGATCACACTCGTTTAGCGGCCTGAGATCTGTGCATGTAAATACAGCAGAAATGCTTCGCAGGGAGATGAGGCAAGGATGATGACAGTTGTAGTTAGCAGCCGACGCCTGTGAATAGCGCTAACTCTACTGCTTTTCCCAGCGCCAAAGCATTTAATTCTGGTGTGTAATGATTTTTTGTGTTGATGTCAGCTGTGTAATGTCAGCTGCTACCCTGGTGTAAGTAATGGAGAGGTGTCTATCAGACACCCCCACTACTAGCCCAGACCTAGCGAGACCCAGCGACTCTGAAGAGTGGTGACAGTGGTAACAATACTGCTCTTCACAGTCGCCGAGCTCAGCGCAAGACCCGGAATATCTCAAGAGCGGTGATGTTACTGATGTCACCGCTCTTCAGTCACCGGGTTTCGTGCTGCGCAGCGGAACCAAAAGTGGCTGTAGACAAAGTGTATGGAGCATCAGAATGAGGTTCCATAGCCTTTGGTCGTCTCATCCATTCATTATCTATGAGATCTAGTTATGTAGGTAAAGTAGCAGCTTTTCTTGGTACTGCAACTAAAAGCAATAAATAGGACTGAGCTATAATGCTGGATACAGCTGTAATTATATCTTATACTAGCTGTACTACCCGGCTTTGCCACAAAACAAATAGATAGAAATGTAATTATTAAAAGACAATAACTAAGTTCATTGGCTCTTGAGGAAGCAGCTCTTGTTTTCATGTCTGCAAGCCTCTCTTCCCTCTCCTCAGAAAGTTCATTGGCTCTTGAGGAAGCAGCAGCTGTTCTTATGTGTGTCAGCCTTGTTTCTCGGTCTTCACATTTTACATTGGCCCGTTTCTTTTCGTATAAGCTGACATTTGTGCCATGGAATTCCTTTTCTTATGAGGCATTATTGTGGTAAAAATAGCCTGTAACTGGCAGTTTCTATATCCTCTCACATAGAGGTAATGTGACTGACATCAGCCTTTCCACCAACACACCCTAACTGACGTGCTATTACCTCACACAAGCTTTGTCATACTGAGAATGTCCTTTGTTGCCTATAATGACTAATCAGAGTTCAGATTAATTAACTGTAGCAAAATAGAAGCTGAGCTGTGATTGGTTGCTATTGGCAGCCTGATAAATCCCCAGCCAACAGGAAGCCCTCTCTCCTGGCAGTATATATTAGCTCACACATACACATAATAGACAGGTCATGTGACTGACAGCTGCCGTATTTCCTATATGGTACATTTGTTGCTCTTGTAGTTTGCTTATTAATCAGATTTTTATTTTTGAAGGATAATACCAGACTTGTGTGTGTTTTAGGGTGAGTTTCATGTGTCAAGTTGTGTGTGTTGAGTTGCGTGTGGCGACATGCATGTAGCGACTTTTGTGAGATGAGTTTTGTGTGGCAACATGTGTGTAGCAACTTTTTGGGTGTCGAGTTGCATGTGACAGGTTAGAGTAGCAAGTTGTGTGCAGCAAGTTTTGCGCATGGCGAGTTTTGCGCGTAGCGAGTTTTATGTGTGGTGCATTTTGAGTATGTGCTAGTTTTGTGTGAGGCAACTTTTGCATGTGTTGCAACTTTTGTGCATGTGGCAATTTTTCTGCGTGTGCAAGTTTTGCGTGTGGCGAGTTTTCCATGAGATGAGTTTTGCACGTGTGGCTAGTTTTGCGCGTGGCGAGTTTTGAGTGACGACTTTTGTGTTTCGACTTTTATGTGGCGAGGTTGGTGTATGTGTGGTGAAATGTGTGCTGAGGGTGGTATATGTGTTCAAGCACGTGGTAGTGTGTGGCGCATTTTGAGTGTGTGTTCATATCCCCGTGGTGGTGAGTATCCCATGTCGGGGCCCCACCTTAGCAACTGTATGGTATATACTCTTTGGCGCCATCTCTCTCTTTAAGTCCCCCTTGTTCACATCTGGCAGCTGTCAATTGGCCTCCAACACTTTTCCTTTCACTTTTTCCCCATTACAGTAATGGGGAAAAAGTGACAAAGGGGCAAAATTGTTTGGTGAATTGGAATGCGCAGGGTTAAAATTTCGCCTCACAACATAGCCTATGACGCTCTCGGGGTCCAGACGTGTGACTGCAAAATTGTGTGGCTGTAGCTGCGACGGTGCAGATGCCAATCCCGGACATACACCATACCTCCCAACCATCCCGGATCCAGCGGGACTGTCCCTATTTTGACAGTCAGCCCTGTGATCCCGGGCGGGACATTAGTTGTCCTGCACTGGTTGGGAGAGGTGTATATCACCCGGTCAGCTCCCTGAGCCCCTGCACCCGCAGACTCTCTGTGCGCACAGAACCTGTGATGAAGTCACAGGATGGGAGGAGTCAGGGGGGTCACATGATCGGGAGGACCTCCGTGTACAGGACTCTGCTGGTTGTCATGGCGCTGGAGGAAGGTAAGGGTATGTGTGAGGTCAGGAGGTGTTTACAGTGTGGATATAGCAGAGCCATGTGTGTGCGAGGTGTATGGATCGGAGCAGTGTGTGAAAGGTGTATAGAGCAGAGCCGTGTGTGTAAGACGTGTACGGAGTGGAGCCACGTGTGTACGAAGTGTGCGGAGCAGAGCCATGTGTGTACAAGGTATACGGAGTGGAGCAGTGTGTGCAATGTGTATGGAGCGGAGCCGTGTGTGTACGAGATGTATGGAGCAGAGCCGTGTGTGTACGAGATGTATGGAGAGGAGCCATGTGTGTATGAGGTGTACGGAGTGGAGCCGTGTGTGTGCGAGGTGTACGGAGAGGAGCCGTGTGTGTACGAGGTGTACGGAGTGGAGCCGTGTGTGTGCGAGGTGTACAGAGAGGAGCCGTGTGTGTACGAGGTGTACGGAGTGGAGCCGTGTGTGTATGAGGTGTACGGAGTGGAGCCGTGTGTGTATGAGGTGTACGGAGCGGAGCCGTGTGTATGAGGTGTACGGAGCGGAGCCGTATGTATGAGGTGTACGGAGCGGAGCCGTGTGTACGAGGTGTACGGAGCGGAGCCGTGTGTGTACGAGGTGTACGGAGCGGAGCCGTGTGTGTACGAGGTGTATGGAGCAGAGCCGTGTGTACGAGGTGTATGGAGCGGAGCCATGTGTACGAGGTGTATGGAGCGGAGCCGTGTGTACGAGGTGTATGGAGCGGAGCCGTGTGTACGAGGTGTACGGAGCGGAGCCGTGTGTACGGTGTGGAGACGTGTGTGTACGAGGTGTACGGTGTGGAGCCGTGTGTGTACAAGGTGTATGGAGCGGAGCCGTGTGTGTGTGAGGTGTATGGAGCGGAGCCGTGTGTGTGTGAGGTGTATTTAGCGGAGCCGTGTGTGTGCGAGGTGTATGGAGTGGAGCCGTGTCTGTGCGAGGTGTATGGAGAGGAGCCATGTGTGCAAGTGTAAGGAGCGCAGCCACGTGTGTAGGAGTAGCTATGTGTGGCCATTATATGGTGCGAAGTATCATGTGCAGCCAATATACAGTATGGAGCATCATGAGCGGCCAATATACAGTATGGAGCATCATGTGCGGCCAATATACAGTATGGAGCATCATGTGCGGTCATTTTACAGTATGGAGCATCATGTGCGGTCATTATACAGTATGGAGCATCATGTGTGGTCATTATACAGTATGGAGCATCATGTGCGGTCATTTTACAGTATGGAGCATCATTTGGGGTCATTATACAGTAGGGAGCATCATGTGCGGCCATTATACAGTATGGAGCACTGTGTGGCCATATTTTTTTGTTTATAATTATTGTATATGAAACAGTGTGATCAGCAGTGCTAAATGGGTGTGGTTGGGACGTGGATATGGGTGTGACTAGTTATGAATGGGTGTGGTCAGAGGCGTGGCCTAAAATTTGCCGCGGCGCGCGTTGCGCACCGCTAACTTTGTCCCTCTTTCCCATCTTCAAAAGTTGGGAGGTATGTTTACAGTAAACAGGTTTACAGTGACACACTGGTACAGAGGGGAGAGGACCCTGTCCTTGCGGACTTACATTCTATGGGATAGTGGGGAAGAGACAGAAGGTAGGGGTGAGGCGGCGGTGGTGAGGCGCGCGGCTCGGTTATTGTAGGCTGTAGGCTTTCCTGAAGAGATGGGTTTTCAGGTTCCGTCTGAAGGATCCGAGGGTAGTGGATAATCGGACGTGTTGAGGCATGGAATTACAGAGGATGGGGGATATTCGGGAGAAATCTTGGAGGCGATTGTGTGAGGAACGAATAAGTGTGGAGGAGAGTAGGAGGTCTTGGGATGAACGAAGATTACGTGAGGGAAGATAGTGGGAGATTAGTTCAGAGGTATAGGGAGGGGACAGGTTGTGGATGGCTTTGTAGATCAGTGTTAGTAGTTTGAACTGGATTCGTTGGGGAATTGGGAGCCAGTGGAGGGATTTGCAGAGGGGAGAAGCAGGGGAGTAGCGAGGAGAGAGATGGATTAGGCGGGCAGCAGAGTTGCGGGCAGCAGAGTTGAGGACAGACTGGAGTGGTGCAAGAGAGTTAGCGGGGAGGCCACAGAGGAGGGTGTTGCAGTTATCGAGGCGGGAGATGATGAGAGTATGCACAAGAGTTTTGGTAGATTGTGGACTGAGGAAGGAACGGATTCTGGCAATATTTTTGAGTTGGAGGCGACAGGAGGTGGCAAGAGCTTGAACGTGAGGTTTGAAGGACAGGGCAGAGTCAAGAGTTACCCCGAGGCAACGGATTTCAGGAGCGGGAGAGAGCGTGATGCCGTTCACCATAATAGATAGATTGGGTAGGGGGGATACGTGAGGTGGGGGAAAGATGATGAATTCGGTTTTGTCTACATTGAGTTTTAGGAAGCGAGAGGTGAAGAAGGAGGATATGGCTGACAGACACTTCGGGATTCTGGACAGCAGGGAGGTGACATCTGGGCCAGAGAGGTATATCTGAGTGTCGTCTGCATACAGGTGGTACTGGAAGCCATGGGACTTTATGAGTTGTCCTAGGCCAAGGGTATAGATGGAAAAAAGTAGGGGTCCTAGGACAGATCCTTGAGGGACTCCAACAGAGAGAGGGCGGGATGAGGAGGTAGTGTGGGAGTGGGAAACGCTAAATGTGCGGTTGGATAGGTATGAGGCAATCCAGGACAGGGCGAGGTCTTTGATGCCAAGGGAAGAAAGAATCTGTAGCAGTAGGCAGTGATCGACTGTGTCGAAAGCAGAGGACAGGTCAAGAAGGAGGAGGATGGACAACTGTCTGTTAGCTTTGGCTGTGACTAGGTCATTAGTAATTTTTGTCAGGGCAGTTTCGGTCGAGTGGTGGGGGCGGAAGCCAGATTGGAGGTTGTCAAGGAGAGAGTTAGATGAGAGGTGGGAGGAAAGTTGTCCATGGACATGCTGCTCAAGGAGTTTGTATAAGGTGTATGGAGCGCAGTCATGTGTGTACGAGGTGTACGGAGTGGAGCCGTGTGGTACGAGGTGTATGGGGAGGAGCTGTGTGTGTATGTGGTGTACGGAGTGGAGCTGTGTGTGTACGAGGTGTATGGGGAGGAGCCTTGTGTGTATGAGGTGTAAGAAGCGGAGCCGTGTGTGTACGAGATGTATGGAGAGGAGCTGTGTGTGTATGAGGTGTACGGAGCGGAGCCGTGTGTGTATGAGGTGTACGGAGCGGAGCCGTGTGTGTACGGAGTGGAGCTGTGTGTGTACGAGGTGTATGGGGAGGAGCCGTGTGTGTATGAAGTGTACGGAGCGGAGCCGTGTGTGTATAAGGTGTATGGAGCGGAGCCGTGTGTGTACGAAGTGGAGCCGTGTGTGTACGAGATGTGTGGAGAGGAGCCGTGTGTGTATGAGGTGTACGGAGCGGAGCCATGTGTGTATAAGGTGTATGGAGCGGAGCCGTGTGTGTACGATGTCTACGGAGTGGAGCCGTGTGTGTACGAGATGTATGGAGAGGAGCCGTGTGTGTATGAGATGTATGGAGAGGAGCTGTGTGTGTACGAGGTGTACGGAGCGGAGCCGCATGTGCAAGGTGTATGGAGCGGATTCGTGGGTGTACGGAGCGGACGCTGGCTGTGTCGGATCGGAGCAGATATTGCTCCTCGCTCTGACACTGACTGGCACAGGAGACACAGGAGGTCTTTATCAGTGGCGTATCACAGCTGCAGTGACGTGAGCAGTCAGCGGCGCAGCTGGATGACACCATTCAGAGCCGTGGGAGTGGAACCTGCCGGCTGCTGCGAGGGAGCGCGGTGAAAGGTGTGTGTGTAGTGATGGAGAAGGCAATGATGGGGGTGGGGTAACCATGTGTGGCCATTATACTGCACCCAGCATTGCGTGGGGTCATTATACTGTATGTAGCATCGTGAGGGGCCATTATACTGTACCCAGCATTATGTGTGGCCATTATACTGTACCCAGCATCGTGTGGGGCCGTTATACTGTACAAAGCATCATGTGGGGCCATTATACTGTATGGACCATCACGTGGGGCAAGTATACTGTACGCAGCATCATGTGGGGCCATTATACAGTATGGAGCATAATGTGGCCATTATACAGTATGGAGCATTATGTGTGGAGATTATACAGTATGGGGCACTGTGTGGCCATTATACAGTATGGAGCATCATGTGGAGCCATTATACAGTAAGGAGCATCATGTGTGGCCATTATACAGTATGGAGCATCATGTGTGGCCATTATACAGTACGCAGCAACATGTGTGTGTTCATTATACAGTACGAAGCATCATGTGGGGTCATTATACAGTATGGAGCGTCATGTGTGGCCGTTATACAGTATGGAGCGTCATGGGTGGCCATATTTTTTTGTTTATAATTATTGTTTACGAAACATTGTGATCAGAAGTGCTAAATGGGTGTGGTTGGGGCGTGACTAGTTGCGAAATGGGTGTGGTCAGAGGTGTGGCCTAAAATTTGCCGCTGCGCGTGCCGCTGACTTTATCCCTCTTTCCCTTCCTCGAAAGTTGGGAGGTATGCATACACACATACACACACACATATTCAGCTTTATATATTAGATAGTCGTGTTACTCCCCTCACTTCTTGTAACCTACAGGTGTACAAAGATATTATACAGTCACCATGTGACAAGTGGGCCTGTGTAACTTCAAATGCCAGGGCTGAATTTTAGTCCCAGTCCGCCCCTGAGTGGATCTATTAGAGCCTCTTTAAGATAGCCATACAGCTTAAACAGCTGTGTAAATCTTGACTCCTTCCCTATCCACAATATTAGGATTATGCTGCTGCCAGTTACCTTGACTGCATCTCATCTTTAGAACAAAAGGATTGAGCATTTTGAAATTCAATATGCCTGATCTTTCTTTCTCTCAAGTCCGTGGTGGTCATCTGATTCCGCCGAAACCAGCAGGTTGGACTAATATTCATCTAATGTGTATTGCCACCTTTCTGTTGCTGCTCTGACCCTTCACCATGCTTTACACTGCTGCTCAGCTTCATCAGATGGGTTTCTGTGTATAACCACAAGCCCAGGACATAATCATGTCAGCGCACAGAGAGCCGATCCCCCTCCACAATATATCCTCATTAGTGAGAACAAGATCTGCCAAAAGAGAACCAAGATCAAAACCCCCAACAACATGTACCTTGTAAGGTTAACATGGCCGTGAAGTTCCCAGTCTTTCTCTCATGGTGTCTTTGGTAATTGGCTTCATGGAGATAAGCAGTAACAAGAAGGGAAAGTTTCCAGGGGAAGAATAGTTTTGATGGACAAAATGATCAGATGTCAAAACCGTGGTTCTGTAGTAAGAAAACACAAAGACATTAGATATGCTTATATACAGTACATAGAGATCGGTCCAGCAGAAGACCCTGCTCTCTAGGCTCACACAAGATCGATCTTCCTACAGATAATTCATCCATCAAGTCGCTATGGCTCATCCATTTTTAAAAACTGATAGAGGTGACTGGTCTGACGTTTTTTGTGCACTGACTCTAGGTAATGTATAGGGTCACACGACTGTATAAAAAAATACACTGCTCAAGAAAATAAAGGGAACACTAAAATCCCACATGAAGTTACAGGCTGATCCAACTTCAGTGGAAATGCCTCAAGACAAGGAAATGATGCACAGTATTGTGTGTGGCCTCCACGTGCCTGTATGACCACCCTACAATGCCTGGGCATGCTCCTGAGGGATCTCCTTCCAGACCTGGACTAAAGCATCCGCCAACTCCTGGACAGTCTGTGGTGCAACGTGACGTTGGTGGATGGTGCGAGACATGATGTCCCAGATGTGTTCAATCGGATTCACGTCTGGGGAACGGGCGGGCCAGTACATAGCTTCAATGCCTTCATCTTGCAGGGACTGCTGACACACTCCAGCCACATGAGGTCTGACATTGTCCTGCATTAGGAGGAACCCAGGGCCAACCGCACCAGCATATGGTCTCACAAGGGGTCTGAGGATCTCATCTCGGTACCTAATGGCAGTCAGGCTACCTCTGGCGAGCATAAATAATCAATAAAGGAAAATCAATCAGATATTAAGTTACTCAAAGAATAATGCCATATACGATTATTCTTTGGGTAACTTAATATCTGATTGATTTTCCTTTATTGATTATGCTGGCCGGTTGGCACACTGCGCCCCCTCACCTCATTACTTGGTTTTATTCTTTGTGTTTTAGCATGCCACACATGCTTTTTAAATTGTGTTGTACAATGATGTCTTTTTCTTATTGTCGTCTAATAAAGTTTATATAATTATTACTTTGTCTTCTGGATACTTCCTTTTTTTCTTTTGGATTTGTGGTAATAGTATCCTATTTTCATACTTATTAGTACAATTGGTATTTATTTTCTATGTAGGTTTATTTACCTCTGGCGAGCACATGGAGGGCTGCGCGGCCCGCCAAAGAAATGCCACCCCACACCATTACTGACCCACTGCCAAACCGCTCATGCTGAAGGATGTTGCAGGCAGCAGATCGCTCTCCACGGCATCTCCAGACTGTCACGTGCTCAGTGTGAACCTGCTTTCATCTGTGGCGAGCACAGGGTGCCAGTGGCGAATTTGTCAATCCTGGTGTTCTGTGGCAAATGCCAAGCGTCCTGCACGGTGTTGGGCTGTGAGCACAACCCATCTGTGGACGTCGGGCACTCAGACCATCCTCATGGAGTCGGTTTCTAACCGTTTGTGCAGACACAAGCACATTTGTGGCCTGCTGGAGGTCATTTTGCAGGTCTTTGTCAGTGCTCCTCCTGTTCCTCCTTGCACAAAGGTTGAGGTAGCGGTCCTGCTGCTGGGTTGTTGCCCTCCTACGGCCCCCTCCACGTCTCCTGGTGTACTGGCCTGTCTCCTGGTAGCGCTTCCAGCCTCTAGACACTACGCTGACAGACACAGCAAACCTTCTTGCCACAGCTCGCATTGATGTCCCATCCTGGAGGAGCTGCACTACCTGAGCCACTTGTGTGTAGCGTCCGTCTCATGCTACCACGAGTGTGAAAGCAGAACCAACATTCAAAAGTGACCAAAACATCAGCCAGAAAGCATTGGTACTGAGATGTGGTCTGTGGTCCCCACCTGCAGAACCTCTCCTTTATTGAGGGTGTCTTGATAATTGCCAATAATTTCCATCTGTTGTCTATTCCATTTGCACAACAGCATGTGAAATTACCGTATATACTCGAGTATAAGCCGAGATTTTCAGGCCAAATTTTTATTATCACATGCAGATTCGGTCAGTGAAAACAGTCGCTCATCTGCACCGCCCCATTGAATAATATTGGTCCGAGTGCGATCCTATTTTTTGATGGACAGCACTCAGGCCAAAAATACGGTGGTGAGCACTGGGCCGGATGGGAAACTTTAAGTACAAAGTCTGTCCTCTGATTCTCATCCATTTTACACAGATTTCCATAGACTTTAGGGTAAGTTCACACAGGGCGTTTTTGCTCCTTTTTTTATGCTAATTTTCAGCTGCTTTTTCCATTACCAGCAAAGCCTATAAGATTTCAGAAATCTCATGCACACACATTGGTTTTTTGTGAGGATTTTGTGCTTTGCTGCGTTTTTTGACGTAGAACAGGTCACTTCTTTCAGCGGTTTTGCTGCGTTATTTCAGCATTTTTCACCCGTTAACGTGAATGGGTGTTGAAAAAACGCTGCAAAAACGCAGGTATCATTATTTGCTGTGTTTTTGCTGCTGAAAATTCAAGGACATTAGCATGGATAAAGAGAAAAAAAAAAAACACAACAAAAAAATGCACCTAAACCTGCGTTTTTAATGCAGCTTCTTTCCTGACAAGAAGATCAGGTTTTGCTACAGAAAGAAAAGCAGCAAAAACGCCCTGTGTGAACTTACCCTTAATAATAATCTGTGTAAAGTGCTGTGGAATTAAAGGCGCGATATCAGCAAGTAAAATACATTATAAAAAAAAGAAAGGCCAATCTGTATCGCTGTTTCTAGCCCCGCCGAGCCCCCCGTCCTCCAACTATTCAATGTATAAAAATAATTGCTACCTAACGGGAACCCAATTCAGTATATATAATAGAGGTCCCATGTGTGGGAAAAAATAAAAACATGAAAAAAATAACTGAAAAACAAGCCAGATATTTCCTTTTTTTTCCGACACTTTCCCTCGATATCAAAGAAAAAAAATTAAGAATATAAAAATGACAAAAAAAACATAAAAATAAGGTTCAAACAAGGTGTCACTAAATAAAGAGGCAACAATTATTTGGATGCTTAAACGAGAAAACATTTTAGAGCTAGTAAAAATGCATATAAATGTTTTTTTGTTTTTTGTTTTTAAAGTGTCTGGTCGTGAAATGGTCATAATGATATTTCATTTTCGATTATTATCACGGATTATATAAAGAACTTTATGACTCCGCAACCAAGCTTTATTAGCGCTCTCTAACCAGACTCAGCGAGCGCCAATGGGATCGCAGAACGTCATTCTCACGAAGCCGTTAGAAGCTATTGTTAGTTATGGTCTTACTCTAGGTATCCCTCCGCTCTACAATATAGTCCCTCTCAATGCAAATCGCTTTATTGCTACGGTTTCACGTATGACTAACGGAGATGGCGACGATTATTATCAGCGATCTGGGATATTATTATTGGATTGTGATCGATTAGATTAGATTTTATCTTTGATGTAGAGAAGATCTCGTCACTCGCGCAAAGGCTTCTGGGTTGGGATGTGTGCTGAGCGGGTCACGGGAGACTGCGGAAGGTTCTACTGTCCGTGGCTGGTGCTGGGGCGGTGATGGCCTCGGTGAGATAGATTTATGACTGGCGCCTTCTGGGGGTGACGGGGATCAGGAGATTTTATCTTTCTCGTCCCCATATGATGTGATAATGCTGAGCGGGCGGGCGTGAGGCCGGAGCTCTCCTCGGGGCTGCAGCACCATCCTGCCCGGCTGTACAGGGGACGTGCTGGGGCCGGTGCCCGGGCCTCCTGGCCGGATCTCCCACCACACCGCGCTGCTCCCACTAGATGGCGCCTGTGTTCCTCATAGTGTGAAGGAGGAAATGCTGCAGTAATAAGCGCCATAAGCGGGGTCTGGAGGCCTCTCCTCACAGCTGTGGGCGGATATTAGCAGCGATTTGTTCTGTTTCTAGTGATGTTTCCAGTTGTCACAGTCTGTTCTGTGCCCCATACACTGCGGCCATCTGCTAGTAATGTGTCCTCCATGTGGGGGGCTGGAGCCTGATTATAGGGGTATTCCCAGCTCCGAGATCCTGCCCCAATATGGAATAACATTAGCTAATACGTCCAATTAAAACTACTGCAGTATAGTTCTTCTGATTAGCTATGTGGCAGGGCATACCTCATATGCAGGCTTTGCAGTAGTGTAGGTATCCATGGTTACGACCACTCGTAGTGAGTTGTTAACGAGGCTGAAGTTGGTTTCTTATTCGGCAATTTTTTTTTTTGTAGGTTTAACGACAAAAAAATAAGCATCACAATATAACATACAATGCAGCGAGGTGCCGTAATGTGAATACACTTAAAAACAGCTACAAAAATTATAAAACTGGCACAAAAATGGGCATGAAAGGGGTAAATGACTTTGGGCCACTGATGTCATACTGCAGACATATAGACCAGGGCGCCCCACAGCAAAACCAGGAATCTCCAGCCTGGCCCAAATGGGCCAGTGGGCAGCACGATGGCTCAGTGGTTAGCACTGCAAGGAGTTTGCATGGGTTTCCTCCAGTTTCCTCCCACATTCCAAAGACATACTGATAGGGCATGTAGATTGTGAGCCCCATCGGGGACAGCGATGATAATGTGTGCAAACTGTACAGCGCTGCGGAATATGTTGGCGCTATATAAAGATTATTATTACTTAAACTAGATGATGGCCCGATTGTAACGCATCCGGTATTCTAGAATATGTATTTATGTATGTACGGTATATAACCACATAGTATATAGCACAGGCCACGTAGTATATAGGAGCCATGTAGTATATAGCAGACAAATACTACGTGGCTTGTGTTATATACTATGTGGCTGCTATATACCGTACATAAATACATATTCTAGAATACCCGATGCGTAAATACAGGCCACGCAATATATAATACAGCCCACGCAGTATATAACACAGGCCACGTAATATATAGCACAGCCCACGCAGTATATAACACAGGCCACGCAGTATATAACACAGGCCACGCAGTATATAACACAGGCCACGCAGTATATAACACAGGCCACGCAGTATATAACACAGGCCACGCAGTATATAACACTGACCACGTAATATATAGCACAGCCCACGCAGTATATAACACTGCACACGTAGTATATAGCAGCCACGTAGTATATAACACAGGCCACGCAGTATAGAACACAACCCACATAGTATATAACACTGGCCATGTAGTATATAGCAGTGTGGGGACCATATCCCTGTTAAAAAAAAAATAATTTAAATAAAAAATAGTTATATACTCACCCCTGGGATCCAGCGAAGCTCCGGCGATACGCACGCGGCTGCCGCCATCTTCCGTTCCCATGCATTGCGAAATTACCCAGATGACTTAGCGGTCTCGCGAGACTGCTAAGTCTTCTGGGTAATTTCGCATTGCATCTCTGGGAACGGAGCTGGCGGCAGGCGCGAGCGCATCGTCGGACTACGTAGGGTGAGAATAGCAGGTTAGTAAAAAGTTGGGGACACACAGGGTTAATAGCAGCGGTAACGGAGTGCGTTACACGCGGCGTAGCGCGGTCCATTACCGCCGGCATTAACCCTGTGTGAGCGGTGACTGGAGGGGAGTATGCAGGCGCCGGGCACTGACTGCAGGGAGGAAGGAAGGAGCGGCCATTTTTCCACCGGACTGTGCCCGTCGCTGATTGGTCGTGGCTGTTTTGCCTCGACCAATCAGCGACTTGGCTTTCCATGACAGACAGAGGCCGCAACCAATGAATATATGTGACAGAAAGACAGACAGAAGTGACCCTTAGACAATTATATAGTAGATGGGTTCTGGGCATCATAACTGGCGTCAAAGTGGAAAAACAGCCGATTTCCCAGATTTTAATAAGTAATAGTGATGGGCGAGTAGCATTGTTGCTCTGGTTTCCCCGAGCACGCTCTGGGGATCTCCGAGTATTTGTGAGTGCTTGGAGAGTTTTTGTCCAAGCAGCTGCATGATTTACGGCTGCTAGCCAGCCTGAGTACATGTGGGGGTTTCCTGGTTGCTAGTTAATCCCCACATGTATTCAAGCTGTCTGCTGCGGTCGACAAAAACTAAATCACCGAGCAGTCACATACTCGGAGACCACCTGAGCATGCTTGGGAAAACCCGAGCAACGGATATAGTCGCTCATCACTAATAAGTAACTGATGTTTTAAAGGGTTAAATGACTTTGGGCCACTGATCTCACACAGGAATACACAGATGTATATTCTTAGTGTGAGATCAGTGGCCCAAAGTCAATTAGCCCCTTAAAACATCAGTCACTTATTCAAATCTGTGAAAATCAGATGTTTTCCCAATGTGATGCCAGTTCTGATGCCCAGAACCCATTTTGGCCAGACTAGAGGGACCTGTGTTTGATGCGGGGCATCACTATCTGTGTATTCTTAGTGTGAGATCAGAGGCCCAAAGTCATTTAACCCCTTAAAACATCAGTTATTAGTTACTTATTGAAATCTGTGAAAATGGGCTGTTTGCCCACTTTGATGCCAAGAACCCATTTGAGCCATGATAGAGGGACCTGGGTGTGATGCGCAACATCAATGTCTCTATTCTTTGTGTGTGCTTTGTGAGCCAAAGGTATTTAACCCCTTAAAAACATCAGTTACTTATTCAAAATCTGTGAAAATGGGCCGTTTGCACACTTTGATGCCAGTTCTCATGCCCTGAGCCCATATGGGCCAGGCTGGAGGGACCTGGGTTTCATGCAGGGCGCCGCTGTGTATTCTTAGTGTGAGATCAGTGTCCCAAAGTAATTTAACCCCTTAAAAACATCAGTTACTTATTCAAATGGCCAAAATCGACTTCCCACTTTGATGCCACTTCTGATGCCCAGAGCCCATTTAGGCCAGGCTGGAGGGTCCTGGGTTTGATGCAAGGCATCACTATCTATGTATTCTTAGTGTGAGATCAGAGGCCCAAAGTCATTTAACCCCCTTCTCATGCGGTCCTCGGTGTCCGCAATGTCTGGGCAGCAGCCGCATCCTTCCGGCCCTTTAACTTCAAGTGCACCGCACGCAATGTTCATCACAGCATGCTGCCTGCCCTGCACAGGAATGGTGTCATCGGGGTGGGCAGGGTTAGCATCAGGTGGGCGTGGCTGGGGTGGGCGGGGCCTGCACCAAATGCTCTCCCGTCCTACTGTCCCTGAAGAGGAGATGCTGCAGCCAGAGAGTCCAGAGCGATCTCTGCTGGCAGCTCTGCAGGTGATCTGTGTCCCTCAGCTAATCTATGTGCCCACTGTGATCTCTGTACCCCCCTGCTATGTGCCCCAATACGATCTCTTTGCTCCCCCAACTATAAGCCCCCTGTGATCTCTGTGCCTCCCAGCAATGTGGCCCATGTCATCTCTGTGCCCCTCCTGTGATCCCTGTGCCCATCAGCTATGTGCCCCCTGTGATCTCTGTTCCCCCCGCTATGCACCCCAATATGATCTATTTGCTCCCCCAACTATAAGCTCTGTGATCTCTGTGCCTCCCAGATATATGCCCCATTTTATCACTGTGCCCCTCCTGTGATCCCTGTACCCCCCAGCTATGTGCCCCTGTGATTTGTGCCACCCACTTTGTGCCACCCACTTTGTGCCCCAATGATCTTTTTGCTCCCCCAACTATAAGCCCCCTGTGATCTCTGTGCCTCCAAGCTATATGCCCCATGTCATGTCTGTGCCCCTCCTGTGATCCATGTGCCCCAATATGATCTTTGCTCTCCCAATTATAAGCCCTCTGTGACTCCAAGCTGTGCCCCCTGTGATTTCTGTTCCCCCTGTGATTTCTGTTCCCCCTGTGATCTCTGCCCCGTATCTATATGCCCCTCTGTGCTTTCTGTGCCGTCCAACTATATGCCCCCTGTGATCTGTTCCCCCTGTGATCTCTCTGCCCCTCCAGCTATATGCCCCCTTGTGATATCTGTGCCCCCAGCTATGTGCATCCCTATGATATCTGTGCCCCCTGCTATGTACCCCCCTGTGATATTTGTGCTCCCATTTGAACTGTGCCCCCTGTGATCTGTCTCCTCCAGCTGTGTGTGGCCCTCCGTGATCTCTGTGTCTCCCAGCTATGTGCCCTCTCTTGATCTTTGTCTCCCCCTGTGATTTCTGTGCCCCCCCCCCCCCCTGTGATCTTTGTGCCACCCCTGGAAAAGCAACTGTGAGAAGCAACATAAGCATCACCTAATATAATAAAAAGAAGAAAGTGGCACTCACCAAGATCTTGCTAGACAGTGGATTGTCCTTTATTGCAATATCACAACATAGCGACTTTTACATGGAGAGGCGGCAGGTTAGAGGTAGGGTGCGGGGAGTGAGGAGAGGACTACGGCCGTTTCGCGCTTGTGACCAAGAAACTCTCCTCACTCCCCGCACCCTACCTCTAACCTGCCGCCTCTCCATGTAAAAGTCGCTATGTTGTGATATTGCAATAAAGGACAAACCACTGTCTAGCAAGATCTTGGTGAGTGCCACTTTCTTCTTTTTATTATATTGGATCGTTCATATACACCTTTTTCAGTGGAGCACCGCCTATTGACTGCTGTCAGCACATTCAGAACAATCCCGCAATAAATCCTGTAACAACAAGTTGTATGGTGGGATTTACAGGAGCCTAGTGCCGGATACTTCGGGTTATTTTACATTTGTGTTATAAGCATCACCTAACATCACAGCTGCACCAAAGAGAAGCAGCTCCAGCCATCACATTAAGGGTGAGTTACCGTAATTAATTGTTTGACTAAACCTACCGGGGGAATTTTCATGGTGATCATTTTTATGTGGCCCTCGAATGATGGTAGAAATTTCCAAATGGCCCCCGGCCGGAAAAAGGTTCCTCACCCCTGCCTTAAAGCATCAGTTACCGTATATACTTGAGTATAAGCCGACCCCCCTAATTTTGCCACAAAAAACTGGGAAAACTTATTGACTCGAGTATAAGCTTAGGGTAGGAAATGCAGCAGCTACCGGTGAATTTCAAAAATAAAAATAGATGCTCCATACCGTTCATTATGGCCCCATAGATGCTCCATATAAAGCTATGCCATACATAATGCTCTGCACCGTTGATTATGGCCCCATAGATGCTCCATATAAAGCTATGCCATATATAATGCTCTGCACCGTTCATTATGGCCCCATAGATGCTCCATAGAAAGCTGTAACATATAGAATGCTCTACACCTTTCATTATTGCCCCATAGATGCTCCATAGAAAGCTGTGCCATATAGAATGCTCTGCACCGTTCATTATGGCCCCATAGATGCTCCATATAAAGCTGTGCCATATAGAATGCTCTGCACCGTTCATTATGGCTCCATAGATGCTCCATATAAAGCTGTGCCACATATAATGCTCCATACCGTTTATAGCGGACTAGAGGAAACTAGAGTGGACCCTCTGGACCTTGGGGAGACCTACCTCTGGGCGAGCGGCCTAGGTGAGAAACGACCCCTATACAGGGACCGCAAGGAGCAAGCCCAGAGGTCACTTACCCACGGTGAAGATACCAGGAGGGACGGCTCCAGGAAGAAGGCTGGAAACTGGAGAGGAATACGGAAAACAGCGGGAGAACCAGGAGGACTGGGAAGCCGGAACGGAGAGACCGCTGAGGGAAAAAGCAAAACAAAACAATAGGTAAACAATAGGAACGGGTAACCAGGAACTGAGGGGTAAAAACAAAGGAGGGGACGGAATTGAAGACAAGGTTGGCACGGACAAGAACGGAGTGCGAATGCTGAGCAGAGAAACAATGGAGGGCCAAACGCAATAGCAGAAATGCTAAAACAATCAGGCACCAGGGAGCAGGAAGACCTACCTCTTATAGTAGAGGCAGGAACGGGATTGGGTGAGAGACAGATGACCTCATGACCTCAGGAAGAGGTAACAGTGAAGCTGTGCCTGCGTCCCTGAGGGAAGCTAGAGCGCCTGCGCAAAGAGAGAATACCTGCTGAGGACCTGGACACCGGAATTGCTAGGGAAGCAGAGGAGCGCGCGGACCCGGACATGGATAGCCGGGGACATGCAGCAGCAGGGGAGGAAGATCCGGCGATCACAGGACCAGGAGCAGAGCAGATGGAAGCAGGTGCCGGGACCGAGCGAGGACGCAGGAGCGCAGCGTTGGGAATAGAGCGGTGAGAGCGGCGGGACCCGGGCGGTGCAGCGGTGGAGCGAGAACGCAGGAGCGCAGCGTTGGGAACAGAGCGGTGAGAACGGCGCCGCAGGAGAGCGGCGTCTGTAACACCGTTCATTATGGCCCCATAGATGCTCCATAGAAAGCTGTGCAATATATAATGCTGCAATAAAAAAAATGACATACTCGCCTCTCTTGCTGCCCGCAGCTCCTCAGCGTCCAGTCTCGGCGTCTCTCCGCAGTGACTGTTCAGGCAGAGGGCGGCGCGCACACTAGTACGTCATCGCACCCTCTCACCTGAACAGTCACAGCCTGTTATGATTCCAATGGCAGAGAATCTCAGAGATTACAGCAAAGTCTGCAAACATAAATACCAGCTCATAGGGAAGTGGTAACTAGGCTGACCATATACCTGATCCTAGCACAAACAACTAATAGTAGCCGGGGAACGTGCCTACGTTGATCCTAGACGTCTCGCGCCAGCCGGAGAACTAACTAACCCTGTCAGGGAAAATAAGACCTCTCTTGCCTCCAGAGAAAAGACCCCAAAGTTATAGTACAAGCCCCCAACAAATAATAACGGTGAGGTAAGAAGAAAAGACAAACGTAAGAATGAACTAGATTTTAGCAAAGAGAGGCCCACTGACTAATAGCAGAATATAGTAAGATGACTTATATGGTCAGCAAAAAACCCCTGCAAAATATCCACGCTGAATATCCAAGAACCCCCAAACCGACTAACGGTGAGGGGGGAGAATATCAGCCCCCTAGAGCTTCCAGCGATATTAGAAATCACATTTTGTACAAGCTGGACAAAAATATGAAAAATGCAAATAAACAAAAATAAGAAAGCAGGACTTAGCTTATCTTGAAAGAACCAGGACCTGAAGACAGGAGCAAACAGAAATGAACTGATTACAACGATGCCAGGCACTGGACTGAGAATCCAGGAAGTTTAAATAGCAACACCCCAGGCCTAACGAAGCAGGTGAGTATCAACCTGGGAAAAGACAATCCAAGTGCCCAACCACTAGTGACCACAAGAGGGAGCCAAGAAGTATAGTTCACAACAGTACCCTCCCTTTAAGGAGGGGTCACCGAACCCTCAGCAAGACCACCAGGGCGATCAGGATGAGCAGCGTGGAAGGCACGAACCAAATCGGCCGCATGAACGTCAGAGGCGACCACCCAGGAATTATCCTCCTGACCATAGCCCTTCCATTTGACCAAATACTGAAGCCTCCGTCTAGAGAGACGAGAATCCAAGATCTTCACCACGTACTCCAACTCGCCCTCAACCAACACCGGAGCAGGAGGCTCAACAGCAGGAACCACAGGCACAACGTACCGCCGCAACAAAGACCTATGGAACACGTTGTGAATGGCAAACGACACCGGAAGATCCAAACGAAAAGAAACCGGGTTAAGAACTTCCAAAATTTTATAAGGACCAATAAAGCGAGGCTTAAACTAAGAAGAGGAAACCTTCAGAGGGACATACCGAGAAGACAACCAAACCAAATCCCCAACACTAAGTCGGGGGCCCACACCGCGGCGGCGGTTGGCAAAACGCTGAGCCTTCTCCTGTGACAACTTCAAGTTGTCCACCACATGATTCCAAATCCGCTGCAACCTATCCACCACGGAATACACCCCAGGACAGTCAGAAGACTCAACATGACCCGAGGAGAAACGAGGATGAAAACCAGAGTTGCAGAAGAATGGCGAAACCAAAGTAGCGGAACTAGCCCGATTATTAAGGGCAAACTCAGCCAATGGCAAGAATGTCACCCAATCATCCTGGTCCGCAGAAACAAAACATCTCAAATAAGCCTCCAGTGTCTGATTAGTTCGCTCCGTTTGACCATTAGTCTGAGGATGGAAGGCAGATGAAAACGACAAATCAATGCCCATTTTAGCACAAAAAGATCTCCAGAATCTGGACACAAACTGGGATCCTCTGTCGGACACGATATTCTCCGGAATGCCGTGTAAACGAACCACATTCTGAAAAAACAAAGGAACCAGATCGGAAGAGGAAGGCAACTTAGGCAAGGGTACCAAATGGACCATCTTGGAAAAACGATCACACACCACCCAGATGACAGACATTCCTTGAGACACCGGAAGATCAGAAATGAAATCCATGGAAATGTGTGTCCAAGGCCTCTTCGGGACGGGCAAGGGCAAAAGCAACCCGCTAGCACGAGAACAACAAGGCTTAGCCCGAGCACAAGTCCCACAGGACTGCACAAATGACCGCACATCCCGTGACAAGGAAGGCCACCAAAAGGACCTAGCCACCAAATCTTGGGTACCAAAAATTCCCGGATGCCCTGCCAACACCGAGGAATGAACCTCGGAAATGACTCTGCTGGTCCATTTATCAGGAACAAACAGTCTGTCGGGTGGACAAGAGTCAGGTCTACCAGCCTGAAATCTCTGCAACACACGTCGCAAATCAGGAGATATGGCCGACACGATTACTCCCTCTTTAAGAATACCAGCTGGCTCCGAGACTCCAGGAGAGTCAGGTACAAAGCTCCTAGAGAGAGCATCAGCCTTAACATTCTTTGAACCAGGCAGGTACGAGACCACAAAGTCAAAACGAGAGAAAAACAATGACCAACGAGCCTGTCTAGGATTCAGGCGCTTAGCAGACTCGAGATACATCAGATTTTTGTGATCAGTCAAGACCACCACACGATGCTTAGCACCCTCGAGCCAATGACGCCACTCCTCAAATGCCCACTTCATGGCCAACAACTCCCGATTACCAACATCATAGTTCCGCTCAGCAGGCGAAAACTTCCTAGAGAAAAAAGCACATGGTCTCATCACAGAGAAAGCAGAGCCTCTCTGCGACAAAACAGCCCCAGCCCGATCTCAGAAGCATCCACTTCAACCTGAAAGGGAAGTGCGACATCAGGCTGGCACAAAACAGGCGCCGAAGTAAACCGGCGCTTCAGCTCCTGGAAGGCCTCCACAGCTGCAGGAGCCCAATTAGCCACATCAGAACCTTTCTTGGTCATATCCGTCAAAGGTTTAACAACGCTAGAAAAGTTAGCGATAAAGCGACGGTAGAAATTAGCAAACCCCAAGAACTTCTGAAGACTCTTAACAGACGTGGGCTGAGTCCAATCATGAATAGCTCGGACCTTGACTGGGTCCATCTCCACAGCAGAAGGGGAGAAAATAAAGCCCAAAAAGGAAACCTTCTGCACTCCAAAGAGACACTTTGAGCCCTTCACAAACAAAGCATTATCACGCAAAACCTGAAACACCATCCTGACCTGCTTTACATGAGAATCCCAATCATCCGAGAAAACCAGAATATCATCCAGATAAACAATCATAAATTTATCTAGATACTTCCGGAAGATATCATGCATAAAGGACAGAAACACTGAAGGAGCATTAGAGAGCCCAAAGGGCATGACCAAGTACTCAAAATGACCTTCGGGCGTATTAAATGCAGTTTTCCATTCATCTCCCTGCCTAATGCGCACAAGGTTGTACGCACCACGAAGATCTATCTTGGTGAACCACTTGGCACCCTTAATCCGAGCAAACAAGTCTGACAATAGTGGCAAAGGATACTGAAACTTAACAGTGATTTTATTCAGAAGCTGATAGTCTATACAAGGTCTCAAAGACCCGTCCTTCTTGGCCACAAAAAAGAATCCCCCACCAAGAGGGGAAGAGGATGGACGAATATGCCCCTTCTCCAAAGACTCCTTGACATAAGAACGCATCGCGGCATGCTCGGGTACAGACAAATAATCGTCCCTTAGGAAATTTACTGCCAGGAATCAAATCTATAGCGCAGTCACAGTCCCTATGAGGAGGAAGAGCACTGGACCTGGACTCACTGAATACATCCTGATAGTCACACAAATACTCAGGAACTTCAGAAGGAATAGAAGTAGCAATAGACACCGGCGGAGAATCGCAATGAATTCCCTGACAACCCCAACTCGACACAGACATAGCCTTCCAATCCAAACCAGGATTATGGGTCTGTAACCATGGCAGACCCAAAACGACCAAATCATTCATTTTATGCAGAACAAGAAAACAAATCACCTCCCGATGTTCAGGAGTCATGCACATGGTCACTTGTGTCCAATACTGCGGTTTATTTTCCGCCAGTGGCGTAGCATCAATTCCTCTAAGAGGAATAGGAACTTTTAAAGGCTCCAGGACAAAACCACAGCGCTTGGCAAACGACCAGTCCATAAGACTCAGGGCAGCACCTGAATCCACAAACGCCATAACAGGGTAGGAAGACAATGAACAAATTAAAGTCACAGACAAAATAAATTTAGGCTGCAAATTACCAATGGTGACAGGACTGACAACCTTGGTTAGGCGTTTAGAGCATGCTGATATAACGTGTAGAATCACCACAGTAAAAACACAGCCCATTCTGACGTCTATGATTTTGTCGTTCGGTTCTAGTCAGGATTCTATCACATTGCATTGCCGGATCGGGGTCTCTATCACATTGCATTGAGACAGGTGTCTGTTCAGACAACACCGCCAGAGGATTAGCGGATTTGCGCTCCCGCAAACGCAGATCAATCTGAATAGCCAGCGCCATAGAATCATTCAGACTTGTAGGAATTGTGAAACCCACCATCACATTCTTAATGGCTTCAGAAAGGCCATTTCTGAAATTTGCAGCCAGAGCACATTCATTCCATTGAGTAAGCACGGACCATTTCCGAAATTTTTGGCAATACACTTCAGCTTCATCCTGGCCCTGAGAGATAGCCAGTATAGCTTTTTCTGCCTGAATTTCAAGATTAGGCTCCTCATAAAGCAATCCAAGCGCCAGAAAAAACGCATCAACATTCGCCAATGCCGGATCTCCTGGCGCCAACGAGAAAGCCCAATCCTGAGGGTCGCCACGCAAGAAGGAGATCACAATTTTAACTTGCTGAGCTGAATCTCCAGACGAACGAGGTTTCAAAGATAGAAACAATTTACAATTATTCCTAAAATTCCTAAATTTAAATCGATCTCCAGAGAACAGCTCAGGAATAGGTATCTTAGGCTCTGACATAGGACTGCTAACAACAAAATCCTGAATGCCCTGCACTCGTGCAGCAAGCTGATCCACACTAGTAATCAAGGTCTGAACATTCATGTCTGCAGCAAAGCTTCAAGCCACTCAGAGATAAAGGGGAGAAAGAAAGGAAAAAAAACTCAGAACTTCTTTTCTTTTAATCCCACTTCTGCAATGCATTAACTATTCATGGGCCTGGCATACTGTTATGATTCCAATGGCAGAGAATCTCAGAGATTACAGCAAAGTCTGCAAACATAAATACCAGCTCATAGGGAAGTGGTAACTAGGCTGACCATATACCTGATCCTAGCACAAACAACTAATAGTAGCCGGGGAACGTGCCTACGTTGATCCTAGACGTCTCGCGCCAGCCGGAGAACTAACTAACCCTGTCAGGGAAAATAAGACCTCTCTTGCCTCCAGAGAAAAGACCCCAAAGTTATAGTACAAGCCCCCAACAAATAATAACGGTGAGGTAAGAAGAAAAGACAAACGTAAGAATGAACTAGATTTTAGCAAAGAGAGGCCCACTGACTAATAGCAGAATATAGTAAGATGACTTATATGGTCAGCAAAAAACCCCTGCAAAATATCCACGCTGAATATCCAAGAACCCCCAAACCGACTAACGGTGAGGGGGGGAGAATATCAGCCCCCTAGAGCTTCCAGCGATATTAGAAATCACATTTTGTACAAGCTGGACAAAAATATGAAAAATGCAAATAAACAAAAATAAGAAAGCAAGACTTAGCTTATTTTGAAAGAACCAGGACCTGAAGACAGGAGCAAACAGAAATGAACTGATTACAACGATGCCAGGCACTGGACTGAGAATCCAGGAAGTTTAAATAGCAACACCCCAGGCCTAACGAAGCAGGTGAGTATCAACCTGGGAAAAGACAATCCAAGTGCCCAACCACTAGTGACCACAAGAGGGAGCCAAGAAGTATAGTTCACAACACAGCCAGAGGACTGGATGACTGAGCGGCGCCCGGCGGGTGGAACGCGGACAGGTAAATATGACATACTTACCTGCTCCCGGCGTCCCTGGCTCCTTATCCCGGACAGATGGTCTTCGGGTGCCGCAGCCTCTTCCTCTGTCAGCGGTCACTGGCACCGCTCATTACAGGAATGAATATGTGGCTCCACCCCTATGGGAGTGGAGTCCATATCCATAACTTTAATGAGCGGTACCACGTGACCGCTGAACAGAGGAAGAGCTGCGGCACCCGAAGACCTTGGGATAGGCAGGGGGAGCGCCAGGAGCCCCGGAAGCAAGTGAGTATGCGACAGTCCTCTCACCCGCCGACCCTGCCGCCGACCATGACTCGAGTTTAAGCCGAGAGGGGCACTTTCAGCCCAAAAATTTGGGCTGAAAATCTCGGCTTATACTCGAGTATACGGTACTTATTCATATCTGTAAAAATTGGCTGTTTGCCCACTTTGATGCCAATTCTGATGCCCTGAACCCATTTGGACCAGGCTGGAGGGATCTGGATTTGATGCAGAGGATCAATATCTGTATTTTAAGAATAAGATTAGTGGCCCAAAGTCATTTAACCCCTGAAAAACATCACTTATTCAAATCTGTGAAAATGGGCTTTTTGCCCACTTTGATGCCAGTTCTGATGCCCAGAACCTATTTGGGCCAGGCTGGAGGGACCTGGTTTTGCTGTAGGGCTCCCTGTTCTATATGTCTGCAGTGTGGTATCCATGGCCCAAAGTCATTTAACCCTTTCATTAACGCTCTTTGGTGCCCATCTTGATGCCTGTTTTTGTGCTAGTTTTATCATTTGTGTAACTGTTTTTAAGTGTATTCACATCAGGGCACCTCACTGCATTGTTTGTTGTTTTTGCCGAGCAGAAGTGGAGAGGTATTCATATTCATTACCTTCAAGGGAACCTGTCGCCCCCAAAATCGATGGAGAGGTAAGCCCACCGTCATCAGGGGCTCATCTACAGCATTCTGTAATGCTGTAGATAAGCCCCCGATGTTACCTGAAAGAGGAGAAAAAGAGGTTAGATTATACTCACCCAGGGGCGATGACGTCCTCTTCTGGTCTTCACGCCACGGCTCCGGCGCAGGCGTACTTTGCCCTGCTGAGGGCATAGCAAAGTACTGCAGTGCGCAGGCACCGGGCCTCTCTGACCTTTCCCGTCGCCTGCGCACTGCAGTACTTCCCTCAACAGGGCAGACAAAGTACGCCTGCGCCGGAGCCGCAGCATGAAGACCAGAAGAGGACGTCATGGAATGAAGATAGTAGGCGCCGGATTGGACCTGAGACGCCCATCGGACCGGACCGCAGCGGGACCTCCCCTGGTCGAGTATAATCTAACCTCTTTTTCTCCTCTTTCAGGATACATCGGGGGGCTTATCTACAGCATTACAGAATGCTGTAGATAAGCCCCTGATGACAGTGGGCTTAGGTCACCATCGATTTTAGGGGTGACAGGTTCCCTTTAATGAGCAGGGCCACGCGATCGCTCGGCCGGAAATGCTGCTGGCACCGGAACCAACTAGATGCGAGGGAGCGCAGGAAGTTGAGTAGGATGTCTTCTGGAAGCCGGCGGCTGCAGATGTCACTGTGCGCGCTATAAGAGAAATTAATATTCATTTCTCTTTAGCAGCGGGCACAGTTACAGCCGCCGGTTCCTGCCTCTGTGACCCGCCTCTCCCCCTTCCCCGCCAGGCCCTCTAGGACAATTGACTTGTGTATATGCCGAGGTGGGTATTTCCAGCACACAAAAAAAGTGCTAAAAAACTCAGCTTATACACGAGTATATACGGTAATAATAATCTTTATTTTTATATAGCGCTAACATATTCCGCAGCGCTGTACAGTTTGGTGTACAGGTGGTGAGTTCTCCTTCCATGGAAGTTTTCAATCAGAGGCTGGACAGACATCTGGGTCATTCCACATCAAGTGGACCAGTTTTAAAAATCGTCCCCACTCGACCTTCTCCGATTTTGCTGAAAATTTATAAGGATGTACATGTATATTTGAAAAGAGGTTCTGTAAATTTTTAGGGCCAGATCTCAAATACATTGGCCACTGTTGACCTTTCACTGGAGGTTCCACCAAGCCTGCGGCTTTAGCTAAGTGGATTTTCCAAACTTTGGCACATAGCCATTAGAGTTCTATACTGGCTATGATGCTGAAATTTGGCATACTAGCTTAACTTTTGCTGCTAAACACGATAAAATTATTACTGGCTATGACAAAACAATATTTGGGCCGCAATTTTGTGTCAAAGTAGCTTGAAAAACGCGTCGCATAAAATTTATGCCAAACTTTGCCCATATATAACTCAAGACCAAAAACCAATAGTAACTGGTGCTTTGCCCTGTACACCAAACATCTACATGACTTTGCATTGCTGCAATATCACGGTCAAAGCATATGTATTTGTGGAAATATTCACACCCACATATGATGAAAAACGAATTTTACCTATTTTTAGGTCAAATTTCTCAAAAAGGGTACCCCTAAAATATATTAATTCTGATATCATTAGAAAGAGCACATTTTTCTCTACAAGGATCATTGTTTGTTTTTTTGGAGTCTCTCAGTTTAAGAAATGAAAAATGCCACTGAACATGGTGTTATTTATTAATATGCAATGAATGGTAACTGCACTAGTCAAACCCTTGCGTTGGTCCATGGTGGTTATACCACAACCAATTCCCTAAGAATTGGTATTATAATCCTATTAAGAATTGTAATAATGCTGTCTTTCGAGAATTGGCAGCCCCATCGCCTAGGAGCCATGGCCGATAGCCGTGCAAGGCGAGCCTCGGGCGGTCTCTTTATTGCAGGTTCCGAAGCCTGAGGGTGGGTGTCTTTGCCTAGGATCCCAAGCCTAATATTGGGTATCTTTTGTTGGTTCCCAAGCCATAATGTTCAGTCTATGTGGTCTGGAATTGTTGCTGAATTTGCAACATAATCTGTTCAGAGAAGCTGTATTGTCGGCCCATTGATGTTGCAGCTGGTGCTGGAATTATTGCAATGATTGACTACTCGGGAATCCAGCATGTATAATTTCTCACAGGCCAGTGAAAGAAGCTAGCTGGTCCATGAGGATGCATAAAATTTATTAATGCATCATGCTCGTCGACAGAAATTTCAGAAGTATTTCCAATCCACCAGTTCCTATCGTAAATGCAGGCAATGTATTGCCCTGGCTGGAGGTTTGCATTTGGCACAAAAGGCATTTCTGATCTGACAGATCTATCTACATAGGCAATGAAAGATGATGGGTCATTTGACACCCTTGAAATGCGAATCTTTTTGTCATCAAGTGGCACAAACTGGTGATTTTCTCTTGTTCCAGCAATTGTATGTCCATCTTTGAACCTTTCCTCTTGAACTACCCGTATTTCGTCAATTTTTTCTTTTGGAACAAAAAAAAACTTGATTCCATGCAGTTGCTCATTGCAAAAGTTGAATAAATCCACCGGGGTCAGTATTTGGTTTTCAGTTGGGCGTTGAAGACTGGCACGAGCTGCCCACCTCTTTGCTGTCCCTCCAATCCCATCACAGGGCGACTTTCCATGACTGGTACCAAAAAAATTCCATTCAGCTCTGATATTGAAATCAGCATTGTGGTGGCACAAGTTGAGAACATTTTTGAAATTTTTGTACTGGGCTGCAGATCCATCGCTGAAGTAGTGGATATGACGAATCCCATAGATGAGAGTCTTGAGATACTCCACAATTACTGTTAAGAAAGTGTGGACTGCAACTGTGTCATGTTGTGAGCAATCACTGATTATGCACAAGCTGATGTTCTGCGCAGCTTCACCATTTTACTCCTTGAAGTAAATTACAAATGGGTGTACTGTAGCTTGACTATTTTCCCAGTGGAAACCTTGAATGGCATCTTGAACAATAAATGAGTAATTTTCAGCAAAGTCCATAAGGATCACAAGCTCTCCAGGTCTCAGATTTTCCTTCAACGATTTCAGATAGCAACGTTGATGCTTGGCGATGTAGTGATGGCTACAAAGTTTAGAAATTTTCAAAACCAATTCTTCAATGAAATCTTCTGTAGTCAGTTGTTTGGCATCAAGCGTGTCTCGATCAGTGTGAATCCATTGTTTGAACTCAATAATATCTTCAGGGTCACTGTTGACAAACACATTGACTAGAAATTCTTTTAAAACTTCAGGACCCGGGCATTTATCACAACGGCCAAGCATACAGTCCTTGGATTCAATTCCACAGACCATTTTGCATATGAGCTCTTTGTAGTCATCATTGATTGGGCATACTGCAAGCACATTCTGGTGAATGGTACACATACAAACGGAATGTGTTCCAGCAGATCCAACGGTTACGCACCACTTTGGCCGAAGCTCACAAAACTTGGAAAATCCAATTTGAGGGCCATTCCGATCCCGATCGGCAACAAACATTTCCCTCATATTCCTCAGTAATAGTCGCTTTTGCATCTGCTTTTTTTCTCCTGCTATTCGCACTGATACATAGTCTTTTGTACCAGGGCACATTCGACTGAATTCATCATCCTCAAAAAATGCCTGCACCTTTTTCTTCACTTCCTCAGAAACTTTCTTGCCACACTTAATTCTAGGTAAGGCTAAGATCCCATGTTCACATTTAAGCTTTCGAGCTTGTTTGACCATTCGTTCAGAGACACCGAATTCGTCTGATATAGCCTTAATGGACCAACTTTTAGGTGCCAATGCCAAGATTTGGACCTTTTTAGACAGCAATGGGCTGACAATACAGCTTCTCTGAACCGATTATGTTGCAAATTCAGCAACAATTCCAGACCACTTAGACTGAACATTATGGCTTGGGAACCAACAAAAGATACCTAATATTAGGCTTGGGATCCTAGGCAAAGACACCCACCCTCAGGCTTCGGAACCTGCAATAAAGAGACCGCCCGAGGCTCGCCTTGCACGGCTATCGGCCATGGCTCCTAGGCGATGGGGCTGCCAATTCTCGAAAGACAGCATTATTACAATTCTAATAGGATTATAATACCAATTCTTAGGGAATTGGTTGTGGTATAAACACCATGGACCAACGCAAGGGTTTGAATAGTGCAGTTACCATTCATTGCATATTAATAAATAACACCATGTTCAGTGGCATTTTTCATTTCTTAAACTGAGAGACTCCAAAAAAACAAACAATGATCCTTGTAGAGAAAAATGTGCTCTTTCTAATGATATCAGAATTAATATATTTTAGGGGTACCCTTTTTGAGAAATTTGACCTAAAAATAGGTAAAATTCGGGTTTTTTAAGTTTTTCATCATATGTGGGTGTGAATATTTCCACAAATACATATGCTTTGACTGTGATATTGCAGCAATGCAAAGTCATGTAGATGTTTGGTGTACAGGGCAAAGCACCAGTTACTATTGGTTTTTGGTCTTGAGTTATATATGGGCAAAGTTTGGCATAAATTTTATGCAACACGTTTTTCAAGCTACTTTGACACAAAATTGCGGCCCAAATATTGTTTTGTCATACTCGGTAATAATTTTATCGTGTTTAGCACCAAAAGTTGGGCTAGTATGCCAAATTTCAGCATCATAGCCAGTATAGAACTCTAATGGCTATGTGCCAAAGTTTGCAAAATCCTCTTAGCTGAAGCCGCAGGCTTGGTGGAACCTCCAGTGAAAGGTCAACAGTGGCCAATGTATTTGAGATCTGGCCCTAAAAAATTACAGAACCTCTTTTCAAACATACATGTACATCCTTATAAATTTTCAGCAAAATCGGAGAAGGTCGAGTGGGGACCACTGGTCCACTTGACCACGGAATGACCCATCTGTCTGGGATGATTTAGTAAATCCTGCTTTGAGCAGGTAGTTGGACCAGATGACCCAGGAGGTCCCTTCCAACTCTACCATTCTATGATATGAGTGCAATTATTCTGTATGGAACATTATATGAGTGCCATTATTATGTATGGAACATTATATAAGGCCATTATTCTGTATGGAACATTATATGAGGCCATTATTCTTTATGGAACATTATATGAGGCCATTATTCTGTATGGGACATTATATGAGTGC
The DNA here is from genome assembly GCF_051348905.1 of Ranitomeya variabilis. Lineage (NCBI taxonomy): Eukaryota > Metazoa > Chordata > Amphibia > Anura > Dendrobatidae > Ranitomeya > Ranitomeya variabilis. The sequence continues at coordinate 48,174,431 of NC_135238.1, forward strand.
CATTACTCTGTATGGAACATTATGAGGCCATTATTCTTTATGGAACATTATATGGGGCCCATAGGGATGGCAAATTCATAATACCAAATTACCCAGAGGGTAAATAAGCCCTAATTAAGGGATGCATTAAAACATGGATTTTATTATACTTTGTTAAAAAATAGTGGTGCATAAATTAAAAAACAAGTGTGCCTGTGCTATCTCACTATTATAATCTCTATAAAAAATGTATAACCCCAACCTAATGAGGAAGCATGTTGGGCAAAACTTGTTGGGGAAGCTATGTGTTAGTTTTAGATAGCACAAGTGATGCCTTTGTATCCTAGGGATAGAGACTCTAACCCATGAACTGCAGTCATGGTGGATATAGTATTGCTCTGAATAGGGATTAGATTATTATTATTTATATAGCACCATTAATTCCATGGTGCTGTACATGAGAAAGGGGGTTACGTACAAAGTTATAGATATCGTTTACAGTAAATAAATTTACAATGACAGACCTTGTAAGGAGGGGAGAGGACCCTGTCCTTGCAGACTTACATTCTACGGGATAATGGGGAAGAGACAAGGTCGGGGGTGCGGCAGCTCTTGTGGTGGTGAGGCGGCAGCTTGGGTGGTGGTGAGACGGTAGCTCGGGTGGTTGGTGAGGCGGCAGCTCGGGTGGTTGGTGAGGCGGCAGAATGGTTATTGCAGGCTGTAGACTTTCCTGAAGAGATGGGTTTTCAGGTTCCGTCTGAAAGATCCGAGGGTAGTGGATAATCGGACATGTTGAGGCACAGAATTCCAGAGGATGGGGGATATTTGGGAGAAATCTTGGAGGCGGTTGTGTGAGGAACAAATAAGAGTGGAGGAGAGTAGGGGGTCTTGGGAGGATCGAAAATTACGTGAGGGAAGATATTGGGAGATTAGTTCAGAGATATAGGGAGGGGACAGGTTATGGATGGCTTTGTAGGTCAGTGTTAGTAGTTTGAACTGGATTGTTTGAGGAATTGGGAGCCAGTGGAGGGATTTGCAGAGGGGAGAAACAGGGGAGGAGAGAGGTGGATTAGCCGGGCAGCAGAGTTGAGGACAGACTGGAGCGGTGCAAGAGAGCAGGGAGGCCACAGGAGGGTATTGCAGTAATCGAGGCGAGAGATGATGAGGGCATGTACAAGAGTTTTAGAAGATTGTGGACTGAGGAAGGGATGGATTCTGGCAATATTTTTGAGTTGGAGGCGACAGGAGGTGGCAAGAGTTTGGACGTGTGGTTTAAAGGACAGGGCAGAGTTGAGAGTTACCCCGAGGCAGCGGATTTCAGGTGCAGGAGAGAGCGTGATGCAGTTTACCATAATAGATCAGGTAGGGGGGATACGCGAGATGGGGAAAAGATGATGAGTTCGATTTTGTCTACATAGAGTTTTAGGAAGCGAGAGTTGAAGAAGGAGGATATGGCTGATGGACACTCCGGGATTCTGGATAACAGAGAGGTGAGATCTGGGCCAGAGAGGTAGATCTGAGTGTCGTCCGCATACAGGTGGTACTGGAAGCCATTGGACTTTGAGTTGTCCTAGGCCAAGGGTATAGATGGAAAACAGTAGGGGCCCCAGGACAGATCCTTGAGGGGCTCCAACAGAGAGAGGGCGGGATGAGGACGTAGTGTGGGAGTGGGAACGCTAAATGGGCGGTCGGAAAGGTATGAGGCAATCCAGGACAGGGTAAGGCCTTTGATGCCAAGGGAAGAAAGAATCTGTAGCAGTAGGCAGTGGTTGACTGTCGAAATCAGAGGACAGGTCGAGAAGGAGGAGGATGGAGAACTGTCTGTTAGCTTTGGCTGTGAGTAAGTCATTCGTAATTTTCGTCAGAGCAGTTTCGTTGGAGTGATGGGGGCGGAAGCCAGATTGGAGGTTGTTAAGGAGAGAGTTAGATGAGAGGTGGTATTAAAGTTGAGCATGGACAGGCTGCTCAAGGAGTTTGGAAGCAAATGGGAGCAGTGATATGGGGCGATAGCTGGGCATAGCAGTTGGGTCAAGGTTAGCTTTTTTGAGGATGGGTGTGATGGTGGCATGTTTGAAGGCAGAGGGAAAGGTACCAGAAGATAGCGATAGATTGAAGAGATGGGTTAGGGCTGGAATGAGCATGTTAGTGAGGTTGGGGAGCTGGTGGAAAGGGATGGGGTCAAGTGCACAGGTGGTGAGGTATGATTTGGAAAGGAGGTGAGTAAGTTCTCCTTCAGTGATGTTAGAGAGGGAGGTTATTAGGGAAGGGCAGAGGTCTGGTATATGGAGAGGTGGAACAGTAAAGGTTTGGTCGATCTTGTTTTTGAAGTAGGTGGCAAAGTCCTCGGAAGAGATGAGGGGAGTTGGAGGTGGCAGTGGTGGGCGGAGGAGAGAGTTAGGGTATGTTTCCACTTGCCGAATTACATCCGGAATAGCTGCGGATTGAACGCTGCATACAACCGCAGTGTTCAACTCGCATCGTCCAGATGTTACAACATAGTGGAGGAGATTTTATGAAATCCCGTCTCCACTATGCGTGTGAACACGCATCCGGTGGCCCTGCGATTCTGGACATGCGGCGTGCCTTTTTAGAAAGCTTCATGTCCGTTTACCTTGCTTCGACTCCCTATGAATGGGGTGCGGAGATGTGTGCAATGAACAATGAGTTTTGGGCGGAGAGAGTTTTCCGCTCCGTCCAAAGCGCAGACGATTCGGCAAGTGGAAACATACCCTTAAATGTGCTGAACAGTTGTTTCGGGTTGTAGGATAATGAAGATACAAAGTTTGTGAAATAGGTCTGTTTAGCAGAAGTGAGGGCTAGTTTGAAGGCAAGTGTAGCTTGTTTGAACGCAGTGAAATTATCTGGCATGCGTGTTTTCTTCCAACGCCGCTCCGCGACCCTGGATGTTTGTTGGAGTTTTGATTGATGAATGAATCTGATGGTTTGTGCATTCTTCTCTTTCCTTATCCTCCTGCCTATTTTGGTAAGTGCTGTTGTATAATAGTGGTACTCAGTTATCCCTGTTTTGTATTTGTGTCTTGTTTCCCTTACATTTCTGTACCAAGCCCCATGGGATGGGGGAGGGAACAGATTAGGGTTTAACAAGAATATAGTAAGGTTGGAGACCCAGCTCTCTCTACCATCAAGACTACCCCTGAGACAGGGATAGTTAGGGTTCCAGGGACAGTTTTAGGCCCCTCTCCCTTACGTCTGTCACAGCGTGACACCTACAAAACGTATAGTGGGCCCCAAATTGTCCTCCATACAGTGTAATGACTCCATATAGTCCTCAATACAGTATATAATGGCCCCAAATAGTCCTCTATACAGTATAATGGCCGCACTCAGTTCTCCATATAGTATAATGGGCCCCACATAGTCCTCTATACAGTATAATGAGCCACACACAGTCTTCCACACAGAGTAATGGTCCCACATAGTCCTCCATACAGTATTGTGGCCCGAATTATTACTCCGTGTGGCTTAATGGTCCCCACATTAAAAATACTCGGCTCTCCCCAGTGCTCCAGGCTCGACAGCGAGTACTCTGAAGCTCGCCTTCTCAGCACAGCTGGAGCGGAATAGTGATGTTATCGTACCCGCTGCACTGAGACATCAGACGCAGAAGGAGAATTATGGCTGAGATCCCTCATTCATTATTACCTTCAACTGTATCGGCATCCAGGATACTGAACCGTTGTAGTGATGTCGGGGGGGGGGGGGGGTTGAGGCTGCGAACACCGTGGGCCAAATATAATCACCCTGCCGGACAGATTTGGCCAACAGGCCAGAGTTTGACGTGTGGTTTAAACCATACTGGGCTTCATGTAAATGTTAAAAAAATGGGTGGACAACTTTTCTAACATGACATTTATATCAGAAATGAATGCCATAAAAAAATGCTTCCAACCTCTCAAAAAATAGCGTGTATTCCAAAAATACAACATCTCCAGACAAAACATTGCTTGAAAAATGCAAAAATAAAAATGGTAGTGCATTTAACCCTTTAATACTTCTTTTTACTGACCTGAGATATGTGACTAGCATCCCCATACAGGTGACAATCCAGCAGCTGTCGGCTGTACACTATAGCTGACAACTTGCTGTTTCAGCAGCGATCAATGATGGCCCCGTCCATATATTCTTATCCCCTTAGATGCTTCTGTCAATAGTGACTACATCCTATATAGGGTTAACAGATTGTGGGGGCTTCCGCTTTATCCTCATCGACATCCTGAGATCATGATTGTGTGATCCTGATGACAATTCATGGCCAATAGTGATGAGTGAGTGTACTTGTTGCTCAGGTTTTCCCAAGTACGCTCGGGTGATCTCCGAGTATTTGTGACTGCTCAGAGATTAAGTTTTCCTTGCCTCAGCTGCATGATTTACAACTTGCTAGCCAGCCTGAGTACATGTGGGGGTTGCCTGGTTACTAGTGAATCCCCACATGTAATCAAGCTGTCAGATAGCCGCAAATCATGCAGCAAGGAAAACTACATCTCCGAGCAGTCACAAATACTCGGAGACCACCCGAGCAACGAGCATATTTGTTCATCACTAATGGCCAACTAGCGGCCTTAAGGCCCCGTCACACATAGCGATTTACCAACGATCACGACCAGCGATACGACCTGGCCGTGATCGTTGGTAAGTCGCTGTGTGGTTGCTGGGGAGCTGTCACACAGACAGCTCTCTCCAGTGACCAACGATCAGGGGAACGACTTCGGCATCGTTGAAACTGTCTTCAACGATGCCGAAGTCCCCCTGCAGCACTCGGGTAACCAGGGTAAACATCGGGTTACTAAGCGCAGGGCCGCGCTTAGTAACCCGATGTTTACCCTGGTTACCAAAAAAATCAAACAGTACATACTCACAATCTGATGTCCGTCAGGTCCCTTGCCGTCTGCTTCCCGCTCTGAGTGAAGCCGTATAGTGAGAGCAGAGCGCAGCGGTGACGTCACTGCTGTGCTGAGCTCTCACTGTACGGCCGGATCTCAGTCAGAGCAGGAAGCAGACGGCAAGGGACCTGACGGACATCAGATGGTGAGTATGTACTGTTTGTTTTTTTTTTACATTTACGCTGGTAACCAGGGTAAACATCGGGTTACTAAGCGCGGCCCTGCGCTTAGTAACCCGATGTTTACCCTGGTTACCAGTGAAGACATCGCTGAATCGGTGTCACACACACCGATTCAGCGATGTCAGCGGGACCTCAACGACCAGAAAACGGTCCAGGCCATTCCGACACGACCAGCGATCTCGCAGCAGGGGCCGGGTCGCTGGTACGTGTCACACATAGCGAGATCGCTACTGAAGTCGCTGTTGCGTCACAAAACTTGTGACTCAGCAGCGATCTCGCTATGTGTGACGGGGCCTTTAGAGTCTCCCGGCTATAGCGGCCTTTTCAGAAGTTAGCAACACTTAGGTGGTAAAAATACACTTTTTTATTCCTGTCATGCCATTTTGCATCAACCCCTTTCTGACATTAGACGTACTATCCCGTCGAGGTGGTCTGGGCCCGTATGACCACCGACTGGATAGTACGTCATATGCGATCAGCCGCGCTCACGAGAGGAGCGCGGCCGGGTGTCAGCTGATTATGACAGCCTCCTGCACTGCCTGTCAGATCGCTGATCAGACACAGTGCTTTGCAAAGTACATTTCTTTCTTTATTTCTTTTCTTTTGCAATAAATACATTTCTTTATGTAAATAAAAAAATAATAAAAGTACACATATTTAGTATCGCCACGTCCGTAACGACCCGACCTATAAAACTGTCCCACTAGTTAACCCCTTCAGTGAACACCGTAAAGCAAATTATTAAAAAAAAGAGGCAAAAAACAATGCTTTATCATCATACTGCCGAACAAAAAATGGAATAACATGCGATCAAAAAGACAGATATAAACAAACATGGTACCGCTGAAAACGTCATCTTGTCCCGCAAAAAAATGAGCCGCCATACAACGTCCTCAGCGGAAAAATAAAAGTTATAGCCCTCAGAATAAAGCGATGCAAAAATAATTATTTTTTCTATAAAAGTTTTTAGTGTATAAAAGCGCCAAAATGTAAAGAATTGATATAAATGAGGTATCGCTGTAATCGTACTGACCCGAAGAATAAAACTGCTTTATCAATTTTACCAAACGTGGAACAATATAAACGCCCACCAAAAGAAATTCATGAATTGCTGGTTTTTGTTCATTCTGCCTAACAAAAATCGGAATAAAAAGCAATCAAAAAATGCCATGTGGCCGAAAATTGTACCAATAAAAACGTCAATTCGTCCCGCAAAAATCAAGACCTCACATGACTCTGTGGGCCAAATTATGGAAAAATTATATCTCTCAAAATGTGGTGACGGAAAAAATATTTTTTGCAATAAAAAGCATCTTTTAGTGTGTGACAGCTGCCAAACATAAAAACCCGCTATAAAAATCCTCTATAAAGAGTAAATAAAACCCACCTTGATCACCGCCTTAGTTAGGGAAAAATAATAAAATAAAAAAATGTATTTATTTCCATTTTCCCATTAGGGTAGGGGCTAAAGTTAGGGTTGGGGATAAAGTTAGGGTTGGGGTTAGGGGTTTGGATTACATTTACGGTTGGGTTAGGGGTGTGTTGGGATTAAGATTAGGGGTGTGTTCGAGTTGGGGTTAGGGGTGTGTTGGGGTTAGGGTTGGGATTAGAGTTAGGGGTATGTTGGGGTTAGGGTTGGAGTTAGAATTGGGGGGTTTCCACTGTTTAGGCACATCAGGGGCTCTCCAAATGCGACATGGCTTCTGATTTCAATTCCAGCCAATTCTGCGTTGAAAAAGTCAAACGGTGCTCTTTCCCTTCCCAGCTCTGCCTTGCCATAAGTGGTTTACCCCCACATATGGGGCATCAGCGTCCTCAGGACAAATTGTACAGCAACTTTTGGGGTCCAATTTCTCCTGTTACCCTTGGTAAAATAAAAGAAATTTGATCTGATGCAATTTTTTTCTGAAAAAAAGTTAAATGTTTTTTTAAACATTCCAAAAATTCCTGTAAAACACCTGAAGGGTTAATAAACTTATTAAATGTGGTTTTGAGCACCTTGGGTGCAGTTTTTAGAATGGTGTCACACTTGGTTATTTTCTATCATATACAGTCATGGCCAAAATTTTTGAGAATTTTGAGCAGTAATGCTGCAGTCTAACAAGGTGGCTCTTTTAGTTTTTGATACATTTATTACCTCAATAAAGCGTTTTAAAAATTGGCCACACATACCAGATATTTTGAATATTGAATTTGAATTTTGAGAATCCCCCAACTGCGATCACTCTTCTCTTCAGGGCCGATGGTACCCGCCCCCTGAGCGTTGTTGCTTCTTAAATCCGGCGCCTGCGCTGTGCGTGCCTGCCTGGGGCCTGCGCAGTGTTCTTTGTCAGTCACATCTCAGATGCCCGGGTGCCTGACTCCGCCTGTGCGGGCAGTGCGGCCGCCCTGTTACTGAATCCCCGCCCCGCACTGTGTTATTCATTATGCACAGTGCGGGGCTGGCATTCCTGGGCATGCGCACTGCGCTGTTCAGGCGCTCCCCCATCTCGGACGCTCTCCCATCTCTGACGCTCCCCCGCCTTCCCAGGAACCCCAGCCCCGCACTGTGCATAATGAATAACACAGTGCGGGGCGGGGATTCAGTAACAGGGCGCAGTCAGGCACCCGGCATCTGAGATGTGACTGACAAAGAACACTGCGCAGGCCCCAGGCAGGCACGCAAAGCGCAGGCGCCGGATTTAAGAAGCAACAACGCGAAGGAGGCGGGTACCATCGGCCCTGAAGAGAAGAGTGACGGCAGTTGGAAGATTGATAGAGGACGATTCGGACCGCCTCCTGGTACAATATCTGGTATGTGTGGCCAATTTTTAAAACGCTTTATTGAGGTAATAAATGAATCAAAAACTAAAAGAGCCACCTTGTTAGACTGCAGCATTACTGCTGCACAAGGTGGCTCTTTTAGTTTATAACGGCTGGGGGGGGGGGGGGTGACAGTGGCCCTTTAAAGTGTCCAGTGATGTCATTCTTACTTAATCATGACTGATTGATCGCCAGCCCTGTCTTCATCAACACCCACACCTGTGTTAATGGATCAATCACTAAAACGATGTTAGCTGCTCCTTTTAAGGCAGGACTGCAATCATGTTGAAATGTGTTTTGGGGGTTAAAGTTCATTTTCTGGGCAAATATTGACTTTGCAAGTACAGTAATTGCTGTTAAGCTGATCACTCTGACATTCTGGAGTATATGCAAATTGCCATTAGAAAAAATGAAGCAGTAGACTTTGGAAAAATTAATATTTGTCTCATTCTCAAAATTTTTGTCCATGACTGTAGACCCCTCAAAGTGACTTCAAATGTGATGTGGTCCCTAAAATAAAATGGTGTTGTAAAAATGAGAAATCGCTGGTGAATTTTTAACCCTTAACTCCCTAACAAAAAAAATGTTGGTTCCAAAATTGTGCTGATGTAAAGTAGACCTGTGGGAAATGTTACTTATTAAGTATTTTGTCTAACATGTCTCTGTGATTAAAGGGCATGAAAATTCAAAGTTGGAAAATTGTGAAAGTTTCAAAATTTTCGCCAAATTTCCATTTTTTTTTCCCACAAATAAACTCAAGTAATATCAAAGAAATGTTATCCATGAAGTACAATATGTCATGAGAAAACAGTGTCAGAATCACCGGAATCCGTTCCAGAGTTATAACCTCATAAAGGGACAGTGGTCAGAATTGTAAAAATTGTCCCCGTCATTAACGTGCAAACCACCCTTGCGTGTAAAGGGGTTAATTCCTTAAAACAACCTGAAGGGTTAATGAACTACCTGACAACAGTTTTCAATATGTCGGGGGTGCTGTTTTCAAAATGGCCTGTTCAGAAGTTAGGGACATTTAGGTGGTAAAAATACACTATCTCATTCCTGTCATGCCATTTTACATTTATTCCTTAAAATCACCTGAAGGGTTAATAAACTATCTGACATCAGTTTTCAATATATGTGGATGTGGGGGGGCGGTGATGTTTTCAAAATGGTATCACTTTTGTGGTTTTTCCAATATATAGGACCCCAAAGTCACTTCAAATCTGGATAGGTCCCTTAAAATAAATTTTGTAAATTTCCATGAAAAAATGAAAAATTACTGCTACATTTTAAAACCTCCTAAAATGCTATCAAAATAAAATAACATTTTATAAATAATTCTGATGTAAAGCAGACATGAGGGAAATGTTATTTGTTAATATTTTTCTGTGGTATGACTATCTGGAGTAGAGGAGTAATCATTTAAAGTTTGAAATTTTTTTACATTTTTTTCAAATTTCTGATATTTTTTATAAATAAAACATATCATTAAAAAAGTCTCAAGATCAGTGGGATTTGTTGAAGAATTCCAGAGTTATTACCCTGTTAACATTTAGAATTTCAAGATCCCCCCTGAAGTCCTGAGAGAGGGTCAAATGACCCTCAGTCCATATTGACACTTTAATTAGCATCCTTTCATTTGTAAATGTGCTCTTGCCTGAGGAATCTGCAGGGGGGATTATCTAAGATAAGAGTGTGTAAACAGAAGAATGCAAGCTATTCCTGAGTGTGGGGGTTGCTGCTCACAAGAAAGAGATGCTGGCTTCACAGTGCCTTTTTTTGCCTGATCGTTTGCATCCTGTTAGGCAGGGGTTGGTGCAGAGAAGGTACAGTCATCCAGAGAATGGCCCGGGGATCGCCTCTGAACTACAGGCTGGTTCCGAGGCGATCCTTCACAGACGTTCGCCGGCGACATGTCCGCATGTGTCATGTTACCAGTGATGCCCCGGCGATGTGCACACGCACGTGATCGCTCCCACATCGCCGGGAATCATCTCCCCGTGTGACGGCCCCATTAGGGCCCAGAAGTGACTCCAAAACCCAGAACAGGTGTCAATCTTGAAAGAAAACTGATCAGGAACTGAAGTGTGTCCATACCCAAAGAATGTTAGCTGCTCTTGAGTGTCTGCCCCCCCCCCCCAGCATTGCATTAGCAAATTTGCATGCAGCTTTATGTGCTGTGGGGGAGAAACCTATTTTGTTCACAGGAAAGAAAATGGAGAGAAGGCACACCATTGAAGAGGCATTGGAACTGATTCTGAGCAATACAAACTCTTCTGACTCAGATGGAGAAGACTGCAGAGACCGTGTGTCGTAAACCGTGCCTTCCCCCGTCCCACCACTCCGTAATAAAAGATACCGATAAGCCTGGATGGGTTGAACAGGTCGGTCACAGTTTATTTTGCAAAGTAGAGAAGGGCAATTACATTTCGCAACGGACTCATTGCTGAAGGCCCCAGCCGACGACCGCTGGGCCAGCAAGCCGATGAGAGGTTACGAACCTTTGCCCCCTCTACCTACCGCTGTGACGTGTAAAAAAGAACATCAAGATTTTTGTGTTTTTTTTGTGTGTGTTTTTTTTTTGAATAATTTAGGACAATTACAAAGTAACAACACAGTACAATTACAAGTTCATAAGGGAGGGCGGGTGGGACAACCGCTTCCAAGGGTCAGCCGGGGAGAAAGAGGGAAAATCCGGCCTTGGCACTAGAATTTAACCCCTGAGGGTGTGGCCTGACTCCCCTCCCCGGCCGGTCCGCTGGGCGTCCCGATCATGACCTCACCTGGGAAAGTAGTGGGAGGGGGGAATTGGGCACGGCACAGTTTTCCCCTCTAGCTATCCCTTAAGGGCTCTGCAGTCAGAGGCACATTCCTTATACAGTACCGTGCCTACCAGACTGCAGAGACCCGTGTGTCGTAAACCGTGCCTTCCCCCGTCCCACCACTCCGTCATAAAAGATACCGACAAGCCTGGATGGGTTGAACAGGTCGGTCACGGTTTATTTTGCAAAGTAGAGAAGGGCAATTACATTTTGCAACGGACTCATTGCTGAAGGCCCCAGCCGACGACCGCTGGGCCAGCAAGCCGATGAGAGGTTACGAACCTTTGCCCCCCTCTACCTACCGCCACGGAGGATCATGTGTATGACCTACACAGGACTCCGACCGCCACACAACAACATTAGAGCCTGTTCAACACCATCCCGCAAACCCTCTAAGAATATGTCGAGCCCGACTTCCGTGAGGTGGATGCCATCCGGTCTTAGTAAAGCTAAATTGTTCCTTCTAGTTCTTGGTGGCGAACCGCAATGCCGTAATTTTCTCTCACAAACTTCGACATCTTTGTGTTAATCCTTTTTCTTGAGTTTTCGATGGCTTTCATGGCTTTCACGTCCTTGGCTCCGTGCCAAACCGCTCGAGGTATTATCTCAGACCACACCACCACCATATCCGGTAGTAAACAAACAAACCGTTCGATATCTGTTGACATTACTGTGTACAGCTCGGCCCCTTTCCGCTTGCCCAAATTATTGCCACCGGCATGTAGGACCAGAACCACCGGCCCCTTGGCCCTCTTAGCGATGTCGACCATCTCCGGGAAGATCTGACGCCACCGGAGCCCTCGGATGCCTCTCCAATTGACTTCCAGATTCGGGAAGCCAAAATTGATTCCACCCGGCCTTAGTTTGGCCCTTTTGCACGCCCAGTAGACAAAAGAATGCCCCACTACCCAGACTGTGGGCCTACAGCTGCCTGTAAGAGACAAAAGGTGTTAAAGCAGGTCTGGTCTTATGTATCTTGCGAAGCATGCGGATTTCCAGCGGCCCATTCTCGGCACCTCAACTTCCGATACCCCCGCTCTAGCTGCTTCGGTAGCCGCCCCTATTCGGAAGGAATGTGTCCCATATTCTTTTGGGGCCACGCCGACTGCCTCTAGGCACTGTTTAAAAATCGCTTGAAACTGATATTTTGTGAGCGGGGACCCGTTGGTGTGTGAAAGAAAAAATCTACCCGGATGTCTTACTACCGCATAGTGTTTAACTATTTTTACGGGGCATATAGGGCCGTTTGACGCCTTGACCACTACCCATGTCCTCCTCCCGGTGGGGTCGCATTTGGATCTCCGTACTCTAATGCGCAGAGCTTCGCTGCATATGACGAGGTCTTCGTTGATTAAACCGCATACTGATGCTGTTTTTGACTGCGGCACTAATTCGCTGATGCGAAGCGCCCCGAAGAAGGCGATTGCAAACGCTGCAGATATCAGCGTTGCCTCGTATTGTGACTTGCACACTGATGAAGATATTGCAATTATGTCATCCAGTAGCCTTAAGGAAACTGGGCGACGGCATTCCTGGCTAGGTTGAAGCCTTCTCCAGCCTTTAACGGCTTGTTTTATGAAAAAATATTTGGTTACGTCCACCCACCCCAGCAGCTGAAAGAAGAAGGCTATTCCCGATAAATGACGTTGCGCTGATGTCCCTGACGCGCCTCTCCACCTGAGCCGTTCTAAGAGTTCTAGCACGTCGCATCTCGCCCGGTCGCACCTATCGACTGGTCTTCCTTGCGTTAGCGAGCACCACTCCTCCCACTCCTTACCGTAAACCTGCCACGTCGCCGGTGTCACTGAAGCGCGGATCAAGGGCATCAGTGATTGGCCACCATGTCCAAGAGGGAAGGAGGACATTGTAGGCCCGATGTTTGCACTCTGGGGAGGAAGAGTTTGAATGCCTGCCAATCGAAAGATAACAAAGAGTTAACAATTTTATCATCTACAGTCGCCGCAAATCTGGCCCGGCACCAGATGTTGTGCTTCAGGCATAGTAGTGCTAGGCGGCGCAACAGCGCGAGCACTGGCTGTGAAGAAGAGGACATGCTGTTTAGGGCTTTTGCTGTTCTCAGCTGTTTGGTTATAAATCTGATGTTTGTATTTTCCAATTGGGCACCCCATAGCTCGACTGATGTTACTATTGCCAAAATTTCCACCAGTGATGGGTCACGGCCCCATGCAGCCGTGGTCCATAGTTTAGGCCATTGGCCTTTGCACCACTGGTCCTTGTAGATTGCCGCGAAACCATCCGTAATATTTCCACCAACCAGTAGGCCTAAGTCTTTGCTTGGCATCTTCCGTGTCATAACGCATGTATGCCCATTGTAGGACTCCAGGAATGTCCTCCAGACCAGCAAGTCAGCCTTCAGGGAGCGGTTTAGTCTAATTCTGTGGCTCGGCTGGGCTATGCCCTTGGTTGCCAGTGATAGTCGGCGTGAAAAAACTCTGCCCACCGGCATTACACGACAGGCAAAGTTGAGCAATCCTAGCAGGGACTGCATCTGCTGTAGGGTGACTTTTTTTGCTTCATGGAAGTTTTTAACCATTTGCAGGGTTTTTTGCAGTTTATCGGCTGGTAGACGAAACACCATTGCATTGGTGTCTATTTCAATACCTAGAAAAGGCAGAACGTTACAAGGGCCGACTGTTTTTTCCGGCGAGAGTGGTACTCCGAATTTACAAGCTAAAAACCTAAACTTTTGGAGAAGAAAGGAGCAGAGTCTGGAGTCCCTGGGACCGACGAACAAAAAATCGTCGATGTAGTGAATCGTTGAATTGCTACCAGTTTCGTATCGTAAAACCCAGTCTAGGAAGGTGCTGAAAAGTTCAAAATAATGACAGGAAATGGAGCAGCCCATAGGTAGGCACATATCGAAGTAGAATAGCCTGTCCACCTCACAACCTAATAAATGGAAACACTCAGGGTGAACGGGCAAAAGGCGGAAGGCCGACTCTATGTCGGATTTCGCCAGCAGGGCACCGGGCCCAGCTGCGCGCACGAGCTCGACAGCCCTGTCAAAAGAAGAGTAAGTCACGGACGTCTCTTCCGCGGGTATCGCATCGTTAACCGATGCGCCTTTTGGGTAAGAAAGGTGATGTATTAGCCGATATTTTCCTATCTCTTTCTTGGGAACGATACCTAAAGGTGAGATCCTGAGATTCTTAAATGGTAAAGATCTAAAAGGGCCCGCCATCCTGCCCAGTTCTACTTCTTTCTGGATTTTTTTATGTAAAATCTCGGGGAATTCGCGTGCCGATTTCAAATTACTTGCCGTAGTCGGTGAGGGGCTGGGTTTGAAGGGGATATAAAAACCGTGTTTAAAACCGAAATATAGCTGCTGTGCCGCTTCTTTATTGGGGTAACGGTTTAGCCATGGGCCCATTGCGGTTACATTCACCGGGGTGAATCCTCGCAGGCGCTCTGTTTGCTTGGTGGGTACACCTGGATGCAGGGTGTCCACCTCCGCAGGAGGAGCATTCGTGTTTATATTTACAGGACCTGTGGAAACGGCAGTATCCGTCGTTAAAAAGTAAGCAGGCCCCAGGTCCGCGTACGACCACTGTATTCTGGCCTGCTGCTGCTGAGTAATAAGTGGTCGCTGTTGTAAAGGGGGGCTGTTTTTGGGACAGCATGAGTCGTAACCATACGTCCGTCGCTTTTACCCCCCAGCCCAAGTCTGGTTGCATGGCCAACCGCCTGCGGAACTCCTCGTCGTACCGTTTCCATGCAGACCCGCCGTGACACTTATATGAATTATAAATTAGATCCTGGTAAATAAACAATTCGGAACAGCGCTCTGGGTGCTTTTGGCCCATGATGCAGCCGAGAACCGTGAAAGCCTGAAGCCAGTTATTCATCGTTTGCGCTATTTTTGGTTTGCTCCGATCTTGTACCCGCTCGCCTATCCTCCTTTCCTTATCTACGGACTGTTGGTCGGCCGATAGCAGTGACCATATATCTACGTAATCGTTACACCATATTTTCTGCTTTGTCTCCAAGTCTACGTGCGCTCCCAGTGGGCTAACACCACAGAAAAATACGTCCTTGTGCAGACTGGCTGCTTGGGTGATGCTATTGTCAGTTGGTACGCCTGGGCGTGTCAACTGCTGAACTAGGGCCTGGATAGCGGCTGCCAGCTCGCTTTCTCCCACATTTTTTATGATAGAGTGCTCACCGAAATCAAGGAACTCACCGCTGTCAAATGCAGGCAGAGTGTCTCCGGACGGAGGTACTCTGGCTCCCGCCGTGGCGCTGTCCTGGTGCTGACCGCCCGCCCGGAAGGATGAAGATGGCAGGCCAGCGCCGTGGCACGGGGATGTTGTCCGCTGTGTTGCGACTGATGCCGAGCGACTCCTGGAGAGGGAGGTGCTCCGGCTTCTATTGCCTCGATGGATCGGTGCTGGCTGGTGGACCGGGGAGGTATGTATGGAAGTTCTCCCTGTGCGTCAGCCAGAGACGGAGCACGTGACGGATGAGATCTGTCATGTGCTCGAGGACGAGAGGCTATTGGGGCTCCGACCTCCGCCTGGTCGGTGACGGGGGGTGTCAATGTCTGTTCCCACCGGGTACCCACTCTGGGTGTCCGGTGAGGCCGCTGTCTTTCGGCGTGCGACAGGTACCGCTCGTTGTGACTCCCCGATGTGTCTGAGCCGTTGGTTGAGGATGGCGAGCGCCATCTGGAGGAGCGGGATCTATGGTGGCTCCTGCGGCTCCTGTATGAGTGGTGTCGGCGACTGGAGTGGGAATGCCGACAGCTAGAGGGACAGCGAGGACGGTGGCGGGACTCTACTGATGAGGGTGAGGACGATCTGCGGCATCTATGCCTGCGATCGCCCCGTCTTGGGGTTGTGTTATGGGCATTTAATTCGGGAGTAGGGGGGACGTTAATTTGGTTATGGGGCGTGAGCGGCGGTGCAGGGTGTAGAGCTGGGGAAGGCGCAGCGACTGTTAGGCTAGCACCGCAGGGTGAGCTTAAAAGGGCGGGGGCTGATAGAAAACTGTCTGCGAGTTGCGTTTGGGACCATGGGGGTGTTGGTGGCGCATAATTTATTGCAGCTGTGTTAGTGCTTAGTGCGACCGTGTGCGTGCTTGGTGCATACTCTCCTGGCTGCAGAGCGTGCTGGCCGGTTCGGTTAGACCGGTCATCACGCTCTGCGGCCGTGTTCGTGGCTCTGGCCCCTGACCGCCCGCCCCCCCGCAAGGCAATGCTGATGTGCCTGCTGGGGGGACATGGCAGGCCAGGAGTGGGCTGGCCAGAGGTCCACGGTGGTGCAGCCCTGGCGTGGCAGGGGACGCTGCAGCGCTACGTGGCGGGATCTGGCTCGGGGGGCTAGTGAGCGCCGCCTGTGAGGTGCCCCCCCGACCGATTTTGCGGGCTGGGGCCCCACAGGCTAACGCTGCGCTACTACTGCTTCCCGGGGAGTAGGTGGGCGGGGCTCGGCGGTCCCATGCCGGCATCAGGGAGGGCAGACTCCCTGACGCTGCAGGGGACTCGCGGTGTGCCTGGGCTGGCTGCCCACGCCGCACCCCGGTCCTCTTGAGCGGCTGGCGCACCGCTGAGGACACCAAGGCGGCGGGCGGTCCCCTGCTTGCCCCCGCAATGCCATGGGCCTGCTGGGAGGAAGTGGGGCCGGAAGTGGGCGTGCCCCGCCAGGCCCGCACTGCGCTCTGGGAGACAGGGCGGGCCTGGACAGTGTGAGGGGGCGGGGGTTCCACTAAGCGCGCCGGGCCCCGGGTTTCAGAGAGGGGACCGGAAGTGACCGGGGCCCGAACGCGTTCGGAGTATGGCGCGGGCGCCTGGCACCGGCGGGCAGCGGAGCCCGAAGCAAACGCCGCGACGTCCGCCGCGCCCCCCAGAGCCGTGCGTGGGGCAGAAGCACGGCGACTTGGCAGCGCCGGCTCCTCTCCAACACGCAGGCGCTCAGGGGGATGGGAGGAACGTCCCGAGCGTCTACCTGGCGGCGCCCCTGCGCCATGGTCAGCCGGAGCGCCGGGGGGGGGGACGCGGCGGACGTCGCGGCGTTTGCTTCGGGCTCCGCTGCCCGCCGGTGCCAGGCGCCCGCACAACAACCGCTTCCAAGGGTCAGCCGGGGAGAAAGAGGGAAAATCCGGCCCCAGCACTAGAATTTAACCCCTGAGGGTGTGGCCTGACTCCCCTCCCCGGCCGGTCCGCTGGGCGTCCGATCATGACCTCACCTGGGAAAGTAGTGGGAGGGGGGAATTGGGCACTGCACAGTTTTCCCCTCTAGCTATCCCTTAAGGGCTCTGCAGTCAGAGGCACATTCCTTATACAGTACCGTGCCTACCAGACATAGTCCTTCAACCGGATTCGGACTCTGAGCTGTCTTCAGGTTAGGTTGGCTTCACACTCCCTTTTTTGCCTGTTCATTTGGATCCTATGTTTTGCAGGGGTTGGTGCAGATAAGGGTCGGTGGGGGGCAGGTGTGGTGCGTGGGCAGTACGCTGCGGTGCAGGGTGGGTGTGGTGCGGGGTTAATGTGTTTTCCTCTGTGGCTTTCTTTTTCTGTCTCTCCCCTGTGTCTCTCTCTTTTCTGTGTCTTCCCTGTCTTACCTGTCTTCTCTGGCTGTCTCATCCCCGGTTCTCCCTCTTAGGGATGATTCACACATCTGTGCCTCCTGCACATGTGGGGTCTGTGCTGACACATGCCGTAGGCACGGACATACGGGACACATGTTCCCCTATGGCCCCATTCCGCACGAACTGTGTCTCTGTGTGGAGCACATGCGTGTCCGTCTGCTCCACAGAGACATGTCCGTTGTTTTGCGGAAGCACGGACTGCTTTTTGCCGAAAACGTCCATGCACACAGATGTCATCCGTGTGAAAAGCCTAAAAATAAAGAATTTCATATTCACCTCAGTCCAGCGCTGACAGTTCCTCTCACTTCCGGTGCCGCTCATTAGGCTTATGAATATTCACTTCACTGAGCCCAAGAGTGAACCGGAAGTGAGAGGAGAAGAGGCGCTGGAGGGAGGTGAGTATGTGGTGACAGCAGACAGCGCTATCTGTGGATTCACGGATAGCACACGGACATCACCCACGGTGCATGGGGGCCAAAAGGGATCCTGTTCTGCTTGTTTCAAAAATGGACAGAACAGGATGCCAAAAAAGGCAGTGTGAGTTACCTATTTTATTTCCTGACTATCTTTTTTTATTTTGAACCAAAACAAAATGCTTATTTGAAATTATTTATCTTGCAGATGAGGAGACTCTGCCTCTACCAAAAAAGAGAGCTCGGTTGGCGAGTGAGCCGACAGAGACCGCAATAGATGGCACAGTGTGGCATGAAGTACAAGTGGGGAAACATTTCCATTTGACACCAATAGAACCGTACCCTACAGATGGAGAGCCAAGTGCTAAGGCCAGACGAAGTGTCCAGAGTCGCCTTCAGAGCTTCCTCTGTTTTATCAGCCTTGACATGCTTCGTAGCATTGAAGAATGGACTACTCAACATGCACGTCACACGGAGCAGGTGGATTGGTTCATGGGTCTCCCGGAACTAATGACATTTATTTCAGTCATTATCTTGCGGGGGGTGACCAAGGTTCCATCACTACTTGACAGCTGGTCAGCAAACCTGGGAAACCCAAGGATCATTGCCACTATGACCCAAAACCGCTTTCAAGACATCATGCAACACCTACGCTTTGATGACATGTTCACGCGCAGTGAGCGAGTGGAGACCGATAAGTTTGCTGCAATCTCCGATGTGTGGAGATCGTTTGTCACCAACTGCATCGCATCCTACAACCCTGGTCGACACATCACTATTGATGAACAGCTTTTCCCGTCAAAGACTCGCTGCTGTTTTCTGCAATACATTGCAACAAAACCAGACAAGTTTGGCATCAAGTTTTGGGTGGCTAGCGACTTGAAATCAAAGTACATCTGTAATGTCCTCCCATATCTTGGCAAGGACCCCAGTCGTCCCAGCGGGGAGAGACTGTCCGAAACTGTAGTGATGAGGCTGATGGAACCATCCATGGACAAGGGCAGAACTGTGACCACGGACAATTTCTTTACATCATTGTCACTTGCACAACGACTGCTTAGCCGGGAAACCACTATCCTCGGCACAGTCAACAAGAGTCGCCAAGAAATTCCTCAATCCGCTAGACAGATGGACCTCACTGAATTCACCACTCAAGTGTTTTCAACCACTGGTGCCACGCTGACAGTGTATGCACCCAAACGAAAGAAGGCCGTCTACATTCTCAGCAGCATGCACAGCGTGGTTGAGACTGAGGATACCAAGAAAAGGAAGCCAAACACGGTCACACAATACAACCACACAAAGTGCGGTGTGGATGTAATGGACCAAATGGTGCGGGAGTACAGCGTGCGTGCAGGAACACGGAGATGGCCAGTCGCCGTGTTCTACAACATGATTGACATGGCAGCACTCAATGCTCATGTTCTTTATCAGGCATGCACTGGGGTGCAGGAGAGACTGGTGGACTTCCTGGTTGAGCTTGCAAAAGAGTTAGGTGGCCGTCATGTGACTGAAAAGAAGGCACGCAAGGAGAAACTCCTTTGGCAACTTCCTTCCACACCCAGCCCTGGCAAAAGGGTCAGGTCAAACATCGATGCACGAACAATTGTGCAACTGAGAGATGTGTTGACTGCTACAAATACACGTGTGGCAAATGTATCAGGGACATACCCAGGCAGTGCCAGGTATGTTCCGACATGTTCAGACAGACTGCTGAGTGAGTGCTGAAATGCTAGTCACACAAGGACATGCCACTCACACACACAGCCCCCCACTGCAGCCTATTGAAAATATGTGTGGAATTGTTTTATTCCTTGTATTTTTTTAACATTTTTATAACAAAAATAAAAAGCATCCTTTGATGCGTGCTCCTTTACTCCCCTACCCCCATGTATTTGTCTTTACCCTTTCCCCCCTCCCCTCTTCCCACTCCTCCACCAACATCCCTCCCTGTTGTATAATTTGATTATATTGTTTTCTTGTTCACTGTTTTATCACATTTGTTTGGCCATGCCGCTTATACACTGCTCATCTTGAAAATGTGACTATTTGTTTGATGTTGGTGTGAAATAACCCTTTAGTGAAAAAAAAAATCGTATTGGTTTTTAAAAAAAAATAAAAAGCATCGAAACAAATAACAGTTGTTCTTTTGTATATTTTTCACACAAAAATTTCAGTCCTCTTGTGCAAATTTTTGTTTTCGCGACAAATTTGCACAAGAATGAACATGCTGCGATTTTTTTTCGCTAGTGTGATTGAGGCCTAAAGGTACAGTTACACGTTACGATCTCGTTGACGATATCGTTTGAAAACGTCACGTGATCACATCGTTCATGCGATGTCGTTTTCACATCGTTGCGTGTAACGTGAAGATATCAGACGAACACATTGTTGGATCGCTGATCGCAGAATTGAGGTCAGGATCTCAAATCTGACGATCCTCGTCCAATTTTGTGTCAGAAGATGTGCAGCATCGTTCAGTGTAACGCTGAGATGAACGATGTTGGTCTAAATTCTCCTATTCCTGCCATTGTGAAAAATCGTTCGGTCAAACGTTTGCAATGAGGCTAACGCGGAGCCAAAATTTACATCGTTAACAAGATAGTTGCATGTGACGCCTCTTGGACGATGTGAAACTGATTGCACGAACGATGTGATCACGTGACATTTCTAACTATATCGTCGACGAGATCGTAACATGTCACGGTACCTTTGACCGCTGCGGATCCGCAGCAGTTTCCCCTGAGTTTACAGTACAATGTAAACTTATGGGAAACAAAAAACGCTGTGCACATGCTGCGGAAAAATCTGCGTGGAAACGCTGCGGATTACATTCCGCAGCATGTCACTTCTTTTCTGCGGATTTTCACCTGCTCCAATAGGAAACTGCAGATGAAAATCCGCAGAAGAAACCGCAGTAAAAAACGCGATAAATCCGCAGTAAAAACCGCAACGGGTTTTCACTGCGGATTTTGGAATTCCGCTGCGGAAAAATCCGCAGTGGAATCCGCAAAGTGTGCACATAGCCTTAGACACAAATGCTTCTGGTCATTACTCACAGCTGTACCTTGCTCTAAAATTTCTAATTCTCTATTTAAAATATATAAAAAATGATTCATTGTTTCAGCGCTTTTTTGCTCAAATAAAACTAAACTAAATACAATACGTATATTCTTTATATTATCAAATACAATAAACTGAACAGAACTAAGGGTACTGTCTCACAGTGGCACTTTTGTCGCTACGACGGTACGATCCGTGACGTTCCAGCGATATCCATACGATATCGCTGTGTCCGACACGCAGCAGCGATCAGGGACCCTGCTGAGAATCGTACGTCGTAGCAGATCGTTTGGAACTTTCTTTCGTCGCTGGATCTCCCGCTGTCATCGTTGGATCGGTGTGTGTGACACCGATCCAACGATGCGTTCGCTTGTAACCAGGGTAA
Source organism: Ranitomeya variabilis (assembly GCF_051348905.1). NCBI lineage: Eukaryota > Metazoa > Chordata > Amphibia > Anura > Dendrobatidae > Ranitomeya > Ranitomeya variabilis. Next base: position 48,195,584 of record NC_135238.1, read on the forward strand.
ACATCGGGTTACTAAGCGCAGGGCCGCGCTTAGTAACCCGATGTTTACCCTGGTTACCATCGTAAAAGTAAAAAAAAACAAACAGTACATACTCACCTTCTGCTGTCTGTCAGGTCCCTTGCTGTCTGCTTCCCGCTCTGACTGACTGCCGGCCGGAAAGTAAGAGCAGAGCACAGCGGTGACGTCACTGCTGTGCTCTGCTTTCACTTTACGGCGGCACTCAGTCAGAGCGGGAAGCAGACGGCAAGGGACCTGACAGACAGCAGAAGGTGAGTATGTACTGTTTTTTTTTTTTACTTTTACGATGGTAACCAGGGTAAACATCGGGTTACTAAGCGCGGCCCTGCGCTTAGTAACCCGATGTTTACCCTGGTTACCCGGGGCCTTCGGCATCGTTGGTCGCTGGAGAGCGGTCTGTGTGACAGCTCCCCAGCGACCACACAACGACTTTCCAACGGTCACGGCCAGGTCGTATCGCTGGTCGTGATCGTTGGAAAGTTGCAGAGTGTGACGGTACCCTAACTTGAAACTTGAAACTACATGGGTAAACTCCATGGAAAACAGCAAACAACCTCCTGTGGTGCAACAGTAATGGCCTTAATTACAGAACAAAAGACAGTGAATAGAGATAAGATAAGCGATAGATAAAATCCTTTAGGTCATTTGACCCTTCTCTGGGTTTCAAACGTAGAAATGTCAAATGACCCGTCTCTGGGACTTCTAGTGTTAAAGTGACATTGATCAGAATTCAAAAATTTGGCTAATGAAGGAAATCACTTTTCCATAATGCAGTTACTTAGTGACACCTGCTTTTATGACTACACCCCACCATACTGACTGAGGGCAGCCCCAGTGATATAGGAGGCAGAGATGTCAGCATCTTTTGGCGACTCAGGTGCCCCATGAGCTTGTAGTAAAAGTCTCCATCTAGAACATTCACGTGAGTTTTCCTTCTATCCTTGACTTTTTCATTATTACTTTTACAGCTTTGACATCCAGGCAAATGTCTGAAGAATATCAAAGCTGAAGCCATAATGGAGAAAGGAAAATACGATGTGCGGGATGATGAGCGGTGCAAAGAGGACATTCCTACAGGTAACTGCCCCAGTGAGGAGTCACCACTAAATAAAGCAGAGAAGACTCAATATCTCCTCATTCACCGGACTGGACAATTTTAGGCTTGACGTTTTTTGTTATGTGTTTTATCAGCATTTTTGGCCATAGATTTCCCCATTCAGCTAAAATACAGATTTTATAGGGCTGACAATGTAATGATGCAATATGTAATAAGGTCGGTTGTGCATCTATAATATAGATTTAAGAATAGACTGGGATCATAGATCATCAAAGATGTGTAACACCTCATGGGCAAAGTATCTAGTGTTTTACATTATATCCATCAGAGTTCTGGTTCAAGGATTAATGTACTCAAAAAAATAAAGGGACCACTTAAAGAACAGAATATAACTCCAAGTAACTCAAACTTCTGTGAAATCAAACTGTCCACTTAGGACGCAACACTGATTGAAAATCAATTTCACATGCTGTTGTTCAAATAGAATAGACAACAGATAGCAATTATCAAGACACACTCAATAAAGGAGTGGTTCTGCAGGTGGGGACCACAGACCACATCTCAGTATGAATGCTTTCTGGCTGATGTTTTGGTCACTTATGAATGTTGGTTGTGCTTTCACACTCATGGTAGCATGAGACAAACTCTACAACCCACACAAGTGGCTCAGGTAGTGCAGCTCATCCAGGATGGCACATCAATGCGAGCTGTGGCAAGAAGGTTTTCTGTGTCTGTCAGCGTAGTGTCCAGAGGCTGGAGGCGCTACCAGGAGATAGGCCAGTACACTAAGAGACATGGAGGGGGCCGTAGGAGGGCAACAATCCAGCAGCAGGACCGCTACCTCAGCCTTTGTGCAATGAAAAACAAGATGAGCACTGCCAGAGCCCTGCAAAATGACCTTCAGCAGGCCACAAATGTGCATGTGTCCGCACAAATGGTTAGAAACCGACTCCATGCAGGACGCCTGGCATTTGCCACAGAATACCAGGGATTGGCAAATTCGCAACTGGCGCCCTGTGCTCTTCACAGATGAAAGCAGGTTCACACTGAGCACATGTGACAGAGTCTGTAGACGCCGTGGAGAGCGATCTGCTACCTGCAACATCCTTCAGCATGACCGGTTTGGCATTGGGTCAGTAATGGTGTGGGGTGGCATTTCTTTGGAGGCCACACAGCCCTCCATGTTCTCACCAGAGGTAGCCTGACTGCCATTAGGTACCGAGATGAGATCCTCAGACCCCTTGTGAGACCATATGCTGGTGCGGTTGGCCCTGGGTTCCTCCTAATGCAGTACAATGCCAGACCTCATGTGGCTGAAGTGTGTCAGCAGTTCCTGCAAGATGAAGGCATTGAAGCTATGGACTGGCCCGCCCGTTCCACAGCCTGAATTCGATTGAACACATCTGGGACATCATGTCTCTCTCCATCCACCAACGTGACGTTGCACCACAGACTGTTCAGGAGTTGGAGGATGCTTTAGTCCAGGTCTGGGAGGAGATCCCTCAGGAGACCATCCGCCGCCTCATCAGGACCATGCCCAGGCATTGTAGGGAGGTCATATAGGCACGTGGAGCCACACACACTACTGAGCATCATTTCCTTGAGGCTTTTCCACTGAAGTTGGATCAGCCTGCAATTTGATTTTCCTCTTTGATTTTGAGCATCATTCCAACTCCAGACCTCCATGGGATATTAGTTGTGATTTACATTGATCATTTTTAGGTTTTACTGTTCTCATCACATTCCACTATGTAATGAATTTCATTGTGATATCTAGGATGTGGGATTTTAGTGTTCCCTTTATTTTTTTGAGCAGTGTACACTCACTGGCCACTTTATTAGGTACACCATGCTAGTAACGGGTTGGACCCCCTTTTGCCTTCAGAACTGCCTCAATTCTTCGTGGCATAGATTCAACAAGGTGCTGGAAGCATTCCTCAGAGATTTTGGTCCATATTGACATGATGGCATCACACAGTTGCCGCAGATTTGTCGGCTGCACATCCCTGATGCGAATCTCCCATTCCACCACATCCCAAAGATTTCATGTTGTTTACGCCAAATTCTGACCCTACCATCCGAATGTCGCAGCAGAAATCGAGACTCATCAGACCAAGCAACGTTTTTCCAATTTTCTACTGTCCAATTTCGATGAGCTTGTGCAAATTGTAGCCTCAGTTTCCTGTTCTTAACTGAAAGGAGTGGTACCCGGTGTGGTCTTCTGCTGCTGTAGCCCATCTGCCTCAAAGTTCGACGCACTGTGCATTCAGAGATGCTCTTAGGCCTACCTTGGTTGTAACGGGTGGCGATTTGAGTCACTGTTGCCTTTCTATCAGCTCGAACCAGTCTGCCCATTCTCCTCTGACCTCTGGCATCAACAAGGCATTTCCGCCCACAGAACTGCCGCTCACTGGATTTTTTTTCTTTTTCGGACCATTCTCTGTAAACCCTAGAGATGGTTGGGCGTGAAAATCCCAGTAGATCAGCAGTTTCTGAAATACTCAGACCAGCCCTTCTGGCACCAACAACCATGCCACGTTCAAAGGCACTCAAATCACCTTTCTTCCCCATACTGATGCTCGGTTTGAACTGCAGGAGATTGTCTTGACCATATCTACATGCCTAAATGCACTGAGTTGCCGCCATGTGATTGGCTGATTAGAAATTAAGTGTTAACAAGAAGTTGGACAGGTGTACCTAATAAAGTGGCCAGTGAGTGTATATAACCCAAGTAACCTATTTGGTATACTGAACTATCTGGAGATTAAAAAAAACTGTTTTAAGACAATTGTCTCATAGTCACAGCCAGGAGTATATTATAAGAGAAAGCAGAGAATTGCCTGGGCTTATCCATCTTTATATTTGCTCCATGGCCATGACTTCCTAATACACGACCATACGTCTCCTCTGTTCTGCATGTAGCGGTCAGCGATTGTGTGAGACGGACACTACCTAGTAGCACTGCCGCCTGAGCATTTCTCTAGACATAAGTAATACAATATGAGCAAGTCCTACACTCTTCACATGGGAGGATTGGGTGCCAGTGGTCGATTTGAAGTGCTCACTGAAGAATAGAGGGTGGGCCATTTATGTGGATACACCTAAATAAAATGGGAATGGTTAGTGATATCAACCTCCTGCTTGTGGCACATTAGTATATGAGAGGGTGGAAACTTTTCAAGATGGGTGGTGACCATGTCGGCCATTTTGAAGTCCATGTTTCTCTTTGCTTACCGCCATTGACATGTCGCAGAGGTTAAGACGTGAGGAGCGGATAGAAATTGTTTTGATATCTGGTGAACGCAGTACCCGGGTTATTGCAGCAGATTTCAATGCAAGACACCCTACGAGGCCACCAATCCCCCATGCTACAGTTATCAAACTGCTTGCCAAATTCTGTGAAACAGGTTCAGTGTTGGATTTGCCAAAATGTGGACTCAATAAAATTCACTAATGAAGAAACATCAGTGGCTGTCCTAGCTTCATTCAGCTACACTGTATGCAGAATTATTAGGCAAGTTGTATTTTAGAGGATTATTTTTATAATTGATCAACAACTATGTTCTCATTCAACCCAAAAGATTCATAAATATCCAAGCTTAATATTTTTGGACGTTGAAGTGTTCTTTTTTTTAGATTTGGCTCTCTTAGAAGGATATCTGTGCAGGTAACTATGAGGGTATGTGTCCACGGTAAGGAAACGCTGCTTGTTTGACGCTGCAGCGTCAAACAAGCAGCGTCCAGATGTTCCAGCATAGTGGAGGGGATTTGTTGAAATCCCGTGTCCACTATGCGTGGAAACACGCACGCGGAGACCCTGCGACTCCGGACATGCTGCGCGTCTTTTCAGATCGCAGCATGTCGGTATACCTTGCGGGGACGCAGCGTCCCCGCAAGGCATATCACAGGGCCCTATGGGAGGGGGTGCGATGATCCCGGATGTGTACTGTACACATCCGGCACCATCGCGTCCCATTAAGGGGGCGGGGCTTAGCGCCGAGCGGCTTCGCCGCTGCGCCGAGGCCGCCGCGGCTACGCTCAGTGGACACATACCCTTACTGTGCAGAGTTATTAGGCAACCTAATAAAAAACAAATATATTCCCATGTCACTTGTTTATTTTCACCAGGTAAACCAATATAACTGCACAAAATTTAGAAATAAACATTTCTGACATGCAAAAACAAAACCCCAAAAAATTAGTGACCAATAAAGCCACTTTTCTTTATGATGACACTCAACAGCCTTCCATCCATAGATTCTGTCAGTTGCTTGATCTGTTTACGATCAACATTGCGTGCAGCAGCCACCACAGCCTCCAGACACTGTTCCGAGAGGTGGACGGTTTTCCCTCCCTGTAGATCTCACATTTTATGAGGGACCACAGGTTCTCTATGGGGTTCAGATCAGGTGAACAAGGGGGCCATGCAGGCTCGGACTGGCCCACCGGGGAATCGGTTGATCCCCTGGTGGGCCCCTCCCCCAGAGGGCCCCTGCCTCCGACAGTCTCTCTCTTCTGAGCATTGCTGCATGCTCGATTTAAACTCCGCCTCTCCCCGCCCATCAGAAGAGGAGAGAAACGCCGTGCTCTGGCATATGCCTGCTATAATGGTGTTGAGATCACTACCTCAGACTGCAGCATTAGAGAGCAGTGTGCGGCTGGGGCTGGATCTCTTCCCTCCCCGGAGTCTCTGGCTAGGATGGGAGGAGGGACTCGGGAGGCTCAGACAGCCATTTACCTGACCTGCACTCAGACGCTGCTCCTGGAGCCTGACAGCAGTAAGTCCTGCACACCAGCATGGACCGGGTCAGGCTGTGCTGCAACATACGGCCAGGAGAGCCGTGCAGTCACTGAAGCTAGCAGTGATGAAAGTGCTAATGGAAGTGAAGAGGCGTCTGCAGCTCCTGCCCTGCTCCAAGCTCTGAGCTGTCGTCGGCACAGGCAGGAGGGGGAGGGGAGGCCCCAGAGGAACACAGTGCTGACCTGAGTGAGCTTCCTGTTTATGTCTGTCCTGACTCTCTCCTGGCCTCCACACCAACAAAAGCTGTTTTTTTTTTCTAAGTAATGAAATAGAAACCACTGCGCTTCCCAAAAGCAACAGAACAAGCAGATAAAAACTAGACTTACTTGATAAGGAATTGGTTAATGGGTATAGGAGCCGGAGGTTCCCATAGAAGTGGAGTAAAACCTGATTAAGATATATAGCTGGAAGAAATGTAGCACAGTTAATGGGGTGTTAAAAAAGTGCAAATGTAATAATAGAGGGTATTGTATACACACTCACTTATTATAAGAGGCTATTTATATGCTGTACTGTAAGAAGTGTTCCTATGTAGGAGCTGCCAATCCTGCTTCCTTAAAGGGTGTTTCTAAGGAGAAATAGCGGTTTACTAATAAAAGGGTATATACATACAACTTCAACCTATTAATAATATAGATACAGACTACTCACTGCTTATATGGGGGTCCGGTGGCTGCACCGGTGGTGCTAGCTAGCCGCAGTGTAGTTAAGTCGATACTAGTATGAAGAAATAGATGATGATATAAGCGATCTATCGTACCATAGATAATCTGTCCTGGAACATGCAAAACTAACAATAGCAAAGGGATAAAGTTGTCCGTTCACTCACCCGATACTGATAGGGTCAATGCCTCTGGGTGTGATAGCGCTAGTTAGGTCCGGCAATAGATGGTGCAGGGGAATACCAGGAGTTTTCTGCAGAAGCGCGTTCTAGCAAGCGTGCGGGAGCGCGGGAGATCACCAGCGCCTCGCGTGCCCCGGCCGGAAGCAACGCTGAGGACGCGGCGGTGACTAGGGGGCGGAGCTGTTGTGACGTCACACAGAGTAAGGACGGGAGCGTGGTGGAGACAAGCTGCCTACGCGTTTCGAGGGTTAACTTCCCTCTTCGTCAGGGCTATGTCTCCACTATAGGTGTCCGTCCTTATATAGTCTCCTGATTACTGGATAAGCTCTCCTGGAGCCCCTGATTAGCAAATGACACCCTAATGGAGGTTAATTGGCCGCATAAAGTGATCCCTGATTGTCAATCAACCTTATAGTTTATGCTGGGATTCCAGACGGTATACTATTTATAAAAATGCCGTTTATTAATCACCATACCATAGAATAGTAAGAGGAACCCTGAGCTATGTAGAATCTTAAACATTAGATACTCCTACAAATACCATTAGGTATTTAAATAGATAATTAGGGACCTTTATTGATTTATACTGGCAAGATATATTATACTTAAAGGGAGATAGTATAACGTTAAAAACATATTTTTATTATTACTTTTTAAAAAAGATAAAAACAGACCAAAGGTGAATAAAAGTGTATGTAAATATGAATATAAACATAGTATATGGTAGACAATAAAATATAATAAAAAATACCAATTAAAAATGAAAAATGGTGAAAGGAAAACCAAACAGCACATCTAGCCATCCCTGTTATTTATTTATTAGAGCCTAAGGGGATTAGCAAATGTAGATGTGGATAGAAATATTATTTAGTGATCCTAACATTAATCATATAGATAACTAGTGCAAATACTATAAAAACACTATATAAAAAATGTACTAAGATATATAACTGGAAATAGTCACAATCTCAGACCACACACTTCCCCTGCATATCTCCGTTACTCTGCGTGATGGGGTTGTAAGGGAGGGGGTGAATGACGGGGGGCGGGGCAAAAAAGGTTATATTAAAAAGCATATAGTTCAATTTCTTGGTTTAAGCCAGTCGGAGCCAGACTGTCTAAGGTAAATATCCACCTGGACTCGACCCGAGACATGGCTTTAATATAATCCCCCCCTCTGGAATTGCGTGGGACCACTTGGATGCCCCAAAAAGATGTACCATGGAGGGAGTGATTGTGTTGTTCCAAATAGTGTCGGGATAATGGGTGACCTATGAACCCCTTACTGATGTTATTAAAATGTTCCTTAATCCTGTCCAAAAGTCTTCTTTTTGTACGACCTACATAAATCTTACCACACGGGCATTTTAATATATAGATGACCCCTGTGGTCTGGCAAGTAATATAGTCGTGTGTTATGACCCCAATGGCGAGGGTCTCAGAGGAACGTGGAAGTCTGCAGAATACAAAAATCCAGCTCATAGGGCAGTGGTAACTGGGTTGACCATATATCTACTCCTAACGCCAACACTAGAAGTAGCCGGGGATCATTCCTACGATGATTCTAGATGACACGCTCCAGCCGGAGAATCTAGCTACCCCTAGTAGAGGAAAACAAAGACCTTTCTTGCCTCCAGAGAAGGGGACCCCAAAGCTGGATAGAAGCCCCCCACAAATAATAACGGTGAGGTAAGAGGAAATGACAAACACAGAAATGAACCAGGTTTAGCACAGAGAGGCCCGCTTACTGATAGCAGAAATAAAGAAAGGTAACTTATATGGTCAACAAAAACCCTATCAAAATCCACACTGGAAATTCAAGAACCCCCGAACCGTCTAACGGTCCGGGGGGAGAACACCAGCCCCCTAGAGCTTCCAGCAAAGGTCAGGATATAGATTAGGAACAAGCTGGACAAAAATACAAAACCAAAACAAATAGCAAGAAGCAAAAAGCAGACTTAGCTGATTTAACTGGAACCAGGATCAGTAGACAAGAGCACAGGAGACTAGCTCTGATAACTACGTTGCCAGGCATTGAACTGAAGGTCCAGGGAGCTTATATAGCAACACCCCTAACTAACGACCCAGGTGCGGATAAAAGGAATGACAGAAAAACCAGAGTCAGAAAACTAGTAACCACTAGAGGGAGCAAAAAGCAAATTCACAACAGTCGTGAATAGCATATTCGCTTAATTCATTGGCGTCCTTAAAACTAGTGCGAACCACTTTCTTACTGGAGACTTGTTTACAGCATGTACATTTGCCACATGGCATAAAACCTTGTGGTTTTGCTTTGAGCTCAGTTAGATATGTCTGTTTTTTGGGGTTTTGTATGGGAAGTATGGATTTCGTAGTTGGTGCAAGTAAGAGTCCCAAGTTTTGTGCCTTTGTGTAAACAAACTTGGGTTGTGTGGGTAGCAGGTCGCCAATGCACTTGTCCCCTTTTAAAATGGGCCAGTGCTTATTAATAATATTTTTGAACCGCCTATAGCCTGAATGGAATTGTGTTATTATTGGGACTTGCCCTATCTGTTCTTGTATAGTAGGGGGATTGCAAGTGGCTTTGGTTCTATGAATTAAAGCGTCCCTCGGCATAGTTTCTATTTCCATTCTTGTTCTATTGAGAATGGGTGCATCGTAACCCTTTTCCTCAAACTGTGCTAACAAGTAATCACTTTCCCTTCGATAATCCTCGACTTCTGTACAGTTCCTTCTAATTCTTAAAAACTGGCTTTTTGGAATATTGGAAAGCCATACTGGCAGGTGACAACTACTGACGTATATAGCTGTTTGAGTCCACTTGTTTGTGGAAACCCTTAGTGATTATTTTGTTCTGTTCTATACAGATAGTTAGATCTAAAAAATTTACGCTAGTATGGCTAATGGTGGGTGTAAACTCCAGGCCATAGTTATTGGAGTTGAGGCTGGAAATAAAGACTTGTAGGTCTGGTAGTGGACCCTTCCAAATAAAGATGATGTCATCTATAAAGCGGTGCCAAGTTTGAAGGCCTTTTCGGAGATGACCGTTCTCGTAGATGAATTCAAGCTCCCACTTTCCTACATAAAGATTTGCGAAACTAGGCGCTAACCGCGTACCCATAGCGGTCCCGTGGGTTTGCAGATAATACTGTTTTTCGTATAGAAAGTAGTTGTGTTTTAGAATAAACTCAATGCCCTCAATTATGAACTGGATTTGTGTATTTTGGTAGGTGCCTAGTTTTTTTAGAAAAAAATCTGCTGATTGACATCCTTTTAATGGGTCAATTACCGTATAGAGGGACTTGATGTCCAGAGTTCCCAGGATGAAGTCATTTTGCCATTCTATCGATTCCAAAATCTGTAGAGTGTGCGTGGTATCCTTTAAGTATGCAGGCAGAAGTGGCATACATTTTTGGAGATGGGTATCCACGTACCTGGATAAATTGTGGAGTATATTTTGAATTTCTTTTGTGCATTTTCTTAATATCTGTAGTTACCATAGTTTCGAAAGCCCGAAATGAGTTAGAGTACTCATTGAGGGGATTGAACATAGATGGACAGGCTAAATTAGTATGGACATACTCCATGGGTGGCTGATTTAAAGTGGTGGTAGCAGTACCTGGGTTGTTAATGCTTTTTTTAAGAAAAAATGTATGCCACTTCTGCCTGCATACTTAAAGGATACCACGCACACTCTACAGATTTTGGAATCGATAGAATGGCAAAATGACTTCATCCTGGGAACTCTGGACATCAAGTCCCTCTATACGGTAATTGACCCATTAAAAGGATGTCAATCAGCAGATTTTTTTCTAAAAAAACTAGGCACCTACCAAAATACACAAATCCAGTTCATAATTGAGGGCATTGAGTTTATTCTAAAACACAACTACTTTCTATACGAAAAACAGTATTATCTGCAAACCCACGGGACCGCTATGGGTACGCGGTTCGCGCCTAGTTTCGCAAATCTTTATGTAGGAAAGTGGGAGCTTGAATTCATCTACGAGAACGGTCATCTCCGAAAAGGCCTTCAAACTTGGCACCGCTTTATAGATGACATCATCTTTATTTGGAAGGGTCCACTACCAGACCTACAAGTCTTTATTTCCAGCCTCAACTCCAATAACTATGGCCTGGAGTTTACACCCACCATTAGCCATACTAGCGTAAATTTTTTAGATCTAACTATCTGTATAGAACAGAACAAAATAATCACTAAGGGTTTCCACAAACAAGTGGACTCAAACAGCTATATACATGTCAGTAGTTGTCACCTGCCAGTATGGCTTTCCAATATTCCAAAAAGCCAGTTTTTAAGAATTAGAAGGAACTGTACAGAAGTCGAGGATTATCGAAGGGAAAGTGATTACTTGTTAGCACAGTTTGAGGAAAAGGGTTACGATGCACCCATTCTCAATAGAACAAGAATGGAAATAGAAACTATGCCGAGGGACGCTTTAATTCATAGAACCAAAGCCACTTGCAATCCCCCTACTATACAAGAACAGATAGGGCAAGTCCCAATAATAACACAATTCCATTCAGGCTATAGGCGGTTCAAAAATATTATTAATAAGCACTGGCCCATTTTAAAAGGGGACAAGTGCATTGGCGACCTGCTACCCACACAACCCAAGTTTGTTTACACAAAGGCACAAAACTTGGGACTCTTACTTGCACCAACTACGAAATCCATACTTCCCATACAAAACCCCAAAAAACAGACATATCTAACTGAGCTCAAAGCAAAACCACAAGGTTTTATGCCATGTGGCAAATGTACATGCTGTAAACAAGTCTCCAGTAAGAAAGTGGTTCGCACTAGTTTTAAGGACGCCAATGAATTAAGCGAATATGCTATTCACGACTATATTACTTGCCAGACCACAGGGGTCATCTATATATTAAAATGCCCGTGTGGTAAGATTTATGTAGGTCGTACAAAAAGAAGACTTTTGGACAGGATTAAGGAACATTTTAATAACATCAGTAAGGGGTTCATAGGTCACCCATTATCCCGACACTATTTGGAACAACACAATCACTCCCTCCATGGTACATCTTTTTGGGGCATCCAAGTGGTCCCACGCAATTCCAGAGGGGGGGATTATATTAAAGCCATGTCTCGGGTCGAGTCCAGGTGGATATTTACCTTAGACAGTCTGGCTCCGACTGGCTTAAACCAAGAAATTGAACTATATGCTTTTTAATATAACCTTTTTTGCCCCGCCCCCCGTCATTCACCCCCTCCCTTACAACCCCATCACGCAGAGTAACGGAGATATGCAGGGGAAGTGTGTGGTCTGAGATTGTGACTATTTCCAGTTATATATCTTAGTACATTTTTTATATAGTGTTTTTATAGTATTTGCACTAGTTATCTATATGATTAATGTTAGGATCACTAAATAATATTTCTATCCACATCTACATTTGCTAATCCCCTTAGGCTCTAATAAATAAATAACAGGGATGGCTAGATGTGCTGTTTGGTTTTCCTTTCACCATTTTTCATTTTTAATTGGTATTTTTTATTATATTTTATTGTCTACCATATACTATGTTTATATTCATATTTACATACACTTTTATTCACCTTTGGTCTGTTTTTATCTTTTTTAAAAAGTAATAATAAAAATATGTTTTTAACGTTATACTATCTCCCTTTAAGTATAATATATCTTGCCAGTATAAATCAATAAAGGTCCCTAATTATCTATTTAAATACCTAATGGTATTTGTAGGAGTATCTAATGTTTAAGATTCTACATAGCTCAGGGTTCCTCTTACTATTCTATGGTATGGTGATTAATAAACGGCATTTTTATAAATAGTATACCGTCTGGAATCCCAGCATAAACTATAAGGTTGATTGACAATCAGGGATCACTTTATGCGGCCAATTAACCTCCATTAGGGTGTCATTTGCTAATCAGGGGCTCCAGGAGAGCTTATCCAGTAATCAGGAGACTATATAAGGACGGACACCTATAGTGGAGACATAGCCCTGACGAAGAGGGAAGTTAACCCTCGAAACGCGTAGGCAGCTTGTCTCCACCACGCTCCCGTCCTTACTCTGTGTGACGTCACAACAGCTCCGCCCCCTAGTCACCGCCGCGTCCTCAGCGTTGCTTCCGGCCGGGGCACGCGAGGCGCTGGTGATCTCCCGCGCTCCCGCACGCTTGCTAGAACGCGCTTCTGCAGAAAACTCCTGGTATTCCCCTGCACCATCTATTGCCGGACCTAACTAGCGCTATCACACCCAGAGGCATTGACCCTATCAGTATCGGGTGAGTGAACGGACAACTTTATCCCTTTGCTATTGTTAGTTTTGCATGTTCCAGGACAGATTATCTATGGTACGATAGATCGCTTATATCATCATCTATCCTTCTTCATACTAGTATCGACTTAACTACACTGCGGCTAGCTAGCACCACCGGTGCAGCCACCGGACCCCCATATAAGCAGTGAGTAGTCTGTATCTATATTATTAATAGGTTGAAGTTGTATGTATATACCCTTTTATTAGTAAACCGCTATTTCTCCTTAGAAACACCCTTTAAGGAAGCAGGATTGGCAGCTCCTACATAGGAACACTTCTTACAGTACAGCATATAAATAGCCTCTTATAATAAGTGAGTGTGTATACAATACCCTCTATTATTACATTTGCACTTTTTTAACACCCCATTAACTGTGCTACATTTCTTCCAGCTATATATCTTAATCAGGTTTTACTCCACTTCTATGGGAACCTCCGGCTCCTATACCCATTAACCAATTCCTTATCAAGTAAGTCTAGTTTTTATCTGCTTGTTCTGTTGCTTTTGGGAAGCGCAGTGGTTTCTATTTCATTACTTGGTTGTTTTTTCTAACAGGATTGGCGCAGAGCCTGTTGCAACCACTCGCAGCTCCCACAGCATTCTACTCTACCCTTTCAGGTGACTAGGCGCCAGTATACACACTGTATATTTGTTTGTTTTTTCTGTTTGCCCCTCACAGCTGCACTCTTTCTACCCCCTCTACCCTTTCTGCCTTCTAGTTGTTGATATCACTTTACCTTCCCCCACTGCCACCTGTGATAGTGACAGGGGGCCCCCATCTTCTTCATGGCACTTGATGCCCGAAATCTTATTTCTGTGTGTGTATAAGGTGTGTACCCAAATCCTAATATGTACACTATCTAGAGAAGTACAGTGTGTCTGCAATGCATTTACGTCAATAAGTGACTGTGTGCATACATGTGACATTAAAAAGCGCCGCAACAAAACACATGTCCCTTTTAAAAACATACCTGGCATTTTTATATGCAGAATGAACAATGAATATATTTATAATATCATTTATCACAAAAATATAACAGTAAAAAAAATGCCATCTCTCCAGTTTGCATTGGGTGCTCTATAACAGTGATCAAAAGGAAAGAATAGGAAAAATGTCCTATTGTTGCGGGGTACAGGCGGGCAGATCTTGGGGGGCGATAACAGCAATCACATGATCGGACAGCAGAAAATCCGGCCCTGCTCATGTTCTCCGGGGTCTCGGGTAACCCTGGTAGCTGAGACCCTGGAGATTTTCCGACTCTGGGGGGCGCTACAGCCTTATCCCTGATTGCCATTTTAGAACGGCGATGAGGAAATAAGGACACTTAGCTTAATGAGTGTCAGCGGTTGCTAAAGGTTTAAACTAAGGCTGCGATCACGCAATGAGTATTTGGTCAGTATTCTACCTCAGGATTTGTAAGCCAAAACCAGGAGAGGAACAGTCAGACGGAAAGTAAAAGGCCGGGGTCATATTTGCGAGTGCAATGCAAGAGACTCCCACGAGTCTCTCACCTCAATACTCGGCACTGCCACCGGCATTCGGGATCGGAGTGTGCGGCTGCATAGAAATACAGTGCCGGGTATTGAGGCGAGAGACTTGTGCGAATCTCTCGCATTGCACTCAGAAGCGTGACCTCGGCCTAAGGCTACGTTCACACTGGGCGTTTTTGCTATGTTTTAATGCATTTTTTATACTAATTTTCACCTGCGTTTTACAGTACCAGCAAAGCTAATGAAATTTCAGAGATCTCATGCACACACATTGGTTTATTTTTTTATCAGTATTTTGAGCTTTGCATGTTTTTTTGGATGTAGAGCATGTCACTTTTTTCAGCTTTTTTTAGTGTTTTCACCCATTGAATTTAATGGAAAAAAAATGCATGAAAAAACGCACCAAAAATGCAGTGGAACCTGCCAAGCACTCAGGTTTTGCTGCAGAAACTGATGTAAAATACCGATAGGCTGTGTGCACACGTTGCGGATTTCCTGCGTTTTTTCCGTGCAGAACCGTAAGTAATTTACAATACAATGTAAATCAATGGGAAAATAAAAGTGCTGTGCTGATGGTGCGGAAGAATCCGCACGGAATCCGCAGGGGATTAAAAAAAGGACCATGTCAGTTCTTTGTGCGTTTCTGCACCCATTCCATTATAGAAATGCGCAGGGCTAAAAACTCATAAAATCTGCAAGAAAAACGCGCAGATTTTGACCTGCGTTTTCTGCCAAGAGATGCAGAATCCGCACAGAAAGTTCCAGAGGCAAATCCACAACATGTGCACATAGCCATAGTGTGACCATAGCCTTAAAGAAATGGATCTGTCAAAAATAGACAAAAATGGCGATGGAGAGAACCAATTAAATACAGTAATCAGGTCTTTGTTGTTTCCGTTAGTGTCCATTTTTTTTGCAGAAAACAATGTGCAGCATGTTGTATCTGTACTAGTGAATATGATGAAACTTACTGCTGAGCCTTCTAACACATACTACAACACAAAGGTGAACCTAGCCTGAGCATTGAAATGTAGAGTGGGCCCCTGGAGTCAGTTCCAATGGTGGGCCCTAGGCACCCCCGTCCGACACTGGGGCCATGTCATTATTTTTTTTTCTTTGAGACCTTTACTGGCCAGCCACGCTGTCGAGTAGTTGGAGGCATGTGATGGAGCATTGTCCTGCATGAAAATCATGTTGTTTTTTTAACGATACCGACTTCTTCCTGTACCACTGCTTGAAGTTGTCTTCCAGAAACTGGCAGTAGGTCTGGGAGTTGAGCTTCACTCCATCCTCAACCTGAAATGGTCCCACAAGTTCATCTTTGATTATACCAGCCCATACCAGTACCCCACCTCCACCTTGCTGGCGTCGGAGTAGAGCTCTCTGCCCTTTACTGATCCAGGCTCTGGCCCATCAAGAGTTAGGGTACCGTCACACTAAACGACTTACCAATGATCACGACCAGCAAAACGACCTGGCCGTGATCGTTGGTAAGTCGTTGTGTGGTCGCTGGGGAGCTGTCACACAGACAGCTCTCCAGCGACCAACGATGCCGAAGTCCCCGGGTAACCAGGGTAAACATCGGGTAACTAAGCGCAGGGCCGCGCTTAGTAACCGATGTTTACCCTGGTTACCATTGTAAATGTAAAAAAAAAACACTACATACTTACATTCTGATGTCTGTCACGTCCCCCGCCGGCGTCCACAGGGTTAAACTGCTTTCGGCAGGAGCGCTGCTAATGCACGCTGCTGCCGAGAGCTTCCCTGCACTGAATGTCTCAGCGCCGGCAGACAGCGGTGACGTCACCGCTGTGCTCTGCTTTACGGCCGGCACTGACGCATTTAGTGCAGGGAAGCTCTCGGCAGCAGCATGCATTAGCAGCGCTCCTGCCGAAAGCAGTTTAACCCTGTGGACGCCGGCGGGGGATGTGACAGACATCAGAAGGTAAGTATGTAGTGTTTTTTTTTACTTTTACACTTGTAACCAGGGTAAATATCGGGTTACTAAGCGTGGCCCTGCGCTTAGTAACCCGATATTTACCCTGGTTACAAGTGTAAAACATCGCTGGCATCGTTGCTTTTGCTGTCAAACACGACGATACACGCCGATCTGACGACCAAATAAAGTTCTGGACTTTCAGCAACGACCAGCGATATCACAGCAGGATTCAGATCGCTACTGCGTGTCAAACACAACAAGATCGCTATCCAGGACGCTGCAACGTCACGGATCGCTGTCGTTCTCGTTGTAAAGTCGCTCAGTGTGACGGTATCTTTACTATCAGTCCATAAAACCTTTGAAAAGTCAGTCTTAAGATATTTCTTGGCCCAGTCTTGACGTTTTATCTTATGTTTCTTGTTCAAAGGTGGTCGTTTTTCAGCCTTCCTTACCTTGGCCATGTCCCTGAGTATCGCACACCTTGTGCTTTTTGTTACTCCAGTAAAATTGCAGCTCTGAAATACGGCAAAACTGGTGGCAAATGGCATCTTGGCAGCTTCACGCTTGATTTTCCTCAATTCATGGGTAGTTATTTTGCGCCTTTTTTGCCCAACATGCTTCTTGAGACCCTGTTGGCTATTTGCCATGAAACGCTTGATTGTTCGGTGATCACGCTTCAAAAGTTTGGCAATTTCAAGACTGCTGCATCCGTCTGCAAGGCATCTCACAGTTTTGGACTTTTCAGAGCCCGTCAAATCTCTCTTCTGACCAATTTTGCTAAAGGAAAGGAAGTTGCCTAATAATTAAGGTCACCTTATATAGGGTGTTGATGTCATTAGACAACACCCCTCCTCATTACAGAGTTGCACATCACCTGATTTACTTAATTGGTAGTTGGCTCTCAAGCCTGAACAGCTTGGAGTAGGACAACATGTATAAAAAGTATCATGTGATCAAAATACAACTTGCCTGATAATTCTGCACACAGTGTAGAGCCCACAGCGTAGCACTCGCTGCATGTCACTGTAGAGTGGCATCAGTCGAACATCCCTTTGGCGGATATTAGCTACTCACAAATGACACCCTTACAAAATCCAGCTGCTGCAGCATCTCAACAAGGATGACCCAGATCGGCATGCTAAATTTGCAGAATGGGCAAAGCAAAAATTGGAACAGGACCCTCAGTTTACACAGAACATTATGTTCAGTGATGAGGCAGACTTTTCTGTGAATGGTGAAGTAAATAAACAAAACCACCGCTATTGGTCTGACACTAACCCACAGTGGATAGATCCCCCAAGACTGTTGGAACACAAAAATTCATGGTATGGTGTGGTATATGGGGTCCAAAGATAGTGGGGCCATTTTTCATCAGTGGAAACCTCAATGCCACTGGATATCTGAAATTGCTACATGATGATGTGCTGCCCTCTTTCCAGCAAGATGGTGCACCACCACATTATGGGTGTCAGGTCCGAGCATTCTTACATGATCAGTTTCCTGGAAAGTGGATTGGTCGTCGTGGGCCAGTTGAATGGCCACCAAGGTCTCCCGATCTGACCCCATTAGACTTTTATCTTTGTGGTCATCTGAAGGCAATTGTCTGAGTGAAGGTGCGAGATGTGCAGCATCTGAAACAACGGACACTGGAATCCTGTGCTAGCATTTCTTCTGCGTGTTGCTATCTGTGTCAAGTGGGAGAAGAGGGTTGCATTGACAATCCAACTCAATGGGCAAGCACTTTGAACACATTTTATAAGTGGTCATAAACTTGTAAATAACGCATGAAAGAATAGTTGCATTAAAACCAAGCACACCATTGTGTTTCTTGTGAATTTCTCAATAAGTTTCATGTGTCAAATGACCGTCATCCCTTTGGAAAAAATAAAGTTGGATCCAAAATGTCCGACTTCAAAATGGCCGCCATGGTCACCATCCATCTTGAAAAGTTTTCCCCCTCCCATATACCAATGTGCCACAAACACGAAGTTGATATAACCAACCATTCCCATTTTATTTAGGTGGATCCATGTAAATGACCCACCCTGTAGACATACTGTAATTTCCACAGCACACACCAGAGGATGCAACATGGAATCCAGTTATGCTTTATTATTCTAAAACAGTCCAGACCACAGACATAGACATGTAATTAGAGATGTTAGTATAGACATTACTTGTTCCTGAGTCTGCTGACGGCTCTGTCTCTGAAATACACCATAGCCATGACGGTTCAGCCAAGCATTCATCTATTTTCTTTGGGGAGAGAGAAGAAAGCTGCTCCCATATCATGAATCAGTGCTTGTTACAGGTCCATTACCTGCCTGTGTAAATGAACCCCTAAAGATAACATGTCAGCTACAAAAATGCTATTTACCTGTGGGTATATTGGTAATCTGTAAGTAAATAGTATTTAAAGCATGTTAGGCTGTTTTACTGGGAGAGCGGCTACCAGGAGAAATTGAAATATGTTCCTTGCAGCCGCTTTCTTCCAGTCATTGAGGTGGTTCATGGAGCTCTAACACAGAGAGGTGACTGCTACCGACCTCTACGTCTCCTGAAGAATAAAATCAAGCGGCTGCAAGGAGAATATAATTTCATCAATGAGCAGTGATTGATGGTATAGGAAGGTGTTTGGGGCTTATTAGCTTTCATTTTGATGTAGAAATGATGATTTGTTTCTTTATCTTATGGCTTTTTTTTTATCACAGAATATCCTCAATTTACACAAAGAGAATGATGCCTTGTCAACAATGATCATTTTTATTCTCATATGAAATATGCGGCCAATGACAAATGTTTTATTATTTGATGTTTGCACTGGCCAATGATTAAGAATGAACATTAGCACAATTGATTATTTGTGAAATCATCACATCATGTAAATTTCACTTCAGTCAGTTAATAACAGAACTTTGCTACACACTTTGCAATTTCTATGTAATTTTTGTATTTATACTTTTCTTAATGTTTTATATTTAGATAAATATACGTATTAAGGTTATTTGACTAAAAAAATCACAGCAGTTATATTCTTGACAGATGGTCGTAGCAGCAGCTCCAAAATCCAAAAAAGTATTGCACAAGACCCATATGAAGAACATTCTAACATCTCAGACATGGATCCTTTTAATGTAAAATATCCTAATTCGTCACAGACTGTTAAACAAAATAAAAGTCACAGAAGAAGTGTGGAAAATAAAAAAGCTCCCACGAGGAAGAAGCCATTTTCATGTTTTACAAATGAATCTAAACTTGTTGCACATGAGAGAATTCACACAGGAGAGAAGCCATTTACATGTTCAGATTGTGGCAAATGTTTTACTGTAAAATCTAATCTTGTTAGACATGAGAGAATTCACACAGGAGAGAAGCCATTTTCATGTTCAGAATGTGGGAAACATTGTACAGATAAATCAACTCTTGTTAGACATGAGAGAATTCACACAGGAGAGAAGCCATTTTCATGTTCGGAATGTGGGAAATGTTTTTCAGATAAATCAACTCTTGTTTCACATGAGCATATTCACAAAGGAGGGAAGCCATTTTCATGTTCAGAATGTGGAAAATGTTTTACAATGAAATCAACTCTTCATACACATGTGAGAATTCATACAGGAGAGACGCCATTTCCATGTTCGGAATGTGGGAAATGTTTTGTTCTAAAATCACAACTTGCTGCACATGAGAGAATTCACACAGGAGAGAAGCCATTTCCATGTTCGGAATGTGGAAAATGTTTTGTTCTAAAATCACAACTTGCTGCACATGAGAGAATTCACACAGGAGAGAAGCCATTTCCATGTTCGGAATGTGGGAAATGTTTTACTCTAAAATCTCATCTTGTTATACATGAGAGAATTCACACAGGAGAGAAGCCATTTTCATGTTCAGAATGTGGAAAACGTTTTACAAAGAAATCAACTCTAGTTTTACATGAGAGAATTCACACTGGAGAGAAGCTCTTTTCATGTTCAGAATGTGGAAAATGTTTTACTCTAAAATCCCGTCTTGTTAAACATCAGAGAATTCACACAGGAGAGAAGCCATTTTCATGTTCAGAATGTGGAAAACGTTTTACAAACAAATCAAATCTAGTTTCACATGAGAGAATTCACACTGGAGAGAAGCTCTTTTCATGTTCAGAATGTGGAAAATGTTTTACTCTAAAATCTCATCTTGTTAAACATGAGAGAATTCACACAGGAGAGAAGCCATTTTCATGTTCAGAATGTGGCAAATGTTTTACTCTAAAATCCCATCTTGTTAAACATGAGAGAATTCACACAGGAGAGAAGCCATTTTCATGTTCAGAATGTGGAAAACGTTTTACAAACAAATCAAATCTAGTTTCACATGAGAGAATTCACACTGGAGAGAAGCTCTTTTCATGTTCAGAATGTGGAAAATGTTTTACTCTAAAATCCCATCTTGTTAAACATGAGAGAATTCACACAGGAGAGAAGCCATTTTCATGTTCAGAATGTGGAAAACGTTTTACAGATAAATCACCTCTTGTTGAACATGAGAGAGTTCACACTGGATACAAGCCATTTTCATGTTCAGAATGTGGCAAATGTTTTACTATAAAGTCTAATCTTGTTAGACATGAGAGAATTCACACAGGAGAGAAGCCATTTTCATGTTCAGAATGTGGGAAACATTGTACAGATAAATCAACTCTTGTTAGACATGAGAGAATTCACACAGGAGAGAAGCCATTTTCATGTTCAGAATGTGGGAAATGTTTTTCAGATAAATCACATCTTGTTAGACATGAGAGAATTCACACAAGAGAGTAGCCATTTTCATGTCCCGAATGTGTTTTTTTTTTTATCTAAATCTCAACTTGTTAGACATTAATTTTTGAAATCTGAAATGTCACTTTTTGTGGTAATAACGATGGAATGTCTCATATCTCAGTTATTCGGAAAATATTGTTTCCTTTTATGTTGCGATTTATTTTGGTAATAAATAAAAATATGCAATATTCAAACTTTTGAAGTGACTTTGAGGGATTAATATATTGGGAATTCCCTTAAAGAGGTTGGTTTTTTAACCCTTTCACCCCACATGCTTGTTTTCACCTTCCTGACCAGAAACATTTTTTTCAATTCTGACCAGTGTTACTTTATGAAGTAATAACTCTGGAATGGTTCAATGGATCCCACTGATTCTAAAACATGCTCACATACAGTGGGGAACATAATTATTTGATACACTACCAATTTTTCAAGTTTTCCCACCTACAAAGAATGGGAAGGTCTGTAATTATTGTAGGTACACTTCAACTGTGAGACAGATTTTAAAAATAAAAAACAAAAAAATCACATTGAATGACTTTTAAATAATTAAATTGCATTTTATTGCATAAAATAAGTAATTGATCACCTACCAACCAGTCTGTCTCTCACAGACCTGTTCACTTTTTTTTAAGAATCCCTCATACTCTGCACTTACTACCTTATTATTGTTTAATTGTAAAGTGCAGCGGAATATGTTGGCACTATATAAATAAAGATTATTATTATTACTACCTGTATTAATTGCACAGATCTCTCCATTCTTTGTAAGTGGGAAAACTTGCAAAATCAGCAGTTTATTAAATAAAGTATTTTCCTCACTGTATTGTACGTCATGATGGAGGTATACTTTCTTCGATATGACTTGTGTTTATTTGTGAAAAAAATTGGAAAAATGTAGAGCATTTTTTAATTTTCAAACTTACATTTTTTAACTCCCTTAAATCAGAGACTCCTGTTATTCAAAATAGTTAAAAGAATAACATTTCCCACATGTCTACTTTACATCAGTACAATTTTTGAAGCATAATTTTTTTTTAGTTAGGAAGTTTTTACAATAAAATTTGCCAACCTTTTTTTTTATGGACCACATCACATTTAAAGTGACTTTGAGGAGTCTATATGACTGAAACTACTCAAAAGTGATACCATTCTAAAAACTGCACTCCTCAATGTGCTCAAAAACACATTAAAGTAGTTTATGAACCCTTCAGGAGTAACAGGAATTAATGGAATGTAGAAGGAAACAAAATAAACATTTAAAAATGTTACTTTAGACCCAAATTTTATTTTCACAAGGGTAACAGAAAAATAATGCACCCCAAAATTTGTTGTGCCATTTCTCTGTAGCAGGCCTATACCCCATATGTGATTGAATACTACTATTGGGGCGCATGGCAGGGCTCGCAAGGGAAGGAGCGCAGTTTGCCTTTTTGAATGCAAAATTTGCTGGAATCATTAGCGGATGCCACATCGTGTTTGAAGAGTCCCTGATGTATGATGTGATTAAATGATGGAAACCGCCCACAAATGACCCAACTTTGGAAACTAGACTTCTTAAGGAACTTATTTAGCTCCTTATGCACATCTAAAAAGTTGGACACTGCTGGATCAGAGGACATACGACGTCCACAGTGCCTTCATCGACCTAGATATAGGGATTCTATCACCAGGGGTTCTGTCTGAATCACGTATTTCAGAGATTTACATGAAAACCAAAGTGTAAGCGCTCATCGTAGAGCGCAGAAGAAATGTGAGCCGAGCCTTACATTATCTTTGGGAGACTGAACAAATAAATAGCAGGTGAAGAATTGGTTTTATTTTTTATGCAGTTTCCCATGCTGTATAAGAGATTAGACAACTTTATGCTTGTGTCAGTGCGATTACAACCCGATTTATATTGTTTTTTACATTTGGCTGCGGTCACACACTAAAACACTCTTTTTATTGTAAAAACAAGTTTTTGCATCGCCATATTTTGATACAATACAAAAAAGATAAAAACAGCAATCCTTCTTAGAGAAAAATGGTGGTTTAATAGCCCATATAGGCTACTGCGATGTTTCAGCTCAAAGTGTGAGCCTTTCTCAGGCAATGTGAAATGTGAGCAAGCAGAATATTTAGCAATATATCTATTATAAATTGATTACAGTAATAAAGTGTATAAGTGCCATCCAAAGTTGTAAAAATGATTACAATATACATGTATACAATCAGTGTTTAACAGGTTACATAATAAAGTGCATATAAATAGATAATGCACAATAGAGGATGCATAAACCACAATTAAATTAAACTACATATAAATTACAAGAACATTGTGAAGAGAGTAATGCAATTTTTGGTATTTCTGGTATTCTCAAAAAACATTGGCCTATGGTTGGTAAGTGTGTGCCTCAGATTCTGGAATATAGGAATTCCCCCTCTTCTAACGTCTAAAATACAAATTAACACATGCGGATATTGAACCTTCCAAAATTAGCAAACAATCATTTTTCAACAAGAACCAAGAAGACTGGGTGTTATCCCTGAATTGTGTTAATTGTGCCCGTCACTGCCTATATATTGAAGGGTAACCAATTTTTACATCCTCAGACCAATGAGAAATTGGTCTAACATGTGCTTCCAAATTTCTTATATAGCTACTGCAGTGTCCTTGTAATTTACTGTATGTGGGAGAGTCCACATGGGACCTAAAAACAAGACTGAATCACCATAGGTATACCAGTCGTAAGAAAAAAAAATAATTTGCCAGTTTTTGAGCATTTAGTAGAGAGTGGTCATAATTAGTGATGAGCCAGCACTAAAATGCTCAGGTGCTCGTTGCTCGGGTCGAGCAAATTGGAATACTCGGGCACTCGACCCGAGCAACAAGCCCAATGTAAGGGTACCGTCTCACATAACGATTTACCAACGATCACGACCTGCGATACGACCTGGCCGTGATCGTTGGTAAGTCGTTGTATGGTCGCTGGGGAGCTGTCACACAGACCGCTCTCCAGCGACCAACGATGCCGAGGTTCGCTGGTAACCAGGGTAAACGTCGGGTTACTAAGCGCAAGGCCGCGCTTAGTAACCCGATGTTTACCGTGGTTACCAGCGTAAAAGTAAAAAAATCAAACCGTACATACTCACCATCTGATGTCCGTCAGGTCCCTTGCCGTCTGCTTCCCTCTCTGACTGAGTGCCGCCGTAAAGTGAAAGCAGATCACAGCAGCGACGTCACCGCTGTGATCTGCTCTCACTTTCCGGCCGGCAGACAGTCAGAGCAGGAAGCAGACGGCAAGGGACCTGACGGACATCAGATGGTGAGTATGTACCGTTTGTTTTTTTTACTTTTACGCTGGTAACCACGGTAAACATCTGGTTACTAAGCGCGGCCCTGCGCTTAGTAACCCGATGTTTACCCTGGTTACAAGCGAACGCATCGCTGGATCGCTGTCACGCACAACGATCCAGCGATGACAGCGGGAGATCCAGCGACGAAAGAAAGTTCCAAACGATCTGCTACGACGTACGATTCTCAGCAGGGTCCCTGATCGCAGTAGCGTGTCAGACACTGCGAGATCGTAACGATATCGCTACAACGTCACGAATCGTGCCGTCGTAGCGATAAAAATGCCACTGTGTGACGGTACCCTAAGTCTATGGGAAACCTGAGCATTTTTACTGCGATTTACCCCCCCCCCCCCCCCGGGGGTTCTTTTAAGGTCTAAAAAGTCTGAAAATGATGGAAACAAATGACACAGGAACATCATCGGGATCGCCCCTGGAAGCATTTCTGGCTCCTAGGTCACAGCTTTAAGCAATGTTGTCAGAGTTTCACGCCATTTTTACAGGTGCACCAAAACACATATAAAAACGAAACCAAAATGGATTTTGCTGGAAAATATGTTAAGGTACATCCTTTCCAGGGTAATGACTTTTATATAAGGCAAAATAATTAACCCCAGACCGAAATGTTCCGCCACCACTTGGGCTCTGTTCACATGCAGCGTTTTTTATGCGTTTTTCAACTTTGACATTGCTTTCAACCAATACAAATGCATTCACTGGGAAATGTCATTGTAACATTTAACAACCCTAGCTGGCCACGTGGTGTGTGACACATAAGGAATAGTGATGAGTGAATATACTCGTTAGAAAATCTAAATCTCCGATCACTAAAAAATACTCTGAAGACCCCTGAGCATGCTTGAGAAATCTTGAGTAACGAGTATATTCGCTCATCACTAACAAGGAAGGCACATCTTGTTTAATTTATGAAAGAGGAACTCTGTCTTAAAGTCACAGAGCCTATTTTTAGAGGGGCATCAGGTGGCATTAAAATTTCTAAAGGGCCATTATTAAACAGTGGGTCTCCTATGCTGTTATTGCCTATGAAGTGAGTGGCTGGGCTGCCAACAATTACAACGCACCCCAATACCCTTTCCCGAGAGGTACAGGAGGGCTTCCTGAAAAAATGTTGCATTGAATGCAAGGCCTGCCCTGCTATCAAGTTATATGCACCCCAATAAGCCTTTGAACCCAGGTACTGGATGGCCCCAGGAAAAGCTACTTCACATTCTTCAGTCGGTCCTGCCATACTGTTTGCTTATGTATTGACTGCAAGGCCTGCCCTGCTACAAAGTCATATGCACCCCAATAAGCCTTTGAGCCCAGGTACTGGATGGCCACTGGAAAACCCACTTCACATTATTCAGGTGGTCCTGCCATACAGTTTCCTTATGCATTGAATACAAGAACCGTCTTGACGAAAATGCACGCACCCCAATTCTCCCCTTGGAAGCAACATGGAGGAGGGCCTCCTAAACAAAACTGTCCCATTACCAAGGAGTGTGTGTCCTAGATTCGTAATGTCCATACACTAAGTGTATGGACTGACCAACATTTCCCCAATGGCGGGTAAAAAAACGATTCATGACAAAATAGTGTTTACTGTTTTGAGCTAGGGTAACAATAAAAAATGGAGAATGGAAGCCTCAAAAGCACACTTTGTAGCCCACAGATAGATGAGGCATGTCACAGAACTACCACACTGTAAAAAAAAATTTATTTTAACCAAGATAGTGTATAGACCTAGGGTATTAGACAGGCCAAAAATTGTAATGTATGTATGAAAAAAAAAAATGTTTTCAGGCCACACATAAAATTGCCTGTCGGACGAAGATAACAAGACTGTTTCAATATGTGGCCTGTATTTTTAAAAATTTTCTAACCACAAAATACTTATTTAACGGGTCATAAAACGCAGGGTTACACCGTGGCCAAGATTAAACTAATATCACCCTTCCATCGAAACCACCACAATAATAGTTTTTTGTGTGAGAGTACTCCCTGACAAATCCAAACAAAAAAAATGGAGTAGGCACAAAATCTCACAAATCATTATAAAATATTCGGTTTATTAGATAAATACGAAAGAACAGTTATAACATATCAACATAGTACATTATACACAGGAACTATCTCAGGAACAGACTAGTGGTATAGCAGAGAGTTCATGGGAACACAAAAGGTATATTATACCATGGTAAAAGCCCAGTCCATATACCAATGTACACAATACAAGAGGCACAGCATGTCATCAAATCCGTAACCACATTAGGTCAAACTACAGCCAGCCAGAGTACACCGGTGTGATTATAAGTGCTTACCCATCGTAGAAAGTAAGTCCCACGGACTCCCTGACGCGCGTTTCACGGTCCAGCTTTCTCAAAGGGGAGACACACATAAGCTAGTCTCTCAGGTTTATATAAGGGGAAACCGGAAGTGTCTGAGGAAAGTGGCGCACACGTCCCGGACTACATTACCCATCATCCCAGTGGCCGTCGTGGAGGAAGTGCGCATGTGGGCGGAACTCCAGCCTCTGACGTCACTAAGACATGCGCAATCCACCTGAGTAGATAGCCACCGAGACAAGGGGAATACAGCAGCCAGGGTACGTGTGCGCACCAACAGCCACCATCTTATTGAAGACCAGGTCAAGCGGCCATGATCTTAGGGATAAAACAAAAGGAAACATCCACACTATCACGCTCTAAAGTGGTAAGTGCGACATAATGTGGTGACAAATACTTATGGAAAAAGTGTGTCACAGGCATAGGGTTAATACTATGCCTACGTGTCCTTCAAAAGAAGAAATATAACGTGCAACTTTGTGCTATTAACCCAGATGGGTAAATAAAGTGCGCATGTGCAAAAAATGTCATGGAGCCAAATTCAGATCCATTACCACATATGATACACTGGTGAATACTATGTGCAATGCCCCCTGACTATGTCATATGCAGCAAAAACAGAGGACAAAATAATAAATAAAAAACAATAATAATAAACTACCAAAAGACAAAAACGAAATAAATATAATGAATATAATGGAAAAATAAATGGAAAAACAATAAAAAAAAATGAATAAGAAATAAGAAAAAATAAATAAGTAGATAACAACAATAATATAGCGAGCGACGGTGGGCTTCCTTTTCTGAATCCTTCGTAAGTAGCTGGAAATGTCCCAAGGTGATTATACGGAAAAAATCCTGAGAGAGATCCGGTTCCCCCAAATACACATATACATAACTAAAAGAGACAAAGACACAAATTAAAATAAAAGCAAATGGTAAGAAAAACTCCAGGGATAAACGGAGAGAACATTATTAAACCAATTACCAACCCACAGAGGGTTGAAGATAAGAGTGGTGGAACAGGAATATCACTACCATAATACACGAGAAGAGAGAAGTTATAAAAACGGAGTGAAGCTCAAATTCTCGTTCAATCCCTTTGGTGTCAAAGTGTCAAGGGTGACAATCCATCTGCACTCCCGCTGTGCTAGAAGCTGATTCAGATTGCCACCCATGACACCCCCATGAATTTTTTCGATCCCCCTCACCATCAAAAGGCCAGGGTCGGATCCATGGTATTCACGAAAATGTCTAGGCAGTGTCTTCAACATGGAGGTGTCTGTTACATCTTTAGTGGCCTTGATGTCCCTCACGTGTTCGCGTGTCCTAACTTTGAGCTCCCTTGATGTAAGTCCGACGTATATACGAGAGCATGGACACGTGGCATAATAGACCACATGTGTGGTATTGCAAGAGATAAAGTCTCGAATTTTATATTCTCTCTTACCGTCCGAAGATGTGAATGTTTTGCATCTGAGAATGTTAGGACATGCGACACATGAGCCGCATGGGAAGCATCCATGTTTAGGACTGCCGACACTGAAGAAAGTTTTTTGTTTTGCCACATAGTGGCTCCTGACTAAATTGTCCCTAAGATTCTTACTTCTATGTTGTGTCATCCTCGGTGACGCAGGTAGTAACGCTGCCAGCGTAGGATCTGTACGTAGTACACACCAGTGCTTTGATAAAATACCATGGATCCGATCCCAATGGCAATTCGACGTCGAGATGAATCGAACCACGGGTTCATCCATCTGTTTACTTTTTTTGGGTTGAACGAGTAGATCCTCTCTTCTCGTGTTTTTGGCCCTTCTATACCCGGCCCTAATGCACCGATGGCTGTATCCCCTGGCACAAAAGCGATCGGTCAAAGCAACGGACTGATTCTCAAAGCGCTCTTTAGTGGAGCAGACCCGCCTATTCCTAAGAAACTGTCTAACTGGGATGGCCTTAATTGTGGAATAGTGTGCTGAAGAGGCGTGCAACAGTGAATTCACTGATGTTTCTTTACAGTAAAGGTCCGTTTCAATAGCCCCATCCTCTCCAACACACAAACTAATATCCAAAAAATCAATTTTATTAGGATGCCAATTATAAGTAAATTTCAAATTAAAAGTTGATATTGAGTTGCTGCATGAATTTGGATAGGCTGGCGTCATCTCCGTTCCAGATTAACGGAACATCATCGATGTACCTGAACCAGCCTATCACTGGGTCAGAGACCTGTACCCCGTCACCATCGAATAGCCACCTCTCCCAGTATCCAAGGAAGAAGTTGGCGTATGACGGGGCACAGGCCGCCCCATGGCAGTCCCCTGTGTCTGTAAATAAAATCTCCTTGAAAACAAAATAATTGTGAGTCAACACAAATTCCAGTAAATCCAAAATTAAATCAATCAAATGGCCATCCCAGTTGGTTGTCTCCAGGAAAAAGCGGGCCGCCCTGAGGCCATCTGCATGATTAATTGATGTATATAAAGATTCAATATCAATTGTTGCTAACAGCATGCCATCCTCCAGAAACAGTCCGTTAACCTTGGTTAGTACATCCGTAGTGTCTCTGACATAGGAGGGGAGCGTTTCGATTAATGGCTTCAGATAGTGATCAATAAATTTGGAAAACTTGGAAAATGACAGTCCATTGAGGTACAAGGCCAGTTGACCCGAGGGTCACAACCTGGCTTCTTCAAACATCTCCATGAAGCCAGATGACCGGCAGGTCCCAATCCTGGCTTTCTCCAAACGTATCCATGGGTTCACGATGGTCAATGGAGCAGATCTGTATTCTTCCAGCTGGCATCTTGTAGAATAATAAATCTGTCCCTTGCGATGGACCCATGATGTCTTGGCTGCATTCCTGTGGAGTCCTTGGATGTCTTGGCTGAATCTCTGGCTCTCTCTCTGTCTCATAGAGGCATATCATCTCTTTTTTTAACAAGTGTCCTTCAATCCAGCATCACAGATAAGGGGAAGAATGGTGATGACCAAGTCGCACTGTTTGATTGCGTAATCTATTTGCATAGATTGTCCTCTGTTTTAAAAAATCAAACTATCTGGCCTAGACAATGTATAATTAGCAAATCAGTAAACTAGTTATCAAGGGTAAGAGCACAATATGCTATATCAAATGTCAACTTACAAGTCAATATTAAAGGCTTACACAAGCAAAAGTCTGTTTTCTTCATCAGCCAGCAAGAAATACATACATTCAGAAGTCAACATATAGACAATAATAAACATAAAGCACAAACCCATTTCCACTAAACCTAGAATGGGAAACACTTCAGCATTAATAAGAACATACTGACAATAGAGTTATTAAACTCCCATAGTCATGAAGCGTTTGAATTCTTAACCAAAAATCTTTATTAACACATAAAAATACACAAAGTTAAAAAATGCCTCACAATCACAGATAAAAATGTCAATATAGAGACCAGCGAATTTTGGCTTTATGCAAATCCAGGTACATCAAATATTTCCTTGCATAATATGCATAATAAATGTAAGTATGCAGCAAAGAGATGAGAAAAACTAACTTAAATTTAAAGTGGCAGTGCAGACTAAGTAACTGATCAGGTCCCAATAAAGTGCATTCACATCCTACTATAGTACAGGACCTCTGGCAGATCATAACCCAATAGTAAATTACCCCACTCTCATTGTATACAATACATAAAGTTCAGTATAGTCAAAATTAGCAACTACTGTGTTCCTGGGCCTTATAGTCTACCACGGCACAAAGTAGCCACCTGCACCTCACAAAAAATTCTTTGAGAACAAACAACCTTACCCAACCAAAATGTAGGATAAAGTCAAACCGCAATTTCAGCTTAAACTTTTATATCATATATGCTCCAAAGAACACGTCCCAACCGTGAAACCAAATTAGGGACAATATCGGATGTAATACATATTACCTGGATGCTCAAGCAATTCGAACCTCGTGGCACGCTGAGACTCTATTACCCCGACGCACGTTTCGCACCTGCTTCTTCCTGGGGGCGTGTCGTTGGTAAGGCGTCACTACTTCTTAAATGCAGAAGCAACCAATCAGGTTGCCAAACTGGGGCTTACCCCCGGTGAGTCATACTTCAAAGAAAACCAATCACAACGGTGCTACCTCGGCCAATCAAGTGCTCTAAAAGTGCCGACTCCCACACCATTGGTAAGCCAGCGCATCTAATGCCGAATTTCTAAAACCCATCACCATCGCGCTGTTTCATGCACAGCAGACATGAATCACAAGTGCCAGATGAGAATTAAAAAACACCGGCACCAGCTACCGGAAATAGACGGAAAAACTACCCCCGCAAAGCCGTGACACAACGGGGCAGAATCATGCAAAGGACAGCGAGGCACAGCCGACGCCTCCCCTGCAGGATGGGGCATCGACAGTAACCATCGCCCCCGCATGAACCCACATCCCCTGCGCTGTGTTCGGCCTAAGAAGACCTGATTAATGTCGCCACAAAAAGCGGAGATGTTAAAGATTTACTTGGCAGATAGCGGGATCACATACAGGATACCAATATGCAGCAACGCATCACTGTTCACCCCCATAGCCCCCGCATATTCACACTATATGGTGAGTATCCAGTCAAAGGGAGATACTAATGCCGACATACCAAAAAATACTGGTAGGTATATCGAACTACCCTAATGTCTATATATCCCACTATCGAACACAGGCAAAATACAATCATCGTGGAAAATAAAGGTGGACTTATAAAACATGATACATAAGAACAAGAGTCCATTTATCAGGATGCACCAATAAAGATAAGTCCATATCCAAAGGAGATATATAGTTCTATAAGGCCACAATCAATACTCCTGGTATCTTCAGCATTGCACCAATATCCCCTAGGCCATGTTCTTGACGAATTGCTCCCGTGGTTGAACGTACAGAATCTTCCAACTCTCAGGATCCCATCCACATCTGTATTTATATAATCGGAACAATTGACCATAGGTCCAAAAGATCACAATCTGGCAACGGATTCTGAAAGTGATAAACTCACAATTAAAAACAATCAAAAGCAATAAAAACCAAACCAAAAAACCACACACAAAGTTAAAATTTTTTTATAAAAGACCGTCATTAACATACCATGTACACAAAAAGACCAAGGAAATGGCAATTTACAAGAAAGACCCAAAGCCAAAATTTTCATTTAACCCTTGTGGGGCCAGTGTACCCAAACGGTAAATCCACCGGCTCTCCACCTGCGCTAGGGCTTTGCCCAAATCTCCACCCCTGGGACCTATAGTCACAAGATCTATACCCTTAACTATCATAGCACGGGGATTGCAGTTATGAAACTTTTTATAGTGTCTCGGGAGTGTCTTGAGACTGGCGAGATCTTCAACCGTCACAGCCTTCTCTATATCCCGTACATGTTCCCGAACACGTAACTTCAATTCCCTAGTTGTAAGGCCCACGTATACCTTGCCACAAGGGCAGGTGGAGTGGTAAATCACCCCTTTCGTGGAGCATGAAATAAATTTCCGAATCTCATATACCCTTGAGCCATCAAAATTGGTGAATTTTTTGGTTTTGATACAGTTGGCGCAGGCCTTACACCTGCCACACGGAAAGAAACCCACCAAATCCGTGCCCCCATCTTTCCTCTTTACAGGCTCATAGTGGCTATGCACCAAGATATCCCTAAGGTTTCTTGATCTTCTAGCCACTATATCTGGTTTTTTGGGGATAATTGATCTTAAAATTGGGTCTGTAAACAAAACTGCCCAATGACTCTCCACAATTTGCCTAAAATCCTGCCACTTGTTATGATAACTTGTGATAAGTCGTATCTGGTTCTTATCATCCTTCCCTCTACTACTGTTGTTACCATACAGCAAAACGTCCCTAGATGTATTTCTTGCTCTCGAGAGCCCTCTCCTAATGGTCTTCCGACCATATCTGCATTGTGAGAACCTATCAGCTAGATCCTCTGATTGCATCACGAAGTCAGCCTCATTGGAACAAATGCGGCGAACCCGTAAAAACTGACCAACGGGTATTCCTCTGATTGTAGAGGGCAAATGTGCTGACCTGGCATGAAGCAACGAGTTTGTAGCAGTACTCTTCCGGAATACGTTAGTAACAATGTCTCCTTCCGGGCGGGCACGTATCTGCAAATCAAGAAAATCCACCGATCTACCGTATTTAAAGGTAAGTCTGATATTTAATTCATTCTGATTCAAGTTGGTCATCAGGGAATTAAGCTCCGCTGTGCTCCCCTCCCATACAAACCAGATGTCATCAATATATCTCATCCATTCTTGGATGAGATGACACTGGGGGATGGGATTACTCATAAAGATGTCCCTTTCCCAGGCCCCCAGGAAAGGGTTTGCATAGGAGGGGGCACAGCAGGCCCCCATAGCGGTGCCCTGTAACTGCAGATACGTGCCACG